>NC_134697.1:38055547-38363274 GCF_050947455.1 Rhinoderma darwinii | reverse complement strand
TGCCGCAATTCCACTGTGTGGACAAGCCCTAATGTGCAATAGGCAGATGGTGTTTGGACCTGGAAAACCCCTTTAAGTGCTGCAATCATAGAGTTTAATCAGCAGCAACAAAGAAAAATATTGCTAAAACCAATGAGACTATTTTTCAATTGATTAGGACCAATAATTTTAGTAATATATACATAAAGATAGTGGCGTACCCACTATAGATGAAGACTACGTGATTGTTTGGGGCCTCTTGGTGTGAAGTTGCCAGGCATTACACTGCTTCTCATCACACAGCCACCACTAGGGGGAGCTTACTGTATACAGATTTTTACAGCTCCCTTTGAGCTCCACATTAGCAGTACTAATCTATATGCAGTAAGCTCCTCCTAGTTATGGCTGCAGGAATCCATGATTTTGTAATTTAAAGAGAATATTTCACCTGCCTATACATGTGCAGCTGAGTGCATGATGTAATAGGCAGTGCTGCACAAACGTTGTCCCACTTTAAAAAAAAAAATTCTATCCTCCTCCATTATTTCGATATCGGTGTCATTATATTTGGCGCCAATATATAATAACCCCCTGAACTGTCAATAGGGTGTTTCTTTATTTTTAAGTGGCATGGGAGCATGTTATCTTTCGCTCTGACACTGTCCAATCAACCAAGTAAATAAAAACGGCCGCACCAGGGCATCTCAGAACTATTGGTGCTGGAGCAACAAAAGTGAGTAAGTGACAATAGTTAAATGTATATACTGTGTGACATCCGCAGTATGCACTCCCTTAGAAAACAATGAAAAAAATAATGAAATAAATCAACAAAGACTGAGTGGGCATGTGCAGAGTTCATATCAGCTGTCAGGATGCAGAGCATTACAGTACTAACAAGCTGAGAATGAGGAGTCTCCTCAGCTATACAGCCATGCTACTGCAGAGGCTCTGCTCCTTCCCTGACAAGCAGGGCAAAAAGCTATTTATACTGGCTGATCTGCAATGAACATATAGAGTATGGGCAGACCTGGCTGTAGAGAGAGTGACTGTGCATGTGTGTTCACCAGCACTCAGCTGGTGGACGTACACATTGCCATACAATTTGAACACCAGGTGGCGTCATACTATGTAAGGAAATGTCATAACTCTTCACTGAATCGATTTAACAGCATGTAAATGGAAAACATGATCTACACAATTATTATGAAATTTACTGGTGGGATAACCCCTGTCATGTTATTGTAAAGATGAATCTATACTGTAATGAAACATAATTATTTTCCCAAAACCATTTCTTGTAATTCCTCACAACTTGTGCCTCTTAAAGAGGCTCTGTCACCAGATTTTGCAACCCCTATCTCCTATTGCAGCAGATCGGCACTGCAATGTAGATAAGAGTAACGTTTTTTTTTTTTTCAAAAACGAGCATTTTTGGCCAAGTTATGACCATTTTTATATTTATGCAAATGAGGCTTTCTTAAAGAGGCTCTGTCACCAGATTTTGCAACCCCTATCTGCTATTGCAGCAGATAGGCGCTGCAATGTAGATTACAGTAACGTTTTTATTTTTAAAAAACGAGCATTTTTGGCCAAGTTATGACCATTTTTGTAGTTATGCAAATGAGGCTTGCACAAGTCCAAGTGGGTGTGTTTAAAAGTAAAAGTCCAAGTGGGCGTGTATTATGTGCGTACATCGGGGCGTTTTTAATACTTTTACTAGCTGGGCGCTCTGATGAGAAGTAACATCCTCTTCTCTTCAGAACGCCCAGCTTGTGACAGTGCAGATCTGTGACGTCACTCACAGGTCCTGCATCGTGACGGCCACATCGGCACCAGAGGCTACAGTTGATTCTGCAGCAGCATCAGCGTTTGCAGGTAAGATCGACTTACCTGCAAACGCTGATGCTGCTGCAGAATCAACTGTAGCCTCTGGTGCCGATGTGGCCGTCACGATGCAGGACCTGTGAGTGACGTCACAGATCTGCACTGTCAGAAGCTGGGCGTTCTGAAGAGAAGAGGATGTTACTTCTCTTCAAAGCGCCCAGCTAGTAAAAGTATTAAAAACGCCCCGATGTACGCACATAATACACGCCCACTTGGACTTTTACTTTTAAACACACCCACTTGGACTTTTGCAAGCCTCATTTGCATAACTACAAAAATGGTCATAACTTGGCCAAAAATGCTCGTTTTTTAAAAATAAAAACGTTACTGTAATCTACATTGCAGCGCCTATCTGCTGCAATAGCAGATAGGGGTTGCAAAATCTGGTGACAGAGCCTCTTTAAGTACAACTGGGCCTGTTTAAAGTTATGTACAAGTGGGCGTGTATTGTGTATGTACATCTGGGCATTTTTACTTCTTTTACTAGCTGGGCGATGTGAATAGAAGTGTATGATGCTGACGAATCAGCATCATCCACTTCTCTTCGTTAACACCCAGCTTCTGGCAGTGCACAGACACATCGTGTTCTCGAGAGATCACGCTGTGACGTCACTTCCTGCCCCAGGTCCTGCATCGTGTCGGACGAGCGAGGACACATCGGCACCAGGCGACAAAGGCTACATCGACTTACCTGCAAACACCGATGCTGCTGCAGAATCAACTGTAGCCTCTGTCGCCTGGTGCCGATGTGTCCTCGCTCGTCCGACACGATGCAGGACCTGGGGCAGGAAGTGACGTCACAGGTTGATCTCTCGAGAACACGCTGTGTGTCTGTGCACTGCCAGAAGCTGGGTGTTAACGAAGAGAAGTGGATGATGCTGATTCGTCAGCATCATACACTTCTATTCACAACGCCCAGCTAGTAAAAGAAGTAAAAACACCCAGATGTACATACACAATACACGCCCACTTGTACATAACTTTAAACATGCCCAGTTGTACTTAAGAAAGCCTCATTTGCATAAATATAAAAATGGTCATAACTTGGCCAAAAATGCTCGTTTTTAAAAAAAACAAAAACGTTACTGTTATCTACATTGCAGCGCCGATCTGCTGCAATAGGAGATAGGGGTTTCAAAATCTGGTGACAGAGCCTCTTTAAAAAATGAACTGAACAAACATCAGCGTAGCCTAGCTTAGGCCGTCTTCAAATTGCGTTAATTGCAAAGGCATCCATCACCCATAGGCTAATGTGGTATCCGTTTAACGGATACGTTATATAAGGCTATTAAAAACCCCATGACATATATATTAAACGTATGCGTTTGACACATGCCATACAGTAATATAAGTCACCCATAGGCTAACATGTTTCAAAAAAAGTAGACTGCGTGGTATATTTTTTTTTTGCGGGATCGTGCGGGATGGTAAAAAAAGGCGTACTAACGTATACCAGCCTGACGGAGGCCAAGAGGTCACTCTTTTGGGCTCCGTCGGGCTAATGGAGTCCTAAATAAATGTTAAGCGTGTAAGCCAAGAACTTTCCTTACCTACACGCTTAACACAGGGAATACATGTGATGTGAAGGGGGTCTTATTACCTCAGACGACTGGTGCCTCTAAGGGTATGTTCACACGGCCAAATTTCAGACGTATACGAGGCGTATTTTGCCTCGTTTTACGTCTGGAAATACGTCTCAAATACGTCGTCAAACATCTGCCCATTACTTTCTATGGGTAGAACGCTGTATTGTCCACACGACGCGTAATTTTACGCGTCGTACGGCAATTACGACGCGTAAAATTACGCCTCGTAAAAAGAAGTGCAGGACACTTCTTTGGACGTTTTTGGAGCTGTTTTCTCATAGACTCCAATGAAAACAGCTCCAAAAACGGACGTAAAAAACGCCGCGAAAACGGCGTGAAAACGCCGCGAAAAATGCGAGTTGGTAAAAAAACGTCTGAAAAGCAGGGTCTGTTTTCCCTTGAAAACAGCTCTGGATTTTCAGACGTTTTTGTTGACTACGTGTGAACATACCCTAATTGCTGACTTAGCAAATATTTCTTGTGACGTAATACAAGCACTAAAATTTGAATCCATTTTAAGCTTTGTCTCATAAAATTTGTTTTCTTTTTGATACATTTTGCTAGCAGGAGCTGCCAAACTTTTCATAAAGCAGGGTATGTATAATAACATTGCAAATTTATGTTAAGCAGGTCTTCAGTAAAAGCAGAATTGCAAACATTGCAGAAACAAAGGTAAAATTGGTAAATATAGTAGAAATCAAAGGACAACTCAAAATTCGGGAATTCAAATGTCTATTGTTATGAATTATTAATATCAGCATTATAAATTAAAGGGGTTCATTGCAGAATGTAATACACCAATATCTGGTGGAGTGTGAAGCTTCTACTGTATATCCATATTTGGGGGGCAAATTGCTGATACAACTGGGTATTTGCTGTCCCCACAACTACCACAGACTAATTTATGGCCTGTTCTAATTATTGGTTAATGCCACTTCAAAAGGCACATTCAAATGGTAATGGAATTGCATCCTGGCAGCTACGTTTCAGAAGATCACATGTTGTCCATCATTTTCCATTGAGTAAACCTTCTTGCTAACATCCAGATGTTTTAAAAAAAAACAAAAAACTCCACTGTAGAGGCCAAACACTGGCTAAGGGAGGCCTCATGCACATGACCACGTTACGACTCTTTACAACCTTTGACCTGTGCGTAGCGGCAATAGGACTGTCATAGACTCCTATGGGTCCCTACTGTAATTAGATTTGCCTGTGATTTCATCTGTACAAAGCATGGCATCATGCATCAGATGCAGTATTATAGAGGTATTCTTGCCTGGATAGAAGCATTGCTTCTAGGGGTGATTAACCTTGTAATATGGTGCCACACGGAGCACCATACGGCAACACATAGATTGTCCACATAGTAAAGTGTCTCACAGGCCTTTTGTGAAGCCGTACAGCCTTATGCCACGTGAATGAGGCCTTAGCTTGTAATGAGATTTTTTATTTATTCCCAGCTCCTTGTTCTTTCTGTTTGGGTAAAACTATTTGCCCAAAAGGGGATGATGACTTTTAAGAGGTTGACTTTTGGTTCCACTGCCCAAGAAGAGGTGTACAAGCATAGTTATTCTCCTTTGAAATAAATGAGAGCTATGGAAAACCATTCACTGTGACACTTACCAGAGTATTGTAGAAATGGGGATGGGAACAGCACCACCATCCCTTTATCGTGATTCCTGGCACATTGCCAATCAGCTGTTTGAAGGGGTCTTGGTTCTCCAGCGAGTGCTGCTTCCCCTTCATTCCTTGCGCTGCTCCATACTGTGAATCACCGTTACACTGGTAGCAGCATTTCACAATATAAGGGTATGTTCACACAGCAGCCTCCGTTACGCCTGAAATTACGGAGCTGTTTTCAGGAGAAAACAGCTCCGGAATTTCAGACGTGATGGCATGTTGCAGGCGTTTTTCGCTGCGTCCATTACGGACGTAATTGGAGCTGTTTTTCCATGGAATCAATGGAAAACTGCTCCAATTACGTCTCAAGAAGTGACTTCTTTGACGCGGGCGTCTTTTTTACGCGCCGTCTTTTGACAGCGGCGCGTAAAAAAAATGACCGTTGGCACAGAACATCGTAAAGCCCATTCAAATGAATGAGCAGATGTTTGCCGCCGCTTTGGAGCCGTATTTTCGGACGTAATTCGAGGCTAAAACGCCTGAATTACGTCCGTAAATAGGGTGTGTGAACCCAGCCTTACAGCTACCTCCCATTTAAGTAAATAGGAGAAGGCTGTAATACTGTGACCCTCCACTATGAGTGTGACGGTATTTGACAGTATGGAGCAGCGTAAGTGGTACTTTCAAACAACTGATCGGCGGGGAGCCAAGAGTCGGACCCCCCGATTAGATATTGATGGCCTATCCTGAGTCTGATATTAAATGCCGCTGTAACATTTGGCCACTATGCACTTCCTATATTAATATTAAACTGTTTTTATTGTATGCCCAGGCTGATGTTGCTCTCGTGCTACTTGATGTTATACTTTTTGTTTTAAAACAGATTTTATATACAAAGCTATGCAAATTTTGTACTCAGCATGTGGTTCAGCTATGCTGGAAGTTATATGCTCTGCAGCCTCATGCGGGGAATATGATTATAATGTGAAGGTTCTTCCCTGAAACCAGAGAATTTTTATGTACTTTTTTTTGCATTATCTTGTTATTTATACGCTACCAAACTATTATCATATATTATATTAGCACACAGTGGCGTAGCTATAGGGGTCGCAGCGGTCGCAATTGTGACCGGGCCCCGAAGCCAGGGGGCCCGTGGCCCCACGCACCACATCAATAAAAAGTTACTATAGTAACTCGGGCCGCTGGCCCCTGTTACTATAGTAACTGACAGTACTTACCTTCCTGGTTCCTGGTTCCGGAGGTCATGACGTTACAGCGCTGTGCGCAGCGCATGACGTCACAATGCTATGCGCTGCGCACAACATCGTGATCCTAGATAGAGTCAGGACAGAACTTCAGCCGCGGAAGTTTTTAACTTATATACTATCCCTAACTCTACCTAAAGCTAACCCATCACCACACCAGGCCAAAACCCCGCCTCATGTCCTTTCATGTCCGCTTAGTCCTGGTGTTAGCCTCCACCACCTCACCCTAAACCTCCCACTCAGACCCTCGCCCCATGTCCTCCCATGTCCTTCACAGTCCGGGCCTGAGTAGGAAAAGAAAAACATACCCTTCCCCACTCCCCCCTATTCCCCCACCCAACCTATATAAACCCCTTTCTCTATGCCTAGTATATACATAAGGCTGGGTTCACACACACACTATTTACGGACGTAATTCGGGCGTTTTAGCCCCGAATTACGTCCGAAAATGCGGCTCAAAAGCGTCGGCAAACATCTGCCCATTCATTTGAATGGGTCTTACGATGTTCTGTGCCGACGGTCATTTTTATTACGCGCCGCTGTCAAAGAAGTGCCTGTCACTTCTCCAGACGTAAATGGAGCCGTTTTCCATGGACTACATGGAAAAACAGCTCCAATTACGTCCGTAATGGACGCAGCGAAAGACGTCTGCACATGCCATTACGGCTGAAATCAGGAGAAAACAGCACCGTAATTTCAGCCGTAACGGACGCTGCTGTGTGAACATACCCTAACAAAAACAACAATCAAAAATCACAACCCGAAAGCACCAAGTTCGGTTCCTGTAAGCCTTTATACTGCCTTTAAATATCAAAACAAAAACCTGAAGTGTACTAACCAGGCTACCACTAGAAGGAGGGAGAAAAAGGGACCCATCCGAGCCCCCCCCCCCCCCGAGGCCAGGAACCACCCACGCCGACACCTTCCCTATTGCTTCCCCTATCGATTTCCCTTATTGCTGTCCCTTCTCTTACCCTGTGTTTAATCTAGCCCTAAGCTTACCCTTCTTTCCCTATTATCCTCCCTATCACTTATTTTTTTTTCTTAGGTGCCTAAACGAGGGCAAACCCCCCCCCCCCCCAGATGAGCCGGCTGAGACCCCCCCTGAAGGTTAATACCTTAGGGCACCCCAAATGAAAAGCCCCTCCATAAGCGAGAGGCTTTGGATGCTCCCAGCCTATCAACCTCCAAAGAACGCACCTTCACCAGGTCACCGATGATATTCCCTATGACCTCATCCACCAGGAGGATTTTACTCTGCGTAGATACTAAACACCGTGCATTCCAAATAAAGTGCCTTACCACTATGCTGACTAAAAGGGATGTGTTTTACGGTCCCTAACACCTAGGTCTCTGAACATCCCATAAGCCCACCCCACGTAGGAGAGGTTGGCTAAGCCGAGCCAGTCAATGGAGGTACCCACCCTTTTATATACCTCTGCATTAAAGAGGCAATGAAGCAGGAAATGCTCCATACTCTCCAGTGTATCGCTACACTCCTCCCGAGGACATCCTCTGTCGTCAGTGTTTCTGTACTTCAAATTGCCCCTTACATACAGTCTCCCATGGAAGCAGCGCCAAGCCAGATCCCAAAACTTCTGGGGAATCCTCACCGAGTTTAAACATTTTAATCCCTGCCCAAGGTCACTACTTGGGCAGTCTTTGAGTGCCAGGGGCTTCTGGAAGTGGGTCATCAGTCCCACTATTGGCCAAGCCAGATTCTTTCTTTTTTCTGCTGCCTTCCCTGCTCCGACTGACACCTCCACATCCTTGGGCACAGTTGTGGAGGAGACACCAGATGATATAAGTGGAACCTCCACGCAAACCTCTGCATCATCAGTGTCCATTTCACTTGTCAGGGCAAGGGCATTATCATTTCCTGACACATTTTTTTTTTACTGACAGTTTTTACTTTTACAACATTTTTTTCTTTACTGACATTTTCTTTACTGACATTTTGGAAATTTTCTTTTTTATTGGTCTTCTGTCCCTTTAAGCCACTCTGCAGCGGCTGCTCCGGGCACTCGACCGTTCTTCCTGTCCAGCCACTCCCCTCCTCTACTCCGGAGTGGCTGGCTCCGCCCCTTACAGAGGCATCATCACCGCCCTTGTCAGAGGCATCAGGTGTTACAGGACCGGCCACGTTACAGGCACCCGATCCACGGGACCACACCGCTGCCGACTTCCAGTCCGCCCCTTCCTCCGATGTTCGGCTCACGCTGTTCACCGGTCTCCGGGGCTCGCCGTCAGCTGGCTCTGGGACCACGTCCCCTGCTGCGCTCCGGCTGCCAGCGCTGCCCACTTCACAGCGAGCGGCGTCCGGCGCCATTTTGCCCGGCCTCGCAACATTCTCCCCGCTTCCCCGCCCCGACCCCACTTCAGGGGCCGGAGCTGGGGGGTTTGCGGGTTCTGCACCCCGGGCCAGAATTTCTTCTGACCCAGAGTGCAGGGGAGACCCATGAATGTACACAAGTCTCACCTATTTTCTTCTTTCTTCCATCTGTTTTTGCCTCTGCTTTTTATTCCTCCTCTTTTCTGCCGCCACACTTTTTTCCTCCTCCTCTGGGGGCAGCTCCGAGACAAAACTGA
Source organism: Rhinoderma darwinii (assembly GCF_050947455.1). NCBI lineage: Eukaryota > Metazoa > Chordata > Amphibia > Anura > Rhinodermatidae > Rhinoderma > Rhinoderma darwinii. The sequence goes on along the minus strand of NC_134697.1, from coordinate 38,354,351 downwards.
ACCCCTCCAGTGACACAGGGGATTCCTGGTCGCAGATCTGCATCATTAGACCGGGGAGGGGGTGCTCTTCCTCTGACCCGGAGCTGCTCCCCGGTAAACGTACCATATTGGGTGATATTGTCCTTGCAGTTAAATCCCCCGACTCGCACGGCGCCTCTGAGTCCGACTCTTCCCGTGCTGGAACAGGCACCGGCTCGTCAGGGGTTTCATCCATGGCAGCTTCCATGTTTGCTGCCAAAGTTCCTTGTTCGCTTCCTCTAACCGCCATTTCTGAGAAACGATCCTCATTTTTTTGTTTTTCGGCAAAAACGCTTCCTCCTCTTAGGATAGTTGCTCTCCTCTCCTCCACCTCCTTCAACTCCCGGACCAGGGAGCGGACCTGCGTGGAAAATTTGGCTCTCATGCCGCCAGAGGACTTCGCTGGCCTCTGCCGGGCTACCGTCAACTCTCCACGGAGACGCTGCAGGGACCTACCTAGGTCTTTATACTCCTCGAGGTGGGCCACCAGGTGGGAGCCAAAAGTGGTAGCCTCCTCTCCCGGCCTCAGTGACCCCCATTCCGTGGGGTCCCTGCAGCCATGATGTTCCGGGCCCGGTCTTGCTGGTCCTTCTCCTGGAGAGTGCTCCATTGCCTCTGCTCTCCTCGCGGCATGCTGCTATGCCCCAGCCCTGGGGGGGGTGAGGCCGCGCTGTTACAGCCTCGAGATCACCTTCTCTCTCCCAGGGCTGCCTCCACTCTCCCAGCCGGCTGGGATGTCCCTCCACCCCCCACCAGCCTACTCCGGAGGGTGGCGGACCGGGACTCAACCTCCGGATGGAGCCCCCCTCGGGGCACTCTGCAAGCCCAGGCAGGTGTAATAAACCTGGCCAGGTGAAAACAAGCAGAGTCCCCGGAGTAACACAAACACCACACAGCTTCTCCTCACTAGAACAAGCCTGTTCTGACACCAGCACCAACAAACTCCTCCTCTTCCCGTGGCTGCTGGCACCAGACTTCCCTTCCAATGGATCCTCGTTAAAGGATTTAAAGTGTACTCATTCCAATTACAGGGCCTTGAAAGAGTCCTGTATTGTTATTTTCGTCACTACCTCCCCGAGTCGGGATTGGGTAATTTGCACGCCTGCTGCCTTCCTTGGATGTGGTAGCCATTTCTCAGGCTCCCTCTCCGGAATCGATCCCTGATTCCCCGTTACCCTTGGTCACCGTGGTAGGCCCGGAAAGTACCATCGAAAGTTGATAGGGCAGACGTCCGAATGTATCGTCGCCGTCACGGGGACGTGCGATCGGCCCGGGTTATCTAGAGTCGCCATAGTGGCCGGGGAGAGCGGCGGGGAGGCCGGAGCCCGACCCCGCCGCACGTGCCCCCGGATTGGTTTTGGTATGATAAATGCACGCCTCCCGGGTGGTCAGCGCTCATCGGCATGTATTAGCTCTAGAATTACCACAGTTATCCAAGTAACGGTTGGAGCGATCAAAGGAACCATAACTGATTTAATGAGCCATTCGCAGATTCACTGTACCGGCCGTGTGTACTTACACGTGCATGGCTTAATCTTTAAGACAAGCATATGCTATTGGCAGGATCAACCAGGTAGTTCCTTCATCGAATTGAAGGGGCACTCGTGCGCTCGGGAGGTGGCGGCCTCGCAGCGCCCGGGGGACAAGATGACTTTTCCGTGGCAGCAGAGAAAGTCGAGGACCTGTGGAAAGAGGTCAACCAAGAGCCCCGCAGGAGGTCGCAGCTGGCTGCCAACTTGGTCCTGGTACCAACACCTTGCCACGGCTCGGAAGAGGCCCGGGTCGGCAGAGACAATCCGAGCTACGTACTCTCACCGGCGGCCCAGCTCGCAACCTGCCGAGCAGGAGGACGCCTTCAAACGACCGTATCTTCCGCGGCAGCAGGGAAAGTCGAGGACCTGTGGAAAGTCTCTCTAAAGGGTCAGACATTGACTTGCAGACTTTGTCAGACTGGACTACGTTGGGCCCACCAAAGCAACCGATTTAGAGGGCCCACTTTCCAAGTATTGCACGTTTAGATTAAGTCATGCCTTGTCATTGAATTAAATTAAGAATGCCTTAATATTTCCCATGGTGCTGCCTTCCATTGCTGGTAAAATATTTCATTATTTAGTAAATTCCACACAATATCTGAGTGAGAGCAGCACACTGATGGCTGGAATGTATAAAATGGTAAACTAAAACAATTTTTTATTTACTAAGTTATGAAATATATAATCAGCAAGAAAGAAGGCAGCTTATCAAAGTGATAGGTCCATTGAGCTATTCTACCAAACAGCACAAATTGTTATATGTACCTAGCGCCCATCAATCACTGGTGCGGGGGCAGGGGAGCCTGAACCAGTGCAAAAATTTAATATAGTGGCAAAAAATTCATATTTAGCACACTCTTCCTACGCTTTAACAGCAGCATGAGCCACTGCCAAACACCACCATAGTCAATACATCTACAATTGATTATAAAGACAAGGCTTTGTTCACATCTTGTTTTGGTTATACACTCATCGTGCATGTTTGAAGTATGTCCCAGACGTTATATATGCCATAAGTTGCATACATCTGACATTGACTCTCATTGTAAAAAAATATATACTATGTGGCGGCACGTTTTTAACCCCTTAACGACATCTAACGTACTAGTAATTTGTTGTCATTAAGGGCTTAACACAACGTACTTATATGCTGTGCTGCTGATGCGGGCTCAGAAGCTGAGCCTGCACCATCACCAGCGGGTGTCAGGTGTATATTACAGCTGACACCCTGGGGCAAGGCCAGGACCAGAGATAGTCTCCGATCCGGCCGATTAACCCCTCAGATGCAGCGCTGAAAAGTGAGCGTTGCATTTATGGGGTTTACTAGCTGATCGGAACCACACAATGCAAATCGCAGGGTTCCAATGGCTGTTCTGGCAGACCAGAGGTCTAACAATGACCTTCTGTCTGCCAAGTATGGAAGCCTACTAGTTTCCGCCCCGAAGTCGGGCTTTAAAGGCTTACGGCTGCAAAAGAAAGATGGCGCAGGCTCAGGAGTTGAGCCTGCGACATCAGCCACCTGTGTCAGCTGTATGATACAGCTGACACCACGCTGTAATGGCAGGGAACAGAACTAGCTCCGATCACTGCCATTAACCCCTTAGATGCCGCGATAAAAAGCGATCGCGACATCTTAGTGGTTTGTTGCCATTGTGATCGTGAGGAGACGGGTCGGGACCTAATAGGCTTGCTGTCAGTGAATGACTTACAACTCTAATGCATTGCACTACATGGGTAGTGCAATGCATTAGAGTAAAGATCAGAGGTGCAGGCCCTCAAGTCCCCAAGTGGGGCAAAAAAAAAAGTTTAAAAAAGTTAATATAAAAGTTGAATAAAAGTTTAAAAATAAAAGTTTCAAGTTAATAAAAAAAACACTGCCTTTTTTCCTATAATAAGTCTTTTATTATACCCAAAATGGTATTAATGATAACTACAGATTGTCCCGCAACAAATAAGCTCCGGTGTAGAAAAATAAAACCAATTCTGTCTCTCAGAATATGACAGCACAAAATGTGCAGATCGTTCCAAAAGCGGATAAGATTGGGCACCATTTATCAGTGCGAGCCTCACATCTGCGGATTATTATTTTTTTACTGCATTATTATACCCTCTTATTATACCCTGGTGTACTCTGCACAGCTTACATATACCCTGATGTACTCCTCACATATCACATATACCCTGATATACTTCGCACAGTTTACATATACCCTGATGTACTCCGCACAGCATACATATATTCCAATATATCAGCAAGACCCCATACAGAACAACTACCAAGCAAAATCTGCGCTCCAAAAGCCAAATTGTGCTCCTTCCCTTCTGAACCCTGCAGCATGCCCAAACAGTAGTTTATGTCCAAATATATGGCATCGCCATACCCGGGAGAACCCGCTTAACATTTTATGAGGTATATGTCTTCAGTGGCAAAGCTGGGCAAAACATTGCATATCAGTTGAAAATTTAAATTTTCACTTTGCACCATACTATGCACATTAATTTCTGAAGAAAAATACCTGTGGGGTCAAAATGCTCACTACACCCCTTAAAATGCCTTTAGGGGTGTAGTTTCACAAATAGGAGTCACTACTTGGGGGTTTGTTTTACTATTTGACCTCAGAGCCTCTGCAACTGTGGGCCGATGCTGTGAAAATCACCAAAATAGACCTCAAATGCGCATGGTGCTCTTCAATTCTGAGCCCTGTCATATGTCCAGGCAAATGATAAATGCCTTGAGGGGTGAAGTTTCCAAAATGGGGTCACTAGTTGGGGGCTTCCACTGTACTCTGGTAACTCAAGGTTTTCCAAATGCGACATTGCGCCCAAAAACCAAACCAGCAAAATCTGCATGCCAAATAGAGCTCCTGCCTTTCTAACCCCTGCCAAGTGTCCAAACAGCAGTTTATGATACCATATGGGGTATTGCTGTAATCAGAAGTAAATGCTTTTCAAATTTTGGGGTGCTTTTTCTCCCCTTGTAAAAAATGTAAGTTAGTTTCTACGTTTTGTCAGAAAAAAAAACTTAGTTTTCAATTTCACAGCATAATTCCACTAATTTCAGCAAAAAGCCTGTGGGGTCAAAATGCTCACAATACCCCTTGATAAATTCCCTTAGGGGTGTACTTTCCCAAATGGGGTCACTTTTGTGGGGTTTCCACTGATTTTGTCCAGCAGGGGTTTTGCAAATGCGACATGGCACCCAAAAATCATTCGAGCAAAATCTGCATGCCAATTAGCGCTCCTGCCTTTCTGAGCCCTGCCATGTATCCAAAGAAATGAAAAAAGGCAATATTTTCGTGGAAAAAAGTAGACATATGGTAAATGTAACATAAAGTAGTCATATGGTAAATGTTATTTAGTAAGTATTTTGTGTGCTATTACTATCTGTTTTACAAGTAGATGCATTTAAATTTAGAAAAAAGCAAATTTTTTCACATTTTTTCTACATGTTTGTATTTTTCACAAATAAACATCACCAAATTTTACCACTAACTTAAAGTACAATGTGTCACAATAAAACAGTCTCCGAATCGCTTGAAAAAATAACAGAAAAAAGCAAAGTTATTATCACATAAAGTGACACGTCAGATTTGAAAAAAAAATGGGCTGGTCCATCAGGTGAAAACAGGCTGTGTCCTTAAGGGGTTAAAAAGATGAATCAACTACACTTTCAATACAGTTTTTTTTTTTTAAAGTATGCCGACATATACTAGCCAAACATATGCCATTTCTATTCACACGTCGCTTTAAAGTGATGAATTTATGAGATTTTGCCAAGATTTTCAGAAATACATGGCAATAATTGTGCAGGTTTTTGTTTTTGCAAAAGTGCTACATTTTATCAGCACCAGGATTTAAATTAAAATTGAATTATTTTTTACAAAAATTGTCACTTGGACACGGATTGAAGTATCACAGTGCTGTATAAATTCTTGATGGATAGCAATACGCCAATTTTTGGTGGCACTATTAGATATATTCAAAACAATGAGTGACGTCACCTCCATGACGTCTGTATAAGCAGGCAGAGGCATGCTACCAGCACCATGATTTAAATTTAAAATAAAATGTATTAATGTGAAAAATATATTGTCACTTGGACACAGACTGAATCATAACAGCATGTTTAAATGCTTGAGGCAGAACAATACGCCAATATTTGGTGGCAATATCAGATTTATAGACTGTTTCAGAAGGCTATCAGCACCAGGATTAATATTATTGAAAAAGATTACAAATTAAATGTCAGAATTGTATAGCTGCAGCAGCACTCACTCACAGCAATGGCTGCCCATCTAACTAACACACTGATACTCTGACTGCTATCTCTATCTAAAATCTATCTTTCTATCAAATTTTTGTTAATGTTACTATCTATTCTTTTCTGCTCACTATGAAACACACTCACTGATACTAATCCACTATCTACCTGTATTCTATGTTTTACTATCTCTCACTCTCTGTCTGACGTACTCTCTCTCTTATCTGTATCCCCACAAAGCACCAGCATTTTCTGGTTGGGCCATTTATAGCTCAAATGACTCAAATAACCATCATCTACTGATTCATCAGTGACTAGCACCTATACCCCTCATGATTTGCTGTGCTAGAGGGAGGGCTGCCTGAAAAATATTATGAGTAAGCCAGCTGGGTCATGTGATCATTTTTCTCCATCTTCTTGTCTTCTTTTGAACTGTAAAATGGTGGCCGCCATTTTGTGCGATTAATGCGGGATGAACCCCAAAAATGTTGGATTCGTGAAAATCCAAAACATTTTGGAAATTCGTAACGAATTAGATTCCTGTAGAATCACTTCACTCATCTCTAGACACTACCCTAAAGGCCGTCTAGTCTTCATTTAATGGGAAGTTGAATGCAACTTAAGTCATTTCTGTCTGACTGTAGTGTTCTTCCATAGGATCACTGACTGCAAGACTAAAAAAAATATCTGTGCCATGATCACAACCTTATTTCACATATCTCATTGTATTCCTGGATAAAGCCAAAAACTTTAACATACAGATCTCTCAATTATATTAGATTTGGTGGTTTTTTTGGGGACATTCCCTTAGGTTTGGTGATCCTCAACAATTTCTATAAGAATTTATATTATAACAAAGCAGATGCCTGAATGTCTTTGGAAATGGAGTTGAAAGAACAACAGGATTTCTTATGCGCACCAATTTTGGTTGTGCAGCTGCGAAGAGCCAGGCAAATAGAAATTATATTCTCTTGGTTGCTTTTTATAAAGAGACACAACGTTTCAAGAACGGACGGTTCTCTTAATCTGTCTGTTCAGGAACTGTGTTGTCTTTTAATAAAGAGCAACCTATCATCTCTATTTGTCTGTCTCTCCTCATCTGTAAAATTAACGTCAATGCCTGTAAAAGAGCCTGTTGTTTTTTTAATTCCATTTCTATTTCAAAACACATGTAGGGTCTATTGCAGGGGTCAGCAACCTTAGGCACTCCAGCTGTTGTGAAACTACAATTCCCAGCATGCCTTAACAGTCTGACTGGAATACTAAAGCCTCTGGCTGTCAGGGAATGCTGGGAGTTGTAGGATCCCAACAGCTAGAGTGCCGAAGGTTGCTGATCCCTGGTCTAGTGCTATCTCGTGGCTTCGGGACTGGAGGTGGACTCCAACATATACAACATATAAGGCTTTGAATGCCTAATAGCACTACCCACTCAGATGAGCCACTTTCCTGCTGATTTTTGTCGTAAGAGGCAGGAACCCACTGTAACACTAAACAGCCCTAATGGAGCAACGCGCTTTGTTTTTAATGTATTTGGGGCGCTGCTTCAAGGTGATAGTGTTGGATCTGTATGGCCTCATGTTGGTTCAGTGTTGTCATCTGCATTGAAATGATCCACTAATTCTGGTACCAGGTGCCAGAGAGAGGAAAATAGGAGATAAATTGCCATAAGTTTTTAGAAACATTTGCATTACTCGAAAAGTAAAGGAGAAGTGGTTGAGGGGCTGTATTCCCTGCTAGAGGTTTTTTTTTTAATAATGCACACTGACACAGTATGTATAATGTGTAATGTATGTTTAGTATTGGTTCTAGGATTTGCCTTCAGGCTAATGACATGTATTTTTGAGCTCCGCTGCATCTGACTGATGTATACTAAATGCCAGAACAAGCTATGGAGTTGCTCAGATAATTAACGAGACACCAAGAGATCAAGTATATGCCCCAAGAGGATACATTGTAAATGCATTAATCTAAGAGTTCATCTGTGGGGTTGCCACGCATTAGAACCAATGATATCTGACACCACGTTCTTCACTAATTAGCATGGAAACAAGACAAATAAACCCTCACACATTTCTTACACTGACATGTTCTGTGACAAGTACACAGCTCATGATTTCCAAATTATGGTTCATTTATTTACTTTGGTATCCATGGAGTATCTGTATTATTCTGGAACCACAGATAAAAATAAAAAAGTTCTAAATAAAAGTAATTTCATTTCATTTGATTTATTGTAATTTCAAAAATACTTATCTTTCTAAACTGGAAAATTAAGATTAAGCGCTGCTGTCATGTTGCCAAGTGCTCTTACGGCAAAACTGATTGGAGGAGGAGACTTTCCCCTGAAGTGGCATTCAGCACCATCAAACTCTGTGTCCTCTGTTTAACCTTTTACTGTGGAATTACCTGGATTTCTACATTGATCTCAGTACTGTTCATGTTTATTATTGAGCACATTGAGTAAAGGAGAAAAAGTAAGTTAATTCTTGAATAAATTCAGTAGATCCCCTTTAGTAGCAATCACCTTCACCAAATGTTTCCTGTAGCTGCAAATAAGATTTGCACAACACGGAGGAGGAATTTTGGACCATTTCTCCCTGTAAAGGTGTTTCAGTTAATCAATATTTCTGGAATGTCTTGCATGCACAGTCCACTTCAGGTCATGCCACAGCATCTCGGTAGGGTGAAGGTCTGGTCTCTGACTTAACCAATCAAAAACACAAATCTTCTTTTTTATCCACTTTTAGTTGATTTACTTCTGTGTTTTGGGTGATTGTCTTGTTGCATCACCCAATGTCTCTACAGGTGAAGGTCATGGACTGCTGCCCCTACATTCTCATGTAACATGTTTCCTTTGAATTCGTTGTTACCTAAATGATCGCGAGGCGTCCAGGTCCTGAGCCAGCAAAAGCAACCCTAAACCATGATGTTCCCTCCGCCATGTTTCACAGTTAGGATGAGGATTTGGTGTTGGTGAGTAATGTTCTTTTTCCTAAATTCATTAGTGATAAAAGTTCCACTTTTGTCTCTTCTGCCCATAGAATGTTTTCCCAGAAGAATTTTGTTTAACATCCAGGTGGTCACAGGCAAAGTTAAGACAAGCCGCAATGTTTTCTTTGGAGAGCAGCGGCTTGCTTTGTGGTGTCCTTCCATGAACACCGTTTTTGTTCAGTGATTTCCTAATAGTGGACACATGAACAGAGGGTTTTGCAGTTTCTAGAGTCTTAAGTGGGTCTTTTGCTGTTACCCTTAAATTCTTTATCACCTCTTTCAGGATTGCCCATTGTACTCTTGAAGTGATCTTAACAGGATGCCAACACCTAGAGAGAGCAGCAACAGTCCTGAATTTTCTGCATTTGTAGACAATTTGTCTAACCTTGGATTGATGTACACCCATGTCTTTAGCGATGTCTCTATAACATGTCTTCTGAGGTCTTCTGAAAGTTGTTTGCCTCGAGGAATGGTACACACTAAACAATTCTTCTTGAGAAAAACAGATTTGTCAGTAACCAGGCTTTATGTGCCTTTATTTAATGGGCAAAACTCCTGTGAAACCCACACGTTTATTAGTAATTAACGCAGATATTTCATGTAATAGCAAACTTTATCTTGCAACTACGAGCATCTATAGATGCCCTTATTTAAAGGGCCACTGTCTCATAACAGTGGTGCTTTAGCCTTGACATCATTATGGAATACAGGGGTGTTGAAATAGAAAAGCGTCACCATAATGTCTATCCTTTTTATTTCACACACTTCCCCATTTGGTTTACCCATCATTTAGGGCTTGGGATTGAAATAAAAATGGCACAAGTTAATAGTTTTGTCTTAATTGCCTCTGAGACCTTGTCTGCTTTCTTCTGCTCTGGTAACTCCTGGCAAAGGTTTTATATTGTTTCTTCTCGCAACTATAGAACTAAATCTTTCAACCCTTCACCTTCCCAGCCATCACCAAATTACATCTCTTTACCTGACCTAAACTTTTAATGTAAACATGACTTGTAAGATAAGCAGCAACACATAGCCCACCTTGATAAATTTTATAAAGTGTATAAAACTAGATTTATCGATACTGTTGCAGTAGCAAGTTCAAGCAATATGTAAAAGTAACGCATGATACATATTTATTAAAATGTTGCAGAGCTTATAATAAATGTATCTGATACTAAACTACTAAGGCTGTGTTCAAACTGACATCATGGGTTCCATTTTTATAGGATCTATGACAAATATGACAGAATAGAGATGAGGGAATCTGTGAAAATCTGCTTTGTCAGTTTAACTACAGCAGAGCAAATTTTCACAGATTGCGCCTCTCTGATCCTGATGGATCTCATTCAAAATAAGTCCATCAGGTTTACATAGCACCAACATATTCTGTAGCGATTTTCAATTGGGGGAAAAACAAACAAGTAAAGTGACATGTAATTAAAACAAAATGAACAGTTAGGGTATGTGCACACGCTAGCTGGCTTTTACGTCTGAAATTACAGACTGTTTTCAGGAGAAAACAGCTGCGTCGTTTCAGAGGTAAAAGCTTAAAAATGGCAATGTTAGAAGCAAGCCTAATGGTCTGGAGCAGTGAATTGCATAGAATGGGTGCATCACAGGGGAAGTTCTGCAGAGTAATGTATCTGGGGGTAGCCCAACTGACCCCAACATCTGCTGTTAGTGTTGGATAAATGAAGAAGCAGGTATGTTGTATTTTAACATATTTGATTCTTTGTTCCTATGAGAGATAAGCACTGACAGAGGTGTCTACCTTGGGAAATAAATATGTATGCTTGGTTGATCTGAGGATATTTATGGATGATTTCGGGTTAGATAGCGGTCATCACATGAATGACAATTATCTAAGGTGTATGTTTATACCAGGGTTCTCAAACTCGGCCGGGTAAGTGGGCCGCATATAGAAAAAATGGGAAGTTGACGGGCCGCATTACTTTCAAATTTGATACAATACAAAATTATTGTTAAACAATTAGTTATTTGAACTACTATAACACTATATTACTAGAATAATAATACTACATTACTATAATAATAGCGGTAGGTTTAAAATTTGAGATATTTCTCCACGTGCTTATTTCAACAATCCAGCTTTCCAGTTTAAGTGTCGCTAAATGCAGTCCGGCGGCTCAGTTAGCACACATGTCAAGATTGGGCAGCCCCTTTTTAGATAGTGCCGCAGTGCCCTCTGTGGATGCTGCCGCAGTGCCCTCTGTGGATGCTGCCGCAGTGCCCTCTGTGGATAATGCAACACACCCCTAGATAAGGCCACAGTGCCCTCTGTAGATAAGGCCACAGTGCCCTCTGTAGATAAGGCCACAGTGCCCTCTGTAGATAAGGCCACAGTGCCCTCTGTAGATAAGGCCACAGTGCCCTCTGTAGATAAGGCCACAGTGCCCTCCGTAGATAATGCAACACACCCCTAGATAATGCCAGTGTCCTCTTCAGATACTGTCACACACCCACTTGTAGATAACGCCACAGTGCCCTCTGTAGAGGCTGCCACAGTGCCCTCTGTAGAGGCTGTGACAGTGCCCTCTGTAGAGGCTGCCACAGTGCCCTCTGTAGAGTCTGCCAAAGTGCCCTCTGTAGAGGCTGCCAAAGTGCCCTCTGTAGAGGCTGCCCCAGTGCCCTCTGTAAAGGCTGCCCCAGTGCCCTCTGTAAAGGCTGCCCCAGTGCCCTCTGTAGAGGCTGCCCCAGTGCCCTCTGTAGAGGCTGCCCCAGTGCCCTCTGTAGAGGCTGCCCCAGTGATGTCAGGGGCTTGCCCAGAGCTGGAGTCCCAGGCAGAGCGCTAGTAGGCTCTTCCTGGGACTCCAGCTGTGCTCGTGACATCACTGGGACTCCTGCTCTGGGGAAGCCCCTGACATCATTGTCGATGTATGAACAGCGATGTCAGAGGCTTCCCCAGAGTCCCGGAGCAGAGCCGATAATAGCGCTCTGCCCGGGACTCCGCTCTGGGGAAGACCCTGACACACTGTCCATATATGGGCAGCGATGTCAGGGAATTCCACAGAGTCTTGGAGCAGAGCCGACACCAGCGCTCTGCTCGGGACTCCGGCTCTGGGGAAGCCCCAGACATCGCTGTTCATATGTGGACAGCGATGTCAGGGAATTCCACAGAGTCCCGGAGCAGAGCCGACACCTGCGCTCTGCTCCGCTCTGGGCAAGACCCTGACACACTTTCCATATATGGGCAGCGATGTCAGGGAATTCCACAGAGTCCCGGAGCAGAGCCTGTACTAGTGCTCTGCCCGGGACTCCGGCTCTGGGGAAGCCCCAGACATCGCTGTTCATATGTGGACAGCGATGTCAGGGAATTCCAGAGTCTCGAACCAGAGCCGATTCTAGCGGCTCTGTGTCCCGCGGGCCGCAGATGACAGCCCCAGGGGCCGCATGCGGCCCGCGGGCCGTGTGCTTGAGACCCCTGGTTTATACTGTATATATCATTATATAATTGCATGGCAACATTAGAAAAAAGTTAATTTCTTTTTTTCCACCGTTCTTTTTCCAAAAGGTGCAAATATGGCAGAGAACATCAGATGACAAGAAGATGATGGGTAATATACTCTTCATTTAATTATTGATAGATAACATTGCAACTTTGATAGATGTTCAGCAGGGAAATATAAATGAATGTATTTGACATCGTCAAATAAAGTAAGGTAAAAAATTTACTTGAATGATAATATAATAATTAATGAGGAAATCAAAGAGCAAACAACGAGAGCTTGTTAAAACTTACATTGTCAGGAAATGGGATGGCAGATCAGAGGTAATAGAGAAAATTGTGAACAGGTTTAATTTGAAGTCGATTGGGTGAGCAGGTAAAAAGGAAAGACATAAAACTGTACATACATGCCTGTTTTTTGGAAGGAGGGAAAGGATCTGGTAATTCCTGTTGATACTTTCTCCAGTAAGTAGGATTGGTCCATCTTTTGGAGCCACTGTGTAGAGACAAGAAGAGTTTGAGAGAACCGACGCTTGTGCATATAAGTGCTAGAAAATTTGTCAAAGTGCTAAGAATGAATTTCTTAAAATAATAAAGGCAAAACAAAGCGGAAGCGGACAGATGGTATCAAGGTTTCTCTCTTTCATTGTTGTTATTTGGCTAGTTTGGAATCAAGGTATGGGAGATACTGTATATTAGGCCACATGCATGTAAAAAAGAGTCAATAAAAAGCACATATCACTTTAAGATAAGCTGTGCTTCAGCATGAGCAGACTCAAGACAGTACCATCGAGGCACATGGGGGATGGAGATTGACATAAAAATGCTCCAGAAGCAGTATAGACGGGCACATATGTTTATATATATAGGAGACATTTCTTGGTGGGTCTCTAGACCATGGTGGTGGAAGTGACGACAAAGCCATAACTCAACCTCCACCTCTGTACACATGGAGTTATTAGTGGAGTTTGGTTACCAAGCTTAATGCTGTGTAGACAAGGTCTTAGAGTTTGTCATGATCATTTTGACTGACAGTGCTGTGCATTTTCATTAAAATACATTTATTGGCCTTGAATAAATTCTAAAATATTTATTTGTGAATAAATAGATTACTCGTAAGGGGAACTTATTATCAGAACAATACAGACAGGGTCAACAAAGTCATCTCATTATCCTTAGAGGATGGGGGATTTAATGATGGATGACAGCTCTATTGTACATTTATAAGGGAGGACATTCAAATAAGACTCTGTATGCATCTCCCTGTATCCGCAGCATATTACAGTGGCAGCAAAGTGGATGAGATTTGAACAAATCTCATCCACACGCTGTGTAAATGCTGAGCGGAAACAACTTTCAGATATTGACATACGGTGCGTTTTTTTTCATTTCAATTGTATAATAATAATAATAATAATCTTTATTTATATAGCGCCAACATATTACGCAGCACTTTACAATTTAGAGGGGACATGAAACAAACAATATCAGACATTACATAGTGACAAAGTTCATTTACAATTCAAATCTGGGGAGTGAGGACCCTGCTCGCAAGAGCTTACAATCTATGCGGAAGTAAAGGAGACACAAAGTGTAACAGTGTTTGTTCTGTACAATGGTCCGGCCATTTTTATACACATGCGGTGGTAACATAAAGCTGCATGAGCCGGTCACCCGCCAGTATCCGTGTATGACGGACATGAAGAGAAGGAGTGTGAGGGAATCTTATTCTGATGACTAATCTAAAAGGAGGGCCATGGAAAGGAGTCAGATTAGGGAATGTTATAGGCCTGTCTAAAGAGATGTGTTTTCAGGGCACGTTTAAAACTGTGGATATTGGGAATTAATCTGATTGTCTGGGGTATCGCATTCCAGAGGACTGGTGCAGCACGAGAGAAATCCTGGAGACGGTAGTGGGAGGTTCGGATTATGGAGGATTTTAATCTAAGGTCGTTGGCAGAACGTAGAGCCCGAGTAGGGTGGTAGACAGAGATGAGGGAGGAGATGTAAGGAGGTGCAGCACTGTGGAGAGCTTTGTGGGTGAGAGTAATAAGTTTGAATTTTATTCGGAAGGGGATGGGCAACCAGTGCAGTGACTGGCACAGATTAGAGACGTTGGTGTAGCGGTTGGTCAAAAAGATGAGCCTGGCTGCTGCATTGAGGATAGATTGGAGAGGGGAGAGTTTAGTGAGGGGAAGACCGACTAGTAATGAGTTACAATAGTCAAGACGAGAGTGAATCAGAGCAACAATGAGAGTTTTGGCGGTTTCCTCCGTAAGAAAAGAGCGGATTCTGGAGATGTTTTTGAGGTGAAAATGACAGGAGCGTGAAAGTGATTGTATGTGAGGAGTAAAGGAAAGATCTGAGTCAAAAATAACCCCGAGACAGCGGGCGTGCTGCTTAGGTGTGATGGTAGTGCCACACACCGAGATGGAGACATCAGGTTTAGGGAGGTTAGTAGATGGTGGGAACACAAGGAGCTCAGTTTTAGAAAGATTCAGTTTCAGATAGAGAGAGGACAATTGTATCCGTGTAAACGCTGCTTATTTGTTGGGGGATTTCCCCATTGAATTCAATGGGGAGGTAAAACCTGCAACAAATAGCAGTAGTTCAATGTACACAATTTTCTAATGTTTTGTGCTTCTTGTTTTTAAACTTTGTAAATGACGTTACTCCCCCTTTTCTGCTAATGACGTCATGATTACCCTTTGATCTCCATTTTTTTGGGGTGGTATCGCTCATTGTATTTAAGAGGGTGTATAATCTCCGTTTTTATGGCCTGAGGAAGATGCTAGTTCTGCATTGAAACGCGTTGCCACTGTTATTAATAAATAATTTTTATTCGTTACGTGACTATCCTTTTCACGTTTTTACCTCCTTTGAAGTGTAGCTGCACCACAATAAGATCTGTTTTCTTCTCCTCCCTACAGGTACCCTATATGAACTACAGACTCTGAACTGCGCCCTGTTGACTAGCTGCCATACTGCCAAGGCGGTACGGCCCAGTGGGTCCACGAACCCTACGTGACAGTAAGCTCAGGCCATGGACCCCGCTGGTCGATCCAAGACCATGACGACGTCACAAGAGATGCGGGCAGATATGCTAGACCTCCGGTCTCGACAGGACCAACTGCTCCAGGCCTTAAACATTCTCGCACGTCGGCAGGAGGCACGAGCTGCCATTCCTCCTACTATACCTCCTGGCAGTGTTTATCCTCAGACTACACCTCCTGGCAGTGTTGACACGCGTTTTTCTTTGCCACTTGCGAACCGCTATGATGGAGACGCAGGTACCTGTCGTGTATTTTTTAACCAGTGCCAAATCCACTTCAGCCTGTATACTAGGACATTTTCGTCTGACGACGCAAGGGTCGCTTTCATCATCTCTCTCCTCACTGGCAAGGCACTTGCATGGGCGAACCCTATCTGGGGGAGACAAGGACTGGAGGCCCGTGACTTCCAGGCCTTCCTCCGGACTTTTCGCATGGTGTTTGAGGAGCCTGGATGGGTCTCATCTGCAGCAGCTTCCTTGATTAACCTACACCAAGGAGACACCTCTGTGAGCGAGTACGCCATTCACTTCCGCACCCTGGCGGGAGAACTGTTATGGAACAATCAGGCCTTAGTGGCTGCATTCTGGCATGGATTGTCTCCTAAAATTAAGGACGAACTTGCCGCTCGAGACCTGCCATCTATCCTGGATGACCTCATCCTTCTGTTCACCCGGATTGATATGCGGATCTGAGAACGCCTCCAAGAGGTTCGTTGGGAGGGAGGCGTTCCTAGTCTGGTCCCTACTTTGCAGCAACCCCTGCTGTCCTCAGATGTCGATCCTCCTAAGGAGTCTGTGATGATGGACCAGTGTAAGCTATCCACCCAGGAGAGACAACGCAGATGCACCTCGGGATTCTGTCTATATTGCGACCTCAGTGGCTATCTTGTGCACCTGTGTCCCCAAAAATCCCAAAGCCTAGGGTTGCTAGGAGTGACAACCTTGGGTAAGAAAGGACTTCTGTCTAAATTGTCCATACCAGTGACCATAGTGTCCGGCGAGAGAACGCATCAGGTCTCTGCGTATCTGGATTCTGGATCCGCTGCTAATTTCATACGTAGAGACCTGGTGTATCTTCTTCAATTACCCACCACCCCCCTGGAGAAGCCATTGATGGTTGCATCAGTGAATGGACTACCTCTGCCAGACCCAGTTATAGCTGTGACCAAGCCGCTGAGGCTCCAAGTGGGAGCTTTTCACTCCGAACGCCTGTCGTTCTATGTCCTATCCAAAGCCGTTAACCCTTTGTTGCTGGGCCTGCCTTGGCTCCGACTACATGCCCCAGTCCTGGACTGGAATTCTGGAGAGGTTCTTCAGTGGGGCCCTGAGTGTTAAAGCCAATGCCTGGTGCAGATTTGTTCGGCTCAGCCTTCGCTGCCTCGGTCATTGGCAGGATTGCCGGGTCATTATGCTGAATTTTCGGACATCTTCAGCAAGAGGGAGGTGGAGAAATTGTCTCCACACCAGGCGTATGACTGCCCTATCGAGATGATTCCTGGTGCATCCCTTCCTCGTGGTAGGGTATATCCTCTCTCCTTGCCAGAGAATCTGTCCATGTCCGCCTATGTGAAAGAGAACTTGGAGAGGGGCTTCATACGGAAGTCTTCCTCCCCGGCAGGAGCCGGGTTCTCCTTCGTCAAAAAGAAGGATGGTTCTCTTCGTCCTTGTATTGACTGCCGAGGTCTCAAGCAGATCACGGTGAAAAATAAATATATGTTGCCACTGATCTCAGAACTGTTTGATCGTATACGTGGTGCCAAGATTTTTTCCAAACTAGACCTGCGGGGTGCTTACAACCTAGTCCGGATTCGCCAGTGTTATGAATGGAAGACTACATTTAACACCTGTGATGGACACTATGAATATTTAGTAATGCCCTTCGGCCTGTGTAATGCTCCCGCGGTCTTCAAGGAGTTTGTTAATGAAATTTTCCGTGACCTCCTCTATGTTTGTCTAGTAGTCTACCTTGATGATATCTTGATTTTTTTCTCCAGATCCTATGATGCATCAGAGACATGTCCGTCAAGTTTTGCTGCAGTTAAGGGAGAATCGTCTGTACGCTAAGTTGGAAAAGTGCGTGTTTGAAAAAGATGCTCTACCCTTCCTGGGCTATATCATATCGAATCAAGGTCTCGAGATATATCCTGAAATGGTAAAGTCTGTTCTGGAATGGCCACGCCCTCAAGGCTTGAGGGCCATACAGCGCTTTCTGGGATTAGCCAATTTTTACAGACAGTTTATTCCAAACTTCTCCTCACTGACTTCTCCTATCTCTAACCTCACTAAGAGTCCGCATTCAATAGCCTGAAGAGTGTCTTCACGTCAGCCTCTATCCTCCATTATCCAGATGTCTCTCTACAGTTCTCATTGGAGGTGGACGCATCCTCTGTCGGTGCTGGTGCACTCCTGTTCCAGAGAGGCTCCAAGGGCAAGTCAATGGTATGTGGAAATTTTTCTAAGCTCTTCTCTTCCACAGAACGCAACTACTCGATTTGGGATCGGGAGTTACTGGCCATCAAATAGGCCCTGGAGGAGTGGAGACATCTACTAGAGTGCGCAGCTCATCCCTTCCTGATTTTTACAGACCATAAGGAACCTCACCTAACTTCAGACGGCCCAACAGCTGAACCCTCATCAGGACAGGTGGTCACTGTTCTTTACCAGGTTCCAGTTTGAGCTCCATTATCCCGGCCGACAACAATGTGAGGGCCGATGCCTTGTCCAGGTCTTTCGAGACAGAAGACACCATGGAGATTCCACAGTACATCATTGATCCGTCTTGCATTGTCTCTGTCAATCCCCTGCAAGTTGGGTACATTCCTCCAGGGAGGACTTTTGTGCGCCTGGCTGACCGTGGAAGAATCATCCACTGGGACACTCCTCTAGACTGGCAGGTCACGCGGGGACCCGTAAGACTCGGGATCTGATTGCTCATCATTTCTGGTGGCCCACGCTGCCCAAGGACATTATGGACTTTGTTTCTTCCTGTTCAGTATGTGCAGCCAACAAGGTCGCTCACTCCAGACCTGCTGCCCAATGCCCCCTGGCAGCATATAACTATGGACTTTGTTACGCACCTGCCTCTCTCTTCCGGCCTGATGATGACGCTGGTCCGGCCACTCATAATAAAACCTTTCTTTTTCATATATTCTCCTCATATTTCTAAACCTCCTTACCAGTTGCGCCAATATGGTTCACAACTTTTTTTACATTTTTCCCAAAAAGTTTTTTTTCTCTCATCTACAATTCTCTCTTCCGGATGCAGTACTGTCTGGGTGGTGGTGGATCGATTTTCAAATGTGGCCCACTTCGTTCCTCTGACCAGTCTTCCTTTTGCTCCTCTGCTGGCCAAGCTGTTCATGCAACACAACTTCCGCCTGCACGGCTTTCCGCAGCATATTGTGTCTGATTGGGGGGTTCAGTTCACCTCGAAGTTCTGGAGAGCTCTCTGCGGACTACTAGGTATGAAGTTTGACTTTTCCTCGGCCTACCATCCTCAGTCCTGGTCAGGTTGAGAGGATCAATCAGATCTTGGAGAACTACCTATGCCACTTCATCTCCAAGCAGCATGATGACTGGGTGCAGTTGCTTCCGTGAGCTGAGTTCTTTTACAACAATCATACCAGCGAGTCCACACAGAAGACACCATTCCTTATTGTTTATGGCGAGCACCCACAAATTCCTCTCCCGGTCCCTGTTAAGTCCGAGGTGCTAGCTGCTGACATGGCTTTTGAGGAATTTCTGCAGATCTGGCAGCAGACTCGATCCTCCATCCTGCTGGCGGTCGACCGCATGAAGCAGAAGGTGGACACAAGGAGAAGGGAACCTCCTCAGTTTCTTCCTGGCACGAAGGTCTGGCTGTCCTCCAGGAATATTAGACTGAGCGTGCCGTCATACAAATTTGCTCCCAGGTTCCTCGGTACCTTCGAGATCCTGCAGCAGATCAACCCTGTCGCCTACAAGCTTCAGCTGCCTCCTACCCTGAAAAATCCCCAACTCCTTCCATGTTTCTCTCCTGAAACCAGTGGTTCTGAACCGCTTTACCAAGACTCCAAGCCCTGTGGTTGCCTCCAGCGGCCCTTCAGACATCTTCGAGGTTAAGGAGATCTTGGACACCAAGAGAGTGAGAGGATAGACTTTTTATTTGGTGGATTGGAGGGGGTTTGGTCCAGACGAGAGGTCCTGTTAGCTCCTACCCTCATTAAAAGGTTTCTCTCTCGTTCTGGTCCCAAGAGGAGGGGGCGTAAGAGGGGGGATACTGTAACATCCGTGGTCGCTGACCACAAACTCCTTCCATCCAGTCGACGCCTTTCTCTCAAGAGATGTCTGCACATACGGCCATCCTGCTCCACAGTGACCACCAGGGTGCGCTCACGAGCTCAGTCCAGACTTAAGAAGCCAGAGCGCACGCATGTTTGAGATTGAGTTAATTGCTCCCAGAGCACCCTGGGCTATAAGACGGTCTCAGCCCCATCCTACCACGCTTGAGCTTTGTTGTCGTATTCCAAGTTTGTCTTGCAAATGGTCCCCTAGTGTTTCCTGCTCCCAGTGTTCCCTGTTCCTGTATCCTGTAACCTGTATCCTAATCTAGTGCTGAGCTGTAGCCGTGCTGTGCTATATTCCATGCCTGTCCTGCTTCTCCACGCCTGATGTCTACCTGCTGCCTAGTTCCTGTCTAGCCTGCCTTGCTACTGTCCAAGCTGCCACAGGTACCCTATATGAACTATAGACTCTGACCTGCACCCTGTTGGCCAGCTGCCATACCACCAAGGCGGTACGGCCCAGTGGGTCCACGAACCCTACATGACACTTATACTTACCCAGAAGTCTGTGTTTCTTCGTCCGTGCCGGCCTCCTGGAATGAAACGCCATGGTAAGAATACTTTTTTTTCTGTGCAGTATTCCGCAATGGAGATTCCACCCCAAAAACTGCACCACAGCTTAGTGTGGTCTTTTGGCCGGATACGCTGTGTGATTTTACGCAGCGTATGCGCCCTGTATGAACATAGCCTTTAGTTGAGTATATTAAATATGGACATGCCCAGATACCACTTCTGCGTAAAAGTTGTCTTACCTATAAACCTATACTGTATACTCCATATCTATTTTTATATACATTTCTATCACCTATGACAAACTATCTTCTCCTGTGCAAGGATCAGAATATTGGAGTATATATATTTTTTTATTTTTTTTATTTTATGTACATAAAAGCCTGATGTGCTTGTAGCTGTGTGTCAAGATCAGCGATGCATTATATTATGTTATTGATTGGAAAGAAACAGGCGGCTGTGCCTAAACTTTTCTCTGTTTTCTTTTTCTGTAAAAATCTGTGACCTCAATAACCCATGCTTTGAGCTTCACTTTCATAATCTTGTTTTATTTTTACCATGCTGGTATATCTAAGTGTTATGCTATGCTCCTGTACCAAATACTAATTAGTGACTATTCAGATAATCAAGTGATTTTTTTTTTAAAAAGAACCGCTAAAAACACTTTAATTAGTACATTAAAGGGGTTGTCCACTAATGGACAACTAATAACCTATCCACAGGATAGGTAATCAGTATATGATCGGTGCGGATCCGACACCCGGACCCAAAACCGATCAGCTGATTTGAAGGGTATGCAGTAGTTGGAGCCGGAAGCAGATGGTTCCGACTCCTGCATAGCGGTCGTTCTGCAGAACTGCAGCTCTGGTCCTATTCATTAAATGGGAGCAGAGCTGCAGTACTGCAACACGGCCGCTATTCCGTGACTGGAGCCATCTGCTTCCGGCAGGGGTCTGGGCATCTGACCCCCACCTATCATATACTGATGACCTATCTTGTGGATAGGTCATCAGTTGTCCGTTCGTGGAAAACCCCTTTAACGGGGAGATTTATCAAAACTGGTGGAAAGGAAAAGTAGAATAGTTGCACATGGCAACCAATCAAATTCCACCTCTCATTCTTCAAAGGCCAATTGGAAAATAAAATCAGCAACCTGATTGGTGGCCTTGGGAAACTCCTGCACTTTTCCTTTGCACCAGTTTTGATAAATCTCCATGTAAGTGTTGCATGATTCCTCCTTCTTTATGTTATTCCTAATAAACTAGATACTTCATGTACTACAGTATATCTCTAATATTAGTTTTGGTATACATGCCATGCCAAAAAAGGCTACGTTAACACTGAATTAGCAGTTACAATTTGCCATATGCATCAGTTTGCTCCCGACGAATAGGTAAAACGTATCCATAGTCCCCATTCCGGGCCGCTATCAGGGCAGTACCACTGGTACTGCTATATGGCAGTCAATGATATGAAAATTAAAAAAAAGGGGCCCAACCGCTGCCACCAACCGCCCACCTGCCGCCGCTAACAGAATGATCTCCAGCAGAATTTAGTTTAGAGAAAAGGATTAGGACCCTTTATATTGCAGGGCCCGTTCTCCTCTCCAAACTAACTATCGCCGTGGCCGTGTTTTCCAAGGCCCTGACGCGACTTTGTGCACCGCCGCACACAACGTACTAACGTGAGGAACGTATAAAGCAGGGCCCTGGCGTAAAAATTGTGAGGCACCATAAATACAACAGAAGTCAAGAGGCGCCCAACCAGAAGTGGAGACAAGAAGACTCGCTGCATGACGAACTAACTTCACAGAATGTCAGTATTAATATTTCTCTTTAATGAAATTTGCAACACAACATCAATGAAAGACTTCTTTACCTTGTGACAGTCATGTTCATTTTCCTTGTTCGATGTCACCCTCATATTCATCTCTGTTCATAAGTGCTAAATCATCTGAAACCAGAATATATAAGGACAATTACAAAGAGATGCCAGTGTTTATTAAAATAATGCATGCTTCGATACACCTAGTAACTGTCTGCTATCTGCACGTAATAAGACAATTATAACAATCTGTCTGTTATATTTATGACTGTATTAACCATTTGGTATACTTCGGGTATACACTGAGTGGTTACTCTATTAACTGTACACCTGCTCTTGAGTGTGAACATCTAACCTGTCAACCCAATGGTAAAACCATAAAGACAGGTGAAGAGGTTCAGTTGCTATTCGCACTATATACAAGGCTATGCGCACCTTCGAAAGTGATTTTTTTTATTTTTTAAATAAAAATGTCAGTGTGTTTGGTGCAACTTTCAAATTAGTTTTTATTAAAAATTCCTTTTACTTTTCGAGATACAGCTGATTTGTATCCTGTTTACAGAGCAGCTGTATCGTTCGCTAAGACCTGAATTCGTCAGGTCCGCGAGACTGACAGGTTCAGTGTCAGTTATGAACTTCAGTGTCAGTTATGAACTTAGATGTGATAACAGGTGGACCCTTTCACTTAACCCGTCAGTGCCACTGTCCTGACGGGTACAGGATTCAGTGAACGATACAGATTGTCACGGTTTGTGGGTATGTGGACCCACTAGGTCGCACCGCCGTAGCAGGGAGGCAGCTGGCGAAACAACAGGGAACCCCAGAAATACAAAGTCCCGCACAAGGGTACCTGGATAGTCCAGACAGTGGCCACAGCTCTGGCACGGATGGAGGTGGGTGCAGCAGGTAACGCCAGACGTGTCGGATGACAGCAGGTCCCGCAGGTTGCGCCAGACGTGGCGAATCCCTCAGGTCGTGGTAGATGACACAGGACGTGGCAGATGACACAGGTGCGGCAGGTTGCCCAGACGTGGCGAATCCCTCCGGACGTGGCAGATGACACAGGACGTGGCGGATGACACAGGTGCAGTAGACACGACTCCAACTAGTAGGCACAGGAACAAGAACACAGCACGGGATACAGGAACGAGTAACAGGGCACGGGTAACAACTGAAACGCGATTCACTAAGGGACCATTTGCAAGACAGACTTGGGGAATACTAACGACGCTCAGGCAAGGATCAGACGGACTGGGGCCTTCTTATAGTCCAGGAAATCATGTGTGGTGTTGATGATGATGATTTCCTACATGTGCGCGCGCTGGCCCTTTAAGAGCGGGCACGAACGCGCGCGCGCACTCTACGGGACACAGTGGACCGGAGTGGAAGTGAGCGCTGGCGTCTCCTGGGAAGAAGATGGGGACCAGCGCTCACAGATCCATGGCTGCAGGGCGTCAGTAGGTGAGTGGACCCGACGGCCCGCTGCCATGGACGCTACACAGATGCTCTGTATACAGGATACAGAGCAGCTGCATCTACAAAAGTAAAAATAATTCTTAATTAAAACTAATTTGAAAGATGCACCAGACACATTGACTAACACTTTTATTAAGAAAAAAAAACCACACTTTTAAAGGTTTACATAGCTTTTAAGAAATATCTTTGGATAACCCCTGTTGATATACCTGTTAGGGCACAGTAATATTATACAGATTGTTCCCTGCTCAGGACTCCCCTTTTATTAGCGAGATCAAGGAGCTTCTGTAAAGGGCAGTTCTTCCTCTGGAGGATCCAGCTGTTCTTTATAAGGACACCCCTTTGATTGGTGATAACACCAATCATGGTGGGGTCCCAGCACCAGAACCCTCTTTTCTAACTCATCATTGATTGAGATGTCACACTGGCAGGGGTTGCCCAAACATGGAGTGAATGTTGGTGCCAGATGGGTAGTTTGTGGGTCTCTATAAGGATAAGGCCTAATGCACACGACAGTAGGGGTTTTGCGGTCTGCAAAACCACTGATCTGTTTTGTTCAATTTGACTGCAAAAAAACCTTTGTTGTACATACGTTTGTCATGTTTCACGGATCGACAAAAAAAATATGATTTCACCAGTTCAGTGCAGCCGCAAATCTAGACCGTAAAATGACGTCCTGAATTTTTGTGATCCGGATTTGCGGCCCCAGCACGGATCCCTGAAAACCACGGTCGTGTACATGGGACCATTGAAATGAATGGGTCTACAAGTTATCTGCAAAAATGCGGATAAATTGCGGATGCAAATGCACGGTTGTGTGCATGAGGCCTAAAGCTTTCCCTTGTAGAAATCATGTTTTCTATATGTTCTGCTCCTATAAGCTTCTACAGGTACCTGAGAGTGAGTGGTTTTGGGATTCCCGTCTACTATCCATATCCATAGAGCAGGGAAATGCATTCTTAACCCCTTAAGGACGCAGCCTAGTTTGGGCCTTAAGGCTCAGAGCCCATTTTTCAAATCTGACATATTTCACTTTATGTGGTAATAACGTCGGAATGCTTAAACCTATCCAAGCGATTCTGAGATTGTTTTCTCGTGACACTTTGGGCTTCATGTTCGTGGTAAAATTTGGTCGATATATTCAGTGTTTATTGGTGAAAAATTGCAAAATTTAGAGAAAATTTTGAAAAAATTGCATTTTTCAGAATTTAAATGCATCTGCTTGTAAAACAGACGGTTATACCACCCAAAATAGTTACTAGTTCACATTTCCCATATGTCTACTTTAGATTGGCATCATTTTTTTAACATTCTTTTATTTTTCTTGGACGTTACAAGGCTTAGAACATAAACAGCAATTTCTCATATTTTTAAGAAAATTTCAAAAGCCTTTTTTTTAAGGTACCTCTTGAGTTCTGAAGTGGCTTTGAGGGGCCTATGTATTAGAAACCCCCATAAAACACCCCATTTTACAAACTAGACCCCTCAAAGTATTCAAAACAGCATTTAGAAAGTTTTTTAACCCTTCAGGCATTTCACAGGAATTAAAGCAATGTGGAGGTGAAATTTGCAAATTTCATTTTTCTTGCTGAATTTCAATATTATTCCATTTTTTTCTGTAACACAGAAGATTTTACCAGAGAAATACTACTAAATATGTATTGTCCAGATTCTGCAGTTTTTAGAAATGTCCCACATGTGGCTCTAGTGCGCTCGTGGAATAAAACACAAGCCTCAGAAACAAAGGAGCACCTAGTGCATTTTGAGGCCTCTTTTTTATTAGAATATATTTTAGGCAGCATGCCAGGTTTGAAGAGGTGTTGAGGTATGAAAGCAATGGAAACCCACCAGAAGTGACCCCATTTTGGAAACTAGACCCCTCAAGGAATTCATTTATGGTTGTTGTTATCATTTTGACCACACCGTTTTTTCACAGCACCTATTTGAATTGGGCTGTGAAATTAAAAAAATGATATTTTTTCCATTAAGATGTAATTTTTGTTCAAAATTTCTTATTTTCACAAGGAATAAAACACCCCATTTTGTTGCCCAATTTGTCCTTAGTGCGGCAATACCCCATTTGTGGTGATAAACTGCCGTTTGGGCCCATGGGAGGACTCAGAAGGAAAGGAGCGCTATGTGTTTGTTGGAGTCCAGATTTTGCTGGATTGGTTTTCGGGTTCCATGTCGCATTTGCAGAGCCCCAGAGGTATGAAAGCAATGGAAACCCACCAGAAGTGACCCCATTTTGGAAACTAGACCCCTCAAGGAATTCATTTATGGTTGTTGTTATCATTTTGACCACACCGTTTTTTCACAGCACCTATTTGAATTGGGCTGTGAATTAAAAAAATGATATTTTTTTCCATTAAGATGTAATTTTTGTTCAAAATTTCTTATTTTCACAAGGAATAAAACACCCCATTTTGTTGCCCAATTTGTCCTGAGTGCGGCAATACCCCATTTGTGGTGATAAACTGATGTTTGGGCCCATGGCAGGACTCAGAAGGAAAGGACCACCATTTGGCCTACTGGAGCTTTTCTTGTGCTAAGTCATGTAGGCAGAAGCCCCTGAGGTACCAGTACAGTTAAAACCCCCGAGAAGTGACCCCATTTTAAAAACTACACCCCTTAAGACATTCATCTAGTGGTGTAGTGAGCATTTTGACCCCACAGTTATTGTGTAAAAGGTAATGCGCAGCAGATGGTGCAAAGTGAGATTTGCAATTTCCTATGCATATATGCCATTTCAGTGTCTGATATATTGTGCCCAGCATGTGCCACTGGAGACATACACCCCATAAATTGTAATGTGGGTTCTCCCGGGTACGGCAATACCCTACATGTGGCTGTTATTAGCTGACTGGGCACACGACAGGGCTCAGAAGGGAAGGACCACCATTTAGCCTACTGGAGCTTTTCTGGTGCTAAGTCATGTAGGCAGAACCCCTGAGGTACCAGTACAGTTGAAACCCCCGAGAAGTGACCCCATTTTAAAAACTACACCCCTTAAGACATTCATCTAGTGGTGTAGTGAGCATTTTGACCCCACAGTTATTGTGTAAAAGGTAATGCGCAGCAGATGGTGCAAAGTGAGATTTGCAATTTCCTATGCATATATGCCATTTCAGTGTCTGATATATTGTGCCCAGCATGTGCCACTGGAGACATACACCCCATAAATTGTAATGTGGGTTCTCCCGGGTACGGCAATACCCTACATGTGGCTGTTATTAGCTGCCTGGGCACACGACAGGGCTCAGAAGGGAAGGACCACCATTTAGCCTACTGGAGCTTTTCTGGTGCTAAGTCATGTAGGCAGAACCCCTGAGGTACCAGTACAGTTGAAACCCCCGAGAAGTGACCCCATTTTAAAAACTACACCCCTTAAGACATTCATCTAGTGGTGTAGTGAGCATTTTGACCCCACAGTTATTGTGTAAAAGGTAATGCGCAGCAGATGGTGCAAAGTGAGATTTGCAATTTCCTATGCATATATGCCATTTCAGTGTCTGATATATTGTGCCCAGCATGTGCCACTGGAGACATACACCCCATAAATTGTAATGTGGGTTCTCCCGGGTACGGCAATACCCTACATGTGGCTGTTATTAGCTGCCTGGGCACACGACAGGGCTCAGAAGGGAAGGACCACCATTTAGCCTACTGGAGCTTTTCTGGTGCTAAGTCATGTAGGCAGAACCCCTGAGGTACCAGTACAGTTGAAACCCCCGAGAAGTGACCCCATTTTAAAAACTACACCCCTTAAGACATTCATCTAGTGGTGTAGTGAGCATTTTGACCCCACAGTTATTGTGTAAAAGGTAATGCGCAGCAGATGGTGCAAAGTGAGATTTGCAATTTCCTATGCATATATGCCATTTCAGTGTCTGATATATTGTGCCCAGCATGTGCCACTGGAGACATACACCCCATAAATTGTAATGTGGGTTCTCCCGGGTACGGCAATACCCTACATGTGGCTGTTATTAGCTGCCTGGGCACACGACAGGGCTCAGAAGGGAAGGACCACCATTTAGCCTACTGGAGCTTTTCTGGTGCTAAGTCATGTAGGCAGAACCCCTGAGGTACCAGTACAGTTGAAACCCCCGAGAAGTGACCCCATTTTAAAAACTACACCCCTTAAGACATTCATCTAGTGGTGTAGTGAGCATTTTGACCCCACAGTTATTGTGTAAAAGGTAATGCGCAGCAGATGGTGCAAAGTGAGATTTGCAATTTCCTATGCATATATGCCATTTCAGTGTCTGATATATTGTGCCCGGCATGTGCCACTGGAGACATACACCCCATAAATTGTAATGTGGGTTCTCCCGGGTACGGCAATACCCTACATGTGGCTGTTATTAGCTGCCTGGGCACACGACAGGGCTCAGAAGGGAAGGACCACCATTTAGCCTACTGGAGCTTTTCTGGTGCTAAGTCATGTAGGCAGAACCCCTGAGGTACCAGTACAGTTGAAACCCCCGAGAAGTGACCCCATTTTAAAAACTACACCCCTTAAGACATTCATCTAGTGGTGTAGTGAGCATTTTGACCCCACAGTTATTGTGTAAAAGGTAATGCGCAGCAGATGGTGCAAAGTGAGATTTGCAATTTCCTATGCATATATGCCATTTCAGTGTCTGATATATTGTGCCCAGCATGTGCCACTGGAGACATACACCCCATAAATTGTAATGTGGGTTCTCCCGGGTACGGCAATACCCTACATGTGGCTGTTATTAGCTGCCTGGGCACACGACAGGGCTCAGAAGGGAAGGACCACCATTTAGCCTACTGGAGCTTTTCTGGTGCTAAGTCATGTAGGCAGAACCCCTGAGGTACCAGTACAGTTGAAACCCCCGAGAAGTGACCCCATTTTAAAAACTACACCCCTTAAGACATTCATCTAGTGGTGTAGTGAGCATTTTGACCCCACAGTTATTGTGTAAAAGGTAATGCGCAGCAGATGGTGCAAAGTGAGATTTGCAATTTCCTATGCATATATGCCATTTCAGTGTCTGATATATTGTGCCCAGCATGTGCCACTGGAGACATACACCCCATAAATTGTAATGTGGGTTCTCCCGGGTACGGCAATACCCTACATGTGGCTGTTATTAGCTGCCTGGGCACACGACAGGGCTCAGAAGGGAAGGACCACCATTTAGCCTACTGGAGCTTTTCTGGTGCTAAGTCATGTAGGCAGAACCCCTGAGGTACCAGTACAGTTGAAACCCCCGAGAAGTGAACCCATTTTAAAAACTACACCCCTTAAGACATTCATCTAGAGTGTAGTGAGCATTTTGACCCAACAGTTATTGTGTAAAAGGTAATGCGCAGTAGATGGTGCAAAGTGAGATTTGCAATTTCCTATACATATATGCCATTTCAGTGTCCGATATATTGTGCCCAGCATGTGCCACCGGAGACATACACCCCATAAATTGTAATGTGGGTTCTCCCGGGTACGGCAATACCCTACATGTGGCTGTTATTTGCTGCTTGGGCACATGGCAGGGCTCAAAAGGGAAAGATGAGGGGGATAAGCTGTGCGGAGTGCATCAGGGTAAATTAAAAATCAAGGGATGTATGGTAAATTTTAAAACAATCTTTCATACAGAGCCCTGGTTTTTCGGGACACGTGTCGCATTGGTATGTTGTGTCCTTCCTTATCCCCCTCTTATAGCACACTTTGCACCTCTTTTGACTTTTTCCCTTCTTGCCAGTTTGGGGAACTTCTCCTGGAAAGTGTTGCCCTGGTACGATGCGTGTGGCCTCGCTTCCAGAAGTACTGGGTGCCCCTCCTTCCTGGTCGCCAAAAATTAGGTTCTTTATAACCACCTCTTGAAATTCCAGGAAAGTTCCCCTCTGGCCTGCACATCGACGTAGCACGTACGCATTGTACAATGCCATCTGTATGATGTGCACGGCCAGCTTCTTATACCACACCCTCGATTTCCGCGTAGCGCTGTAGGGCTTCAGGACTTGATCTGACAAGTCCACCCCTCCCATGTACCTATTGTAGTCCAGGATGCAATCTGGTTTGGGGGTCTCTGTACTGGTACCTCGTACAGGTACATGGGTACTGGTGTGGCCATGTATTGTTGTCAATACAAGGACATCTCTCTTGTCCTTGTACTTGACACACAATATGTTGCTACTAGAATGTGCCCTGCTCTCACCCCTTCTGAGTGTTTGCCCAAGCAGTGTTTTAGGGAGGCCTCTAAGATTTTTTCTAGCAGTGCCGCATGCCGCAGTCCTTCTGGAAGCGAGGCACTTGAAGAGCGGGACGCTGGTATAAAAATTATCCAGGTAGAGGTGGTAACCCTGGTCCAGCAGTGGGTGCACCAAATCCCACACAATTTTTGCGTTAATTCCCAGTAAGGGGGGGCATTCTGGGGGCTGAATACTGCTGTCCTTCCCTTCATATATCCTGAATTTATATGTATACCCTGATGCACTCTCGCACAGCTTATACAACTTCACGCCATACCTTGCCCTCTTACTTGGCAGGTATTGGCGGAATTGAAGCCTCCCTTTAAAATGTACCAGGGACTCATCAATGGAAATACACTTCTCGGGGGTGTATGCTTGGGCAAACCGGGCACTGAAATGGTCTAATAGGGGTCTCAGTTTATATAAACGGTCAAAACTGGGGTCATCTCGGGGTGGGCACTGCTCATTATCGGCATAATGTAGGAAGCGAAGTATTGCCTCATAACGCATCCTGGACATGGCCATACGGTACATCGGGGTGTGGTATAGGATGTCCGTGCTCCAGTAGGTCCTAATGGATGGCTTTTTTAGAAGCCCCATGTTCAAGAGCAGTCCCCAGAACTTGCCCAACTCTGCTGCGTTTACAGGAGTCCACCTCTGGGATTGGGCATAAAATGAGTTGGGGTTCTTGGTGATATACTGTTGGGCATATAAATTAGTCTGGGTGACCATTAGCTCTATAAAGTTATCAGTGAAGAAGAACTTGAAAAAGTCCATCTCACTGAACCCTGCCGTGTTAAATTTGATGCCTGGGCTGCCCGTGTACTCAGGGATTTGGGGTTCATAATGGTCTGGTGTGGGCGTCCAAATGGGGTCACTTCGCTCAGGGGTATCACTTGTTGTGGGGTCACTTCTCTCAGGGATTTCTACTATGGTGGTGGTCCTGGGGCGTCTCCTAGGGGGTCCCTCCTCTTCATCGCTGGATGAGGAGGTAGACAAATAAAATAGTGTATCGCCATCCGACGAGTCTGTGTCGGAGGCCAGAAATGCATACGCCTCTTCAGCAGTAAATGTCCGTTGGGACATGCTTGTTGTGCGAAGACAAAATTTATATACTGCAAAAAAATAAATCCCTAACTGGGAGCAATAGGATAGCACAACTAGCACAAATGTGTGTTTTGTTTTTAGAGAGCAAGTGGACTTCCCTGACACTAAAGCTAACTAGGGCGAGGGTTCCTAACACTAAACCTAACTAAATTTTATGTGGACTTCCCTAACGCTAAACCTAACTACGGCGACGATTCCCTGACACTAAACCTATCTAGATTATTTCAAGCTTCCCTGACACTAAACCTAACTACGGTGACGGGTGCCTGACACTAAACCTATCTAATTATTCCGAGCTTCCCTGACGCTAAACCTAACTACGGTGATGGATCCCTAACGCTAAGCCTATCTACGGTGACCGATTCCTGACGCTAAATTCCCTGACACTATACCTAACTACGCTTTTTGACGGTTCCCTGACACTAACTAACCCTAATACTAAACTAACCAGTTAAATTTTCAAAATTGGCTAAACTAACTATTTTTTTTTGTTTCTTTTTTTTCTTTTTATATTTTTTTTTTTGTTTTATGTTTTATATAGAAAAAAATGAAAAAAAAATCCCCAGGGACCAAGAAATGTGGTCCTGAAGACTGAAAAGTGGTCAGTGATAGGAGATCACTGACCAAAAAACGTGGGTAGAACTCAAAGAGGAAGGGAACAGGAGTGGGTAGTGGATGGGGTGGTGGGAAGCAAAAAAAACGTTGTTTTAGAAACTTTTTTTCACTTTTTTTCACTTCTTTTCTCTCTGACTCTCTGCTCACAACCGATCTCAACGCCTCGCTAACTCCAACAGGGCGTTCAGGGCGGTTGCAGCAGGATGTGAGGTCAGAGAGAGGAAGTGACGAGAATGATCGCTGCTATTGGCTAGTTACTCACTGACTAGCCAATAGCGGCGATCGGCGAGGCGGGACCATAGTAAATGGTCCCGGCCCATTATGCTGTGATAGCATGCTGTCAGAAACAGCAGCTATCACAGCTCAGGAACGCCGGGCTCGAGCACTGCTGTGCTGAATGAGACCGATCGCTGCTATTGGCTAGTTACTCACTGACTAGCCAATAGCGGCGATCGGCGAGGCGGGACCATAGTAAATGGTCCCGTCCCATTATGCCGTGATAGCCTGCTGTCAGAAACAGCAGCTATCACAGCGCATGAACGCGCCGGGCGCGCGCACCGCTGTTCTAACTGCAAGACGTACTATTACGGCATGGAGCGCGAACGATAGAGCTGCCATGACGTAATAGTACGTCAAGGAGCGGGAAGGGGCTAATACTAAACTAACCAGTTAAATTTTCAAAATTGGCTAAACTAACTATTTTTTTTTGTTTCTTTTTTTTCTTTTTATATTTTTTTTTTTGTTTTATGTTTTATATAGAAAAAAATGAAAAAAAAATCCCCAGGGACCAAGAAATGTGGTCCTGAAGACTGAAAAGTGGTCAGTGATAGGAGATCACTGACCAAAAAACGTGGGTAGAACTCAAAGAGGAAGGGAACAGGAGTGGGTAGTGGATGGGGTGGTGGGAAGCAAAAAAAACGTTGTTTTAGAAACTTTTTTTCACTTTTTTTCACTTCTTTTCTCTCTGACTCTCTGCTCACAACCGATCTCAACGCCTCGCTAACTCCAACAGGGCGTTCAGGGCGGTTGCAGCAGGATGTGAGGTCAGAGAGAGGAAGTGACGAGAATGATCGCTGCTATTGGCTAGTTACTCACTGACTAGCCAATAGCGGCGATCGGCGAGGCGGGACCATAGTAAATGGTCCCGGCCCATTATGCTGTGATAGCATGCTGTCAGAAACAGCAGCTATCACAGCTCAGGAACGCCGGGCTCGAGCACTGCTGTGCTGAATGAGACCGATCGCTGCTATTGGCTAGTTACTCACTGACTAGCCAATAGCGGCGATCGGCGAGGCGGGACCATAGTAAATGGTCCCGTCCCATTATGCCGTGATAGCCTGCTGTCAGAAACAGCAGCTATCACAGCGCATGAACGCGCCGGGCGCGCGCACCGCTGTTCTAACTGCAAGACGTACTATTACGGCATGGAGCGCGAACGATAGAGCTGCCATGACGTAATAGTACGTCAAGGAGCGGGAAGGGGCTAATACTAAACTAACCAGTTAAATTTTCAAAATTGGCTAAACTAACTATTTTTTTTTGTTTCTTTTTTTTCTTTTTATATTTTTTTTTTTGTTTTATGTTTTATATAGAAAAAAATGAAAAAAAAATCCCCAGGGACCAAGAAATGTGGTCCTGAAGACTGAAAAGTGGTCAGTGATAGGAGATCACTGACCAAAAAACGTGGGTAGAACTCAAAGAGGAAGGGAACAGGAGTGGGTAGTGGATGGGGTGGTGGGAAGCAAAAAAAACGTTGTTTTAGAAACTTTTTTTCACTTTTTTTCACTTCTTTTCTCTCTGACTCTCTGCTCACAACCGATCTCAACGCCTCGCTAACTCCAACAGGGCGTTCAGGGCGGTTGCAGCAGGATGTGAGGTCAGAGAGAGGAAGTGACGAGAATGATCGCTGCTATTGGCTAGTTACTCACTGACTAGCCAATAGCGGCGATCGGCGAGGCGGGACCATAGTAAATGGTCCCGGCCCATTATGCTGTGATAGCATGCTGTCAGAAACAGCAGCTATCACAGCTCAGGAACGCCGGGCTCGAGCACTGCTGTGCTGAATGAGACCGATCGCTGCTATTGGCTAGTTACTCACTGACTAGCCAATAGCGGCGATCGGCGAGGCGGGACCATAGTAAATGGTCCCGTCCCATTATGCCGTGATAGCCTGCTGTCAGAAACAGCAGCTATCACAGCGCATGAACGCGCCGGGCGCGCGCACCGCTGTTCTAACTGCAAGACGTACTATTACGGCATGGAGCGCGAACGATAGAGCTGCCATGACGTAATAGTACGTCAAGGAGCGTGAAGGGGTTAAGAAGATACTGTACGAGTATGGTGGGTGTGGGTTTTCTAGTACATCCATTACAAAAATATGCTATATTGAAGGTGTATTTTGTATGAGGCAAGCATTGTTATAGGATGTAAAAAATGCCTTTTTGTACAAATCTTTATATATAAATATATTTATAGCTGCTATAAGTTATAGCTACGGAGAAGCCATGGCAACCAGCATGGAGCCCTTGTGAACTGGATTACCCAAGCTTCTCCACCCCCTTCACTCCACCTCATCATGCTTTCTGTCAGAGGAATAAGTTGGCAGAATAATTAGGACAACATCATCTACTTTATTCACTTCACATCTGGCAGCATCAGGAATGATGTGGTTGTGGGGGACGCATCCACATATGTGCTTGATGTAAGAGCATTGATATTTGACTATGTTCAAATAATAGAAATACTACTTATAGGCGAATATTGTTACAGGGTAGATTTAACTTTGGAGCCACTGTTTAAAATCCAATATGAAATTTCATAATGACATTTTTCTGGAGCATTCCAATAAAAACCTGTGGGTCCTAAGGGCTTATTTTGTTGCTCGTCCCATCAGACTGTACTCTATCAATAGACTCCATAGAGCAGTGTCATTCAAAAAGTCGATATTCTTTACACAGATCAAAAGGTCAAGCTCAAGGGGGAAGATTTATTACTATGTCTGGGTCAGGTAAGTGAAAAAAAAAATATTGCAAAATTTGGGCACAAATTGGTGCAATCTTGAAATTTGCACCGCCATAGACATTTTTTAAAAGTGGGGCATTGCTTAGTGGAAAAGATACGTGGCTTGCCGGAACGGGGTCGTGGCTTAAAATGCGCCAAAAATACTGGCGCAAAATAAGTCAAATCAAAAGTGGTATTAGGATGGGAAAAGTATCTAACAGGTCATGCAAGCTGCACCAAAACTATCATTCAGCATGCATTACTATGATAAGATTGGAGCATTTTACGCGGTCTTACTATAAGGCCTTATAAACGCGAGCGTATTTCACGTCCGTGTTACGCGCGTTAAAAACCGCATGCCACACGGACCTATGCAATTCAATGGGGCCATTCAGACATTCAGTGTTTTTCACGCAGCGTGTGTCCGCTGCGTGAAACTCACTGCATGTCCTATACTTGTGCGTCTCTTGCGCATCAAGCACCCATTGAAGGCAATGGGTGCGTGAAAATCACGGACAGCACACGGACGCGTTTTTTTACGCAACGGTTGCTAAAGAAATTATGCGCGCGTAAAAAAACTCAGACATGCACCATACACGGATGTCACACGGAACTGCAGCACAGGAAAAACGCTGCGTTTTTTTACACGCACAAAACGGACACGTTCGTGTGAATAAGGCCTTAGACAGGAATAGTAAATGTGGGCCAAGGAGTTTGAAATGACCTAGAGACCATAAGGTTATTATTTTATTGCTTCGGTGGACACAGGAAAAATTTCTGAGGCCCTTTGTTGCTACAGCCCATATAAATCGATGACGAGTCTTTTACTGTACCCCACTAACCAAGGAATCATACGAAGAAGAATCCTAACAGTGCAGATTTTGTATCTAAGAGATTTCACTTACTTCTATGATCAGAAATTCTTATAGCTGCCTATGCATTGAAAAACCCCTAGATTCTGTTGTGGCTTATGCCCCTTGTCTCTCTCAAAGTCCTTTGATGCCTTCACCTGTGATATTACATTAAGATTATATAGAGAGAATTATTACAGCGTCATTTGCCTGGAATTTCCAGTTCCTTAGGCCCGATTCACACGAAAGTGTTAAACGTCCGTGGGACGGCCATTGAAACAGCGGCCGCCCCACGGACCTATGTAATTCAATGTGGCCGTTCACACAGCAGTTGTTTCAATGGACCGTGTGAAGGGTCCGTGCGAAAATAGGACATGTCCTATCTTTTCACGCATCCCTCCATAGACTCTCAACTATGGTGGATGCGTGACATCACGTCCCACAGAGCTGAGCACGGATGCACCTAGGACGTGAAAAACTGCAGTTTTTCATGTCCGAGATGCGCAGCACTCGTGTGAATCTGGCCTTAAAGGGAATGTGTCGCTACAAATTATTTTATTTTTTTCAGTTAAACAATTATTATTTAAGTGATTATACATTGTTTTAATTTTTTACATTTTCAGGAAATATTATAAATTAGATTCTAATTTATAACATTTCCATGTGCTGGGCACTAGAGGGAGAAGTTCCCAAAATTGCAGCATGGTCAATGTGGTAAAGCAACCTCATTGATTTATGCTGCAAATTTGGGGTGGACACACTCTCTCTAGTGTCCTCAGACAAACCCCCCTCCCTTATTCTGGCTAGTGCCAGGAGAAGGATGGGTTTGAATCTTCAAACCTTCTACACTGTGTGCCGCCATTTTCTGAGCGACTGCGCAGTGTAGGAGGATTAGATACAGGGCTCAGCAGACAGTATCACACGAACATAATACACACATCACATACACGAACATAAATTACCTGCCGCCGCCTCCGCTGGTCCACGCTCCTATTCCATGCGTCTGAACATATGGCCGGAAGCCGCGGCCGGAAGTCGTCATCTGACTTTCCGGCGCTTCCGGTCCACATGAAAATGGCGCCGGATTTCGCTCTGCGAACGAGCTTTGTTTTGGTCTGTGTGGGAGCGGCGCATGCGCCGTTCCTACACAGACGGCGTACACTTCTGAGAATGGAACGGCTCCCGTTCGCATTCTCTATGGGCTTGTATGTGCCGTATTCCATCTCTGTATGTGTCATTAATCGACACATACAGAGATGAAAAAAAAATGGCAGCCCCCATAGAGAAGTAAAATCAAGAAAACATTAAAAAGTTGAACGTGAGAACACAAATAAATAAAATTTATGTTAATATCATACTAAAAGCAATATGATAAAAAAAAAAAAAAATTCATGACACCTTCCCTTTAATGCCACCTTTTAAGACTCTAGAGTCTGCCACATATCCCAATGCTTGTCAAGTTATGTAAAACATTAAACTCGGCTTTGAAGGCATCTATTTGTGGAGATTACAATAAGCACTGCTCCAAATGAGCCCTATCAAAAACCCTCTCAGGAATTCCTGTACTGCGCTGCTCCAAGGATCCCATGTTTGATTTTATGAACATCATAAAGTATACCATTTTTTTGTTACCTACAATGCAATTAATTTTCATCTCTGCACTGTAATCCGGCACAATTAAACCTTACACCAAGTGCATATCAAATTCCATATTGTGGAAAGTCTGAAAGCAAATTAATGAGACGCTAATTTTCTCCACACTCCCAAAGCACAACGTATTTTTCTATCATAAGAAAATATAATTCTATAATCCTATTAAGTCGACTGCGCTATTGATTCCGTCAAAACAAACGGAAACCTTACACAACGGTGACAAACGGAAACCATAAGCAACGGAAGCATTACCGTTGAAATCAATGGTAATGCAAACGGAACCTATGGTTTCCGTTTGCCTTTCCATTGAGGGGTTCCTCCGACGGAAAGGTCCGATGGAACCCCTTTAACAGAAACCAACACTGATGTGAACAGGTCGTAATACATGCACCTCACATCAGAAATCAGATCAAACAGACAATCACCCACTGTCCCTCTGACACGGTCGCAACGCGGCCAACAACCGCGCCGGCACCATGTTCGGTGCGGCTGTCAAATAGCCTGTTAGTGGCCGCACGTTAATGCGGGTAAACCGTCCCTTTATCTGCGGCCATGAATTAATACACTCTTTATGGCCGCACGATTTTGCAAGTTACAACAACTTACCCCCTATTCATTCTCTATGGCAGCGCCAGAAAAAGCCGAACACTGCACTCGGCTATCTCCAGCGCTCTAGAATGAATGGAGCGGCAGTGCGCATGAGCATGTAACCGGAATACCCCTTAACAAGGTATTTGACAGCCACATCCAACATAGTGCCAGCACGGTTGTTGGTCACGTTGCGATCGTGTCAGGGCCGCTCCTTGTGGCCTTACCCTAATTGTTCATTAGGGAGACTTGATAATGAATAATTTCTGCAATCTCTGCTCTTGGTATGGCTGCCTAAGGCTGGATTCTCACACATCGTTTTGTTAAGTTTTTCTTTCTTTTTTTCGTAACGGTTTAATTGGCATATGCAACAAGTTGTTACATTAAGGTCTATAGTAATATATAAAATGCACTACATATAACTGCATTTTGGTTTGTGGCGTTTTCAAGACAGTTTTATGGTCAGTGGCGTTTTTTTTACAAACGCAGCATTCTCTGGGTATGGCTTTTTTTTTTTGGGCGTTTTTCACATAGGCTTCTCTATAGGACTTCAAAAATGACAGAAAAAAAACTGTACAGAATGACACCACTATAAGACCTCCTTCACATACAACATTTTTTTGGCAATTTAAATGACATCAAAAAAGTTTGTAAAAACGCTAGCATTATTAACCGGTTAAGGACTAGGCTGTTTTACAGCTAAATGACCAGAGCAAATTTCACAATTTTGCTATGCGCTTCTTTAGATGACTATAACTCAGCAGGTGAATAAAGTTCATCTTTGAATTTTACACTCTTTTTAAAGGACAGATAGAGCTTTGTTTTAGTGGCATTTGTCAGTATATATAATTTTTTTTTTTTTCTCTAAAGTGGGCAAAATTGGAAAAAAATGCTAGAATTTAACAATTGCGTCGGTTTATGCTAGCATTTTTCACACACGGTATAGACCACGGCCAAAATTCATCTCCTTTCACGTTCTTCCACTTCTCCCGTGCATGGGGATACCAAATATGTGTGCCTTATTCGCTGTGCGGGCATGTGCCAGGGCTTGGCATAAAAGGAGGCTTTTTGGCCTTTTCGGTCCAGGAATTTTGCATTTGATTTTATAGCCGTATACTGTTTTCTGGGGGGCCTAATGCTGCTGAAACATTAGAAACACCCCATAAATGACTTCATTCACACACGTAGACCCCACAAGGTTTCCTTCAAGGGGTTTATCATATTTTTAGCAAGTCCAGTTTTCTTCTGAAAGTTTCTTGAATAAGATGGAACAAAATAAAATCAGCACTTTTTTAGCAAATGCGTCAGTTTAGGCTAGTATTTTTCACACACGGTATAGTCCACGGACAAAATTCATCTCCTTTCACGTTCTTCCACTTCTCCCGTGCATGGGGATACCAAATATGTGTGCCTTATTCACTGTGCGGGCATGTGCCAGGGCTTGGCATAAAAGGAGGCTTTTTGGCCTTTTCGGTCCAGGAATTTTGCATTTGATTTTAGAGCCGCATACTGTTTTCTGGGGGGCCTAATGCTGCTGAAACATTAGAAACACCCCATAAATGACTTCATTCACACAAGTAGACCCTACAAGGTTTCCTTCAAGGGGTTTATCATATTTTTAGCAAGTCCAGTTTTCTTCTGAAAGTTTCTTGAATAAGATGGAACAAAATAAAATCAGCACTTTTTTAGCAAATGCGTCAGTTTAGGCTAGTATTTTTCACACACGGTATAGACCACGGCCAAAATTCATCTCCTTTCACGTTCTTCCACTTCTCCCGTGCATGGGGATACCAAATATGTGTGCCTTATTCGCTGTGCGGGCATGTGCCAGGGCTTGGCATAAAAGGAGGCTTTTAGGCCTTTTCGGTCCAGGAATTTAGCATTTGATTTTAGAGCCGCATACTGTTTTCTGGGGGGCGTAATGCTGCTGAAACATTAGAAACACCCCATAAATGACTTCATTCACACAAGTAGACCCCACAAGGTTTCCTTCAAGGGGTTTATCATATTTTTAGCAAGTCCAGTTTTCTTCTGAAAGTTTCTTGAATAAGATGGAACTAAATAAAATCAGCACTTTTTTAGCAAATGCGTCAGTTTAGGCTAGTATTTTTCACACACGGTATAGACCACAGCCAAAATTCATCTCCTTTCACGTTCTTCCACTTCTCCCGTGCATGGGGATACCAAATATGTGTGCCTTATTCGCTGTGCGGGCATGTGCCAGGGCTTGGCATAAAAGGAGGCTTTTTGGCCTTTTCGGTCCAGGAATTTTGCATTTGATTTTAGAGCCGCATACTGTTTTCTGGGGGGCGTAATGCTGCTGAAACATTAGAAACACCCCATAAATGACTTCATTCACACAATTAGACCCCACAAGGTTTCCTTCAAGGGGTTTATCATATTTTTAGCAAGTCCAGTTTTCTTCTGAAAGTTTCTTGAATAAGATGGAACAAAATAAAATCAGCACTTTTTTAGCAAATGCGTCAGTTTAGGCTAGTATTTTTCACACACGGTATAGTCCACGGACAAAATTCATCTCCTTTCACATTCTTCCACTTCTCCCGTGCATGGGGATACCAAATATGTGTGCCTTATTCACTGTGCGGGCATGTGCCAGGGCTTGGCATAAAAGGAGGCTTTTTGGCCTTTTCGGTCCAGGAATTCTGCATTTGATTTTATAGCAGCATACTGTTTTCTGGGGGGCCTAATGCTGCTGAAACATTAGAAACACCCCATAAATGACTTCATTCACACAAGTAGACCCCACAAGGTTTCCTTCAAGGGGTTTATCATATTTTTAGACAGTCCAGTTTTCTTCTGAAAGTTTCTTGAATAAGATGGATCAAAATAAAATTAGCAATTTTTTAGCAAATGCGTCAGTTTATACCAGCATTTTTCACACACGGTATAGACCACGGTCAAAATTAATCTCCGTTCACATTCTGCCACTTCTCCCGTGCACGGGGATACCAAATATGTGGCCTTATTTATCACATAGAGATGTAGGAGGGCGGAGGATAGAAGAAGATTATTTCACAAATCGCTTTTTTTCAAAGCTGGTTTTACAAAACTCAACAGAGTTTCTATAACACTTCCAAAATATCTGCTCTTGAAGCAGAAATCTCAAAATATTCATCTAGGGGTATAATGGGAATTTATTTTTTGGGGTTTTCTAAAATAAGAAATTGCAGGTTAATGCAAATGGAGCTCTCCAGCAGATGAACTTTAGAGAATATGCAAACATGTCATCCACCCCCCACCCATTCCCTCCCTCACCCTTGGAGTAAAATCAGGGGAAAAATAAAAACGTAATGTAGGGCAAATATATTTTCAACAAATTAACTAAAATCTAATAATTCAGAACAGTGTGGTATTTTTTAAAACATGGCTCAATGCACAGGCCTGGTTGTGAGGGACATGAGGGACAGAAATATCGGGAATCTTTGCGGTGCCCGTCTTTTCTGCAGACGCGGCACTTTTTCTGGGGGTTGCTTCTGGTTGCTGTTGGGGGAATCCGACTGATGAAGTGTCTTTCAGTCAGTCGCGTGACATCCTCAGACTGGGGGCATTCTCGGGTGTCCTGAACATCAAAAATGAGGCCTTCAATAATTTTTTCCTGGAGATCCAGGTATGTGTCTCTGCCTCTGTTTTTTTTATAGAGCACAAATGAGTTGTGGATGGCCACCTGTAACAAATAAATGGCCACCTTTTTGTACCAGGTTTTAGTTTTGCGTTTTACTAAATAGGGCTGTAAAACCTGGTCGCTTAAATCCACCCCCCCCATGTACTTGTTACATTCGGACACGCTCACTGGTTTGTGCTTGTCCGATGTTGCCCCCCTTTCCCTCACTGCCACTGTTCCTGCGGTATGAATCGTGCTTAGCACATACACGTCTTTGCGATCCCTGAACTTGACCGCCAGCAATTCTTCAGATGCATAAGCACAGGAGTCCCCCTTTACCATGCGCTTCCCCACTAATTGCTGTGGAAAACCAATTCTGTTTTTGCGCATGGTACCACATGCCCCAGTCCTTGCAGCATGCAAATGCCTAAACAGGGGCACACTCGAATAAAAATTATCACAGTACAGGTGGTACCCCTTGTGAAGCAGAGGCTGCATTATCTCCCACACAATCTTACTGCTGGTGGAAAGATCAGGGGGGCATCCAGGAACATTTATTGTGCGGTCCCGCCCTTCATAAATCC
Organism: Rhinoderma darwinii; assembly: GCF_050947455.1. Classification (NCBI taxonomy): domain Eukaryota; kingdom Metazoa; phylum Chordata; class Amphibia; order Anura; family Rhinodermatidae; genus Rhinoderma; species Rhinoderma darwinii. Next base: position 38,312,657 of record NC_134697.1, on the reverse strand, counting down.
TGAAGGCGGTGGTATATCCTGACCCGCTTTCACACAATTTGTAGAGCTTAACGCCATATCTTGCCCTTTTGGAAGGTAGATATTGGCGAAAGCTAAGTCTGCCATGAAAGTTGAGGAGGGATTCGTCCACACTTACATTCTGCTCAGGGGTGTAGAGTTGCAGAAATAAATTATTCAGGGAATTTATTAGCGGTCTTATTTTGAACAACCGATCCCGGTTTGCATCGGTACTTGGGGGGGCCTGTGCGTTGTCATTGAAGTGGAGGAACCTCATTATTGTCTCATAACGAGACCTGGGCATTACTGCAGAATATACTGGGGTGGCTTGGGCGGGTCTTGTTGACCAGTAAGACCTAATGGAGGGCTTTTTGACAATACCCATATTTAGGGTGAGCCCCAAAAAAATTTTTAATTCCTGCAAATTGGTGGGCGTCCAATCTCTGGCATGGGTGGATGAAGGTTTCTGCCTTATATATTGCGTGGCATATAAATTTGTTTCGTGGACAATCTGATTTAGGATGTCGTCCGTTATAAATAAATGGAAGTAATCCATTTGGACAAAATTTGTATTGTCCACGGTTATGCCAGGAGTGGCCGTAAATCCGTGGATTCTAGGCCCAAAAGATGGGGCAGGTGCCCATACAAGAGCCTGGACTGGAGGGACCAGGCTGTCCCGTGCTACAGCGCTACTTGGCCCTGCGCTTTCATGTTCTGCAGTTTCGACTGCATCAGGGACAACGTCCCCTGAAGATGAACCTGAAGTGACGCTGTCATCGTCACTGCCCAAAACAGGTTCCATCTCGGACGCCATCTCTGATGCGGTCTCCGACTCAGACCACAGCATGGCGTATGCCTCCTCGGCGCTAAACAACTTCCTCGCCATAACGTAACTAACACTAACACTAACTAAACAAATTTTTTTTTTTTTTTTTTTTTTTTATAAAACACACAAACTAACTGCTATATATATCTACACTACCGCTAACAAAAAAATAAACCGCTATTGCTGTATATATTATATATATGTGGATATATATATAATTATATACTCCCTACCTGCCTATTCTAATAGAATAAAAGAAAGAAAGGTAGATAGATAGAAAAAAAGATAGATGGATAGATAGATTGTATAGATAGATAGAAATCTATCTATACAGAGAATGTTTTAGTGTAACTGTATTTTTTTGTAACTGTAACTGTAATCTTCTGGCAGCAATTCTCCCGAGTCTCTTCTTCTCCTCAAACTGAAACAATGTTTGAGGAGAAGAAAAGAGGCAGGAGATTTACTGCCAGAAAAGTCAAAATAAAACAAATGTGGTCGCTGTGATAGGTTTTCACAGCGACCACATGATCAGGGACCATCAGATTGGTCCCTGATACTCTGCCCAGTGCCCAGAGCTGTTGGTAACAGCGTGGGCACAGGGCTGTGTGCACGCGATCGCGTGCACACTGTTTTATAAGCAGGAATGCATGTGATCGCTGTGATTGGTTGTCACAGCGATCACATGTTCAGGGGCCAAAAGATTGACCCCTGACATTCTGCCCAGTGCCCATGGCTGTTAGCAACAGCCAGGGCATAGAGCTGTGTGCACGCGATCGCGCGTGCACAGTCTCTGAAGTGCGGCCGTATATATACTATACGCCGGACTTTAGAGACCCTGACCGCTGGCCGTATATTTACGGCCAGCGGTCGGGAACCTGTTAAACAGTAACATGCATTTTTTAAGGCATTTTTGATGGAGTTTTTCATTTGGTGTCATTTTGTGCATACTTCTTTTCTGACATTCTTGAAGTTCCATAGAGAAGCCCAGGGGAAAAACACCTGAAAAAAAAACCATACCCAAAGCATGCTGCATTTTTTTAAAAATGCCACTGACCAAAAAAATTGACTCCGATGTGTGTAGTGCATTTTATATTTTACTATAGACTTTACAGTTACATCTGGCCCCACTATGAGGCCTCATTTACACGAGCGTGTGCGTTTTGCGCGCGCAAAAAACGCAGCGTGTTGCGCGCGTCGGCATTGCGTTTTGCCTGCGTATACGCAGCGTTGTTGCGTTTTAAACGCGCGCACGACTAGCGTTTGCAACGCGCGTCAAAAACGCAGAGGAGATTCATGGCAAGCCAGCCTACAAATAGGCCAGCTGGCCCAACCCCTGCTTGCTGGGAGAAGCAGGTTTAGCACCTTAATCTCCGCCTCTGCCGAGCTCGTCGATGTGTGGAATGTGGCTTTGGCATTATGTCGCGCAGGTGGCGTGTCTTTGGGACGACAATGCAATTGTCCATGCAGAATGTGACACGTGTTATAGAATTGTGTGTCGGTCTGCATAACTTCTGCTGCATTAATGATGCTACCTTTGATGCAGCAAATATCCTTACAGATGCAGGCAGCAGCCTCAGTGTCCCGGTTATTCCTCTCGGCCGATCTCTCTCATCCTGCCTTCGCATGAGGGATACTTTGGCGGCATATTTTGAATGTCGATCTGGAGCCGCACCGTGGGTGCGTGATGACCTTTGAAGGGTTCTCTGTTGTTTGTCGGCTTCCCTACACACGTCACATGTGGGCTGGGGTTTTTCTTTTTTTCGTGGTTGTTGTTGGGTTAGGGACTTGCAAAACAAGAGGAGTCTTGACGCGGGCTGCGACCTTACATCTGTCGGGGTTTGAGCAGGACTTTAGAAAGTTGGCAACATTCTTTCTGGAGATAGAATGTTGTGTGGGCTAAAGTTTGGAAAGGCCAATTGCTAGTGTACATAGTTTGCCTCGGGGCCCATGACAGCACCTAAACGTCCGCACCTCTTGCAAACCATATCAAACCCCGAGTGATTAACTAAAACCTCATATCACGTGTGTATGCATTGTACCCAAATCCCAGAGGTGTGCGAGGGTATAGGCCAAGGAAATGTGGCCCAAACATTGTGTGGAGGGGTATCAATGAAAAACAACACGAAATATAACCATTCAACATTCAAGTTTTTAATACAGGGTTTTGCAAAAGCCCAAAAATGTTTCATCAAACAAAAAACACCAACATGGTGTATAATATAGATCCAACAAAAAAAGAGGACGGCGAGTTGGCATCCCTGCACCAAAAAAGACTGTGGCGTCACAAATTCTGGCCTCCAACACACTTAAAGGTGTTGGTACTGGTGGCCCGGGGACGAATAGGCCTGCATTTCAGCACCACTATGCTGGACCTGGAGCTGTGTAGGTTGTTCCTCGGCAGCATAGTGGTGCTGATGTTGCCCGGGGTATGTTGGGCCAGGGAAGTGGGGAGCCATAGGGCGCATATACAGATGCGGGCGTTGCATCTGGGGGCCTGGGTGGAATGGGCCCGGCACCTGGGGCGTGGTGGCCGGCATGGCTGAACTGCGCCACTGTTCAATGGCCGTGAAGCACACGTTCGGATTGTGGGGCGGTCTGGAAGCGTCGATCAACGTCACGATCGACGCTTGCAGACGGCCCATATGGTCCATGGGGACCAGCCGGAGGAGGGGAACGATGCTTCAGCCAAAGGCGTCGTTCCCGTCCTCATCAGCGGCTCGCCTTAGATACTGCAGGACCCGGGCATCTACTTGCCCCGCTGCGGAGGCCTGTTGAGCACGGGCCCGGCGAGTGCGGGCACGCACGGGGCGCTCCTCTGCCGGAGAGGCGACGGCCCGTGCAGACTGGCCAGGGGCGGGCTCCAGGGGTGTCGGCTCTGGGCTAGGGGGCAGGACAGGGGCAGCAGGAGGTTCCGGCCGAGACTCGCCCACGTCTGTCTCTTCTGCGGTATCCTCCAAATTGTCTGTGGTTCTAGAATGAGGAAATTACGTTAGAACAGAATATATAACAATGCCTACAACAACACGATGGCAAACAGGACATGGGCGAACACACATTAGACACATGCAATGGCAGAAACTCTTACGTGCGCATCTCCATGATGTCCTTCAAGAACATCAGCTGTTGGGTATACATATAGGGTCGCTTGCGAGATGCGCCATCCCCGCTGCGTCCCCTTTCACCCATTTCACGCCGGAATTGGTCACGGCAGCTCCGCCACCGTGTTTTGATCTCTTGGACTGTTGGAGTTAAAAAACAGATATCATGCCATCAGAACTATGACCTCTCACTTAAATGAAGGGCCCTGCACTGCCAATTACGTGGTACACGGTGATGCGCCTGCTCCACAAAAGTTTCTCGTGAAAATGCGCAGAAGACACATACAGGGCCCCAGTTCTTCAAAAGGGATGACATGCTTTGCCAGAAAATGCCTGGTACTCACCCAACCGACTGCGGTCACGGGTTCGGCCACTCTCCCACTCCTGGCCGAACAGCTCCTTTGCCACCTCCTCCCAGGCGTCCTCCTTGGCCGTCCGGTTGTGGTACGCCTCCGAGCGAGTGTCCCAAATTTCTGGATGTCCCTGGACCAGGACGAGGAGGCGCTCCACGTCCATCCCACGCGGCATGGCAGCAGATGTTCACAGTGGAAGATACCTTCACAGTCTCCAGTCACTAGCCCTGCCCACTCGCAGTGGAAACTCAAGCACTTCCTGGTTTTTGTTTGCTTTGTCCAGCTTTATAGACTGTTTTTCATGGACATAACAAGTGATGCGTGATTTTCGCGCATGCAACGCAGGAGCGTCCGTGTGTCATGCGTTGTTTTCACGCACCCATTGACTTCAATGGGTGCGTGATGCGCGAAAAACGCACGATTATAGAACATGTCGTGAGTTTTACGCAACGCACGCGCACTGCGCAAAAATCACGCATCGTCTAAACTGCCCCATAGAGTAATATAGGTGCGTACGACACGCGTGAAAAGCACGCGCGTCGCACGCGCGTATATTACGCTCGTGTAAATGAGGCCTAAATCACATTAACAAAGAAGCAAAAAACACCTTAGAAACACCTGCGAAAAATGCACAAAACCCCAACAAAACGCTGTGTAAATTCAGCTTAAATGCCTAAAAAAGCATGTTCCATTTTAATAGTGCTAGCGTTTTTAGATTTTTTTTTATGGAGTTTAAATTGCTAGAAAGTTCTGTGTGTAAAGGAGGTCTAAGAACAGGTACCACGAGCAGGTATCACATGTGGGTCACCATGCTCCAGTAGAGATCTAGTAGTCACAGGTGTCAGTAACTATAGCCGGTGTCAAACTCGGCCGGGTAAATGGGCCGCACAGAGCAAAAATGTGAAGTTGACCGGCTGTATTACTTTCAAATTTAATAAAAATACAAAATTATTGTTAATGAATTCGTTATTTGAACTACTATAAGAATACTACATTACTATATAAATACTACATTACTATAACAATACTACATTACTATAATACTACATTACTATAACAATACTACATTACTATAATAATACTACATTACTATAAGAATACTACATTACTATAATAATACTACATTACTATAACAATAATACATTACTATAATAATACTACATTACTATAACAATACTACATTACTATAATAATACTACATTACTATAAGGATACTACATTACTATAACAATACTACATTATAAGAATACTACATTACTATAATAATACTTTACTATAACAATACTACATTACTATAATATTACTACATTACTATAATAATACTACATTACTATAACAATACTATATTACTATAACAATACTACATTATAAGAATACTACATTACTATAACAATACTACATTACTATAATAATACTACATTACTATAAGGATACTACATTACTATAATAATACTACATTACTATAACAATACTACATTACTATAATAATACTACATTACTATAAGAATACTACATTACTATAATAATACTACATTACTATAAGGATACTACATTACTATAACAATACTACATTACTATAATAATACTTTACTATAGCAATACTACATTACTATAATATTACTACATTACTATAAGGATACTACATTACTATAACAATACTATATTACTATAACAATACTACATTATAAGAATACTACATTACTATAATAATACTACATTACTATAAGGATACTACATTACTATAATAATACTACATTACTATAATAATACTTTACTATAACAATACTGCATTACTATAACAATACTACATTACTATAATAATACTACATTGCTATAATACCACACTACTATAATACTACATTACTATAATAATACTACATTACTATAACAATTCCACACTACTATAATACTACATTACTATAATAATACTACAATACTATAATAATAATACAATACTATAACAATACTAAATTACTATAATAACACTACATTAATATAACACTACATTACTATAACAATACTACAATACTATAATAATACTACATTACTATAATAATACTACAATACTGTAACAATACTACATTACTATAATAACACTACATTACTATAACAATACTACATTACTATAATAATAATAAAATACTATAATAATACTACATTACTATAACAATACCACACTACTATCATACTACAATACTATACTAATACTACATTACTATAACAATACCACACTACTATAATAATACTACATTACTATAACAATACCACACTACTATAATACTACATTACTATAACAATACTACATTACTATAATACTACTACATTACTATAACAATACTACATTACTATAATAATACTACATTACTATAATAATACTACTATATTATAATACTACTATACTATAATACTCCTACATTATTATAAGAATACTACATTACGATAAGAATACTACATTACTATATCAATACTACATTACCATAATAATACTACATTACCATAATAATAAATACTACATTACTATAACAATACTACATTACTATAATAATACTGCATTACTATAATACTACATTACTTTAACAATACTACATTACTATATCAATGTGACATTACTATAATAACACGACATTACTATAATAATACTACATTACTATAATACTATATTACCATAATAATACTACATTACTATAATAATACTACATTACTATAACAATACTACATTACTTTAATTATACATTACCATAATAATACTACATTACTATAATAATACCTTGTTACTATAATAATACTACATTACCATAATATTACTACATTACTATAATAATACTACATTACCTTAATAATAATACATTACAATAACAATACTACATTACTATAATATTACTACATTACCATAATACTTCATTACTATAATAATAATAATAATAATACGACATTACTATAATACTATGTTACTATAATAATACTACATTACTATAATAATACTATAATACTACGTTACTATAATAATACTACATTACTATAATAATACCGCTGAGTTTAAACTTACCGGAAATTTGAGAGTTTACCTTACGTGCTTATTTTAACAATCCAGTTTTCCAGTTTAAGGGTATGTGCACACACACTAATTACGTCCGTAATTGACGGACGTATTTCGGCCGCAAGTAGTGGACCGAACACAGTGCAGGGAGCCGGGCTCCTAGCATCATACTTATGTACGATGCTAGGAGTCCCTGCCTCTCCGTGGAACTACTGTCCCGTACTGAAAACATGATTACAGTACGGGACAGTTGTCCTGCAGAGAGGCAGGGACTCCTAGCATCGTATATAACTATGATGCTAGGAGCCCGGCTCCCTGCACTGTGTTCGGTCCGGGACTTGCGGCCGAAATACGTCCGTCAATTCCGGACGTAATTAGTGTGTGTGCACATACCCTAAGTGTCGTTAAATGCAGTCTGGCTGCTCAGTTGGCAGCGTTTGGCAGACGCAAGAATGTCAAGATTGGGCATGCCCTTTTTAGATGCCCTCTGTAGATACTGCCACATTGTCCTCTGTAAATAATGCCACACCCCCCCTAGATAATTCCCCAGTGCCCTCTATAGATTATTCCCAAGTGCCCTCTGTAGATAGTGCCACCTGTCTAGATAATACCACAGTGCCCTCTGTAGATAATTCCCCAATGCCCTCTGTAGATAATGTCACAGTGCCCTCTGTAGATAGTGCCACACAACACCCTTTGAAGGTAGTGCCACACATATCCCCCTATAGATAGCTCCATTGGGGCTCCCTGTAGGAGTGGAAACCCCAGTCAAAGCATTGCGGCACTTCTCCTGGTGGAGCCCCTAACGTCACTGTCCATATATGGACAGTGACGTCAGAGGCCTCGTCTATCAGTGGAATCCCCGACCAGTGCCTGGGCAACGCACTGTCCGGGCATTCAGGTCCAGAAGTAGCCATTGACGTCACTATCCATATATAGACAGTGACGTCAGGGGCCAGGTCTATCAGCAGAATCCCCGACCAGAGCACTCTGGCTTGGAATTCCACTCCTAGAGAGAGACCCAATGAAGCTATCTATAGAGGGGGGGGGGTATATTGCTGTCCACAGGGTGGGGTGTGTGGCATGGCACTATCTACAGGGGGTGTGTGCGGTGCTCCTCCTTTGGCCTGCTCTCTGATCTCCTTTTGTCAGCAGGCCACAGATTACAGTTTATGGGGCTGCATGCAGCCTGTGGGTCGCGTGTTTGAGACCTCTGCTATAGAGTAAAAGAGATGGTGGTATTTAGTTATACTGTATATGACCCCCAGAAATTCCATCTGCTGCACTTCTTTCTGATCTCCAGCACTTTATCGCAGATTATATGGATATTTTTCATAATGGTAGTTTTGTAGGCAAGAAGGGTCTGGCAGGAGAAACGGTCTAACTGGAGGGTTTCTATAAAATTTAATTATCAAATTTAATAAACTTCTATTCAGAATAAACTCATCCCCTAACTTTTGTGCTTCATGAAGTGGAGATCTATGTGGAATGTTCCCGACCTGCCTCCTCTAAATTATGGAAACCTATGCATGGAGTAATGTCATAACCTGCCCTATCCTCTGTACGAGTAAATTCAACACATGGAGTATTTAAACAGAGGATGGGACAGATTATTATACCGCTTATAGCTTCATGATCTTGAGAAAGCACGCAAAATCCCCTAGATCAGGGGTTGCAAACTTTTTTGACAGTGTGCCGAAATAGGCAACTATTTCACATGCCCAAGGCCAACATAATTAAAGAGGTTGTCCAGTTTCCGCAAATTAATGTTATTTTTTGGATAAATAAAAGTTATACAAATTTCCAATATGTTTTCTGTATTAATTCCTCACGATTTTGAAGATCTCTGCTTGCTGTTTTTCATTTGGATCATTCATGGTTTACTTCCAGTGGATACAATTCTGTCCATGGTCATGTGATGGACACACAGGTGCACAGCTCGTCACAGCTACAGTTCCAGTATGTGCATCACAGCTGTGTCTTCTTAGGGTATTTTCACACGCTAAACAAAAAACGTCTGTAAATACGGAGCTGCTTTCAAGGGAAAACAGCCCCTGATTTTCAGCCATTTTTAAAGCATCAAGCGTTTTTTACGACCGTTTTTTGGAGTTGTTTTTCTATGTCAATGAAAAACATGCACTTCCTTTCTACGGGGCGTTTTTTACGCGGCGTTTTTACAAGCGGCGCATAAAAAGCGCCCCGTGGGAACGAAATGCTGTTTTTCCCATTGAATTCAATGGGCAGATGTTTGGAAGTGTTCAGCCTCCGTATTTTCAGCCATTTTTCGGGGTGTTTATGGCCAGAATAAATGTCTGAAAATAAGCCGTGTGAACAGACCCTAACGATTCCAGCACCTGTGTGTCCAACACGTGGCATTGTAACAATCCCAGCACCTGTGTGTCCATCACATGGCTATCCACAGAGTGCATTCACTGGAAGTAAACAATGACTGTTCCTACTGAATAACAACAAGCAGAGATCGTGAAAACTGTGAGGAATTAATAAAGGAAATATATTAGAAAATTGTATAGCTTTTAATTATACAAATATAACATTAATTTGCGGTAAGTGGACAACCCCTTTAATGTAAAGGTGAAGCATCTGGCATACTCACTCTACAGAATCAGCACCAGCAAACACAGTACACATTAGTGTCATGATTTGACATCATGATTCCGTGATCCGTCTGCCAGTAAAATTCTGATATGTGCCATTTTGGCTACACGTGCCACAGGTTTACCGCTTAGGCCCTAGATGTCTTCTTGGCTAAACCCTAAATTAGGCAATAACTGAACTGAATTGTATGGAGGACAAGCCATTTGCACATATTGAACCCAACACATTTGTTGTTTAAACCAATATCCATGAAAACGCACCCTATTAATTATTAAGGATTCTGATTCAGTGATGGAACCGACTCCACGGAAATATTATTTCAGGCCACAGAATAGATGCCTGTGCTGCATATAGTTCCACTTTAGTACTTTCAATTATATTTTTTTCATGCCTTTGCTTTATCTCTATCAGACCTTGTTTATTCTAGAGGTTATTACACATAACATGACTCCCCATTTAATTTGGTTCTGTTACCATCAGCATTATTATTATTATTCCAGCTTTATATGTTGTGCCTCAGGGTGAATGTCCTGGCAACCATAACCACATATTATATCAGCAATCCTGAAGTCCTCCTGAGCTTTCATGTCTCAATCCACTATGAGGTTTGTTATTGTGAAAAGTAAAGGCATAACATTTGTTTTCACATTTTTTCTAGTTGTTTTAACTAGCATTGTATATTCATTTTAGACTCCCAGGTACAAACCATCAGTAAGTAACCCATAGTTTGCAGAATTGGGCACAAACACATAGTCTGATCTATTAGTCTAAGCTCACTTAGTGATGTTGATAGGTTAAGAGTCTCTTCATAGGAAGGGTTCCCTTAAGGAGGCCATAGTAGTATGCATACTCTCCAGAATGTAATAATCCAAAATCCAAAATCCATCCTCTCAGCCCTCACAATGATGACAGATATGTGGGGCACTTAGTATGACATTACAAACGTTTTTCATAACCCTATTACTGGCCACAAAGTTCTAGAGATGCCCCTTAATAATGTATCTTCCACAGATGCCCCCATAGCAGTGTGTCAGCAACAGATCCAACCCCCCATACATTGGCTGACACAGATGTGCCCCACCAAAAGTACCTGAACTGCGCAAATACCTGTCGAGGTGAATGAGCTTCCGTAATCATGAATTTTAAAAAATATATTTTATTCAATCCTGCAAATCTAAGATTAGTTGAATAGAAAAGAACAATTATAAAATTTGTACAAAAAAAGGCAATATATTAGGCCCAAAAACGTCACAAACCAAAACGCAGTTGTATGTAGAGCATTTAATATTTTACTTTAGTCTTTAATGTAATATCTGGCCGCACTAAAACACACATAAAAAAACCTCTATTAAACGGCAAGAAAAACGCCTCAGGGTATTATTTTAATAGTGCATATTATTTGGGCACTACTGTATATGGTGGTATTATGTCATATATATGTCAGTATTGTCTTGGCACTATACGGGAACTTTACGTGAACTGAAATTATGAGAAAAGCCTGATGCCTCTGACGAACTCTGCACAGCGCTACAGAATATGTTGGCACTATATCAGCAAAATTATATAGTCACTGTTAGGGCTTATTCAGACGACCGGGATATACGTCCGTGCAACGCGCGTGATTTTCCCGCGCGTCGCGCGGACCTATATTAGTCTATGGGGCCGTGCATACATGTGCGGGATTTTTACTCAGCGTGAGTCCGCTGAAAAAAAAAGTCACGACATGTCCATTCTTTGGGCGTTTTTTGCGCATCACGCACCCATTGAAGTCAATGGGTGCGTGAAAACCACGCATGTCGCACGGAAGCACTTCCATGCGAACAGCGTGATTCGCGCAACAGCCGTCAAAAGGATGAATGAAAACAGAAAAGCACCACGTGCTTTTCTGTTTACAAACATCCAAACGGAGTGTCATAATGATGGCGGCTGCGCGAAAATCACGCTGCCGCGCATCATACGGGGCTGACACACGGAGCTGTTAAGTGCCTTTTGCGCAGGCAAAACCTCACGTTTTTTGCCTGCGCAAAAACGTCACGCTCGTGTGAATCCAGCCTTAGCGTATGTTCACACGGCCGAAAAATCGGAAGCAGAACGCCTCCAAACATCTGCCCATTGACTTCAATGGGAAAAACTGCGTTCTGTTCCGACGGGGCATTTTTTTTACGCGGCCGTTTTGAAAAACGCCTGCAAAAAAGAAGTGCATGTCACTTCTTGAGCCATTTTTGGAGCCATTTGTCATTGACTTTATAGAAAAACAGCTCCAAAAACGGCCGTAAAAAATGCAGCGAAAAACGCGAGTTGCTAAAAAAATGTCTGAAAATCAGGAGTTGTTTCCCCTTGAAAACAGCTCCATATTTTCAGACGTTTTTTAATTTTGTGTGTGCACGTACCCTTAGGGCTCCTTCACGTTTTAAATGGCATAAAAAAAACTCTTCTAAAAACGCTAGCAGTTTTTAAATGTAACATGCGTTTTTTCTCGTGTTTTTAATTTAGTGTCATTTTGTTCATGCTTGTTTTCGGGCGTTTTTGAAGCCCTATAGAGAAGCCTATGGGAATAACACCTATAAAAATGCCATGCCCAGAACATGCTGTGTCTGGAAAAACCACGCCACAAAATGCCTCAAAAACGGCATAAACCAAAATGCCGTTATCTGTAGTGCATTTTATATTTTACTATAGACTTTAATTTAATATCTGGCTGCACTAAAAAAAAATGCAACTAAAAACCCCATCAAAACACGCACAAAAATGCCGCAAAACGCTGTGTGAACTTAGAGTTATATTTTCCATGTAGATCAAAGCAAAAAAGCAAACTTTGTGATTTTTGCTACCATCTAAACATACTAAATAGTAGCAAAAAAATCTTTGTAGAAATGTTATCAGATGAATATTGGATGTTGGGGAATCTTTTTTCCTGCCCTCCTTATGTCACAGACTGATGAGAATGATCTACACTCAGGAACTCTCTAGTATTTGTTGTAAAGGCATACAACATTGTGCAATAAAATCTCAGTGTAGCCATAAAAGAGGTGTTTATAGCAGCACAGTGGGAGGCAGTGGCTGTGTGCAGAGGAGGCATTGCTGAAGTCAGTGCAGATACTTGAGGAGATCCTGTGCAGTTGCAGTGGGGGATTCCTTGCATGTGAGTGTCTAGAACAACCTGTGTAATAGTCTCACCCCCCAGCACTGATGATGACAGGTGGCTGCAGAGGCTAGAACACTGGAGCAGTCTCTGGATCACACTGCAGCTCTGTCTCGTCATATGTAGGAGCTCTCTCTGCTGACCTCACTTATGTGACAGCAGCACAACTCTCTCTGGAGTGGTCTCCCCGGATATCCCAGCTGTCTCTTCCTGCACCCTGATCAGACCTGCAAGCATCAGAAGGATTCTTCATAGCGGCTCTGCAGTCACATACCCTGGATCCTTCACTACAACTCCACCTGTATTGTGCATATCCCTGGGTGAGCCTTGTGCCCGGTGCAGGGTTCTGCTGCCAGTGCCTCTGATGCCGGTGGATGATGAGGGCACTATTAGAAGAGCTGGGGATCCGGGCATTGCTGTTTGGGGTATTTGTGTAAGTACTGCGCTTTAGACCCTTTTTCTATCTGTAATGTTACTATGTGAATAGTCGTGTTGTAAGTTCAATGCATCTCATCCTTTTACTAATACTATTTTGCTTGCAGTTGTTGCACATGTAATGAATATTTTCCCTCTCAGCAGCAGTTTACATTCTGCTGGAAACAAATGTAACAATTTTGATAACATCAATAAACAATCCCATATGTTTTGATCAGTGTATTATAGCTTCAAATTCACTACTGAATGAATGGAAACGTAACAAATACATATCTGCAGGTTTGATCATATAATGAAAATTGACAGCCAAATTATGTCTAGTAAGCTTTACAGTAAAATATTATCAATGCTAGAAATTCACACGTCACAAAAAAACGGAAGGATTTTAAAACCTGTCCAAGAAGTTCTCCTAATGACTCAAGGGATTTCCATTTATTTGTATCCAATCATTCTGGCACCATAGATGCAATCGGGGTCTATCACTATCGGGGTCTATCACTATCTGGGTTTATTAATGGTCATATTGTGAATCCCCCACTTCTGTATGGACACGCTGCACTTGCACTGAATGTGTCTTTTCGTAAATTGAATTGGGCACCTGAGTTGTGCTATGTCCTCAGGTAATTGTATCGGATCTGAACAGGTAAAGCAAAATGTCACAGTACATGGTTGTATGATTAAAACCAGTGTTTCTTATACCCACCACCTCTTATGAGATCAATTATGATACACAATTTCTATCTGAGGCATCAGTCGTAGGATTGTCTGCAACTAGGTACTATATTTTAAGCCTTCAATAAACCTCTTATCTTTTGTGTGTCAGTTCAGCTGATAAGCTTCCTCTTTTATTTCTGAACATTGTGTGCAGATGTTAATGTTGTTGAGTCAACCATCTCGTCTCTCCATGATATATATATATATATATATATATATATATATATATAATCTCACACACACACACACGTCTCAGTTTTGTTCTATTATCCATTGATCTGACGGCTTGGCTTTCAGTCACATGTTCCACAGGTGTAGCATTCTCTTAGACGCATTAACTTCAATGTAACGGTGATAGGATTATATCTATATATATATATATATATATATATATATATATATAATCCTATTAGTGAGCTGGTCTGCTAGGGTGAGGGTGCTGTACAATATTTCTTGTAGGTCTCTGTAGATTAAAAACATGCAACATTGTCAGCAATCTTCATTTTTTTTATGTAGTTATCTTACATTAGGAGCTTGTAATGACAAGTGCCATGAGCGGTGACTTTTTTTCTGCCATAAAATGTTTTATTTGCAGGAGCACCGAATCAGGGCCAGAACAATGGGGCAGATGTATTATGCTTGCTGCCTCTTGGTTCGGTCTAGTTGTGCGCCTGTTTGAGTGGCGCATGTTGCTTGCATGAGATTTATTATTCACATGCACCAGAAAGTTTGCAACATTTTTCTTTTTTTTTACATTTTCTGGTGCAAATATTTGTTGCAAATTCTACCAACTCCAACGTGGTTTAAAGTTCGATAGAAGTGTCTAAAGATGCGTCATATTTATCATACAGCTTGCGCCGCTGTGATAAATTTAGCGCATTTTCAGACTGCTTGTCTAAATTTAAGTTGTCGAACTATTAGACTGCATTAGTAAATCTGCCGCATTGTGTGGTGAACCCCATTTTCCCCATTAAATTTACTT
Source organism: Rhinoderma darwinii (assembly GCF_050947455.1). Taxonomy (NCBI): domain Eukaryota; kingdom Metazoa; phylum Chordata; class Amphibia; order Anura; family Rhinodermatidae; genus Rhinoderma; species Rhinoderma darwinii. The sequence continues at coordinate 38,297,457 of NC_134697.1, read as the reverse complement.
GGATGGAGAGATACAGTGAATATGTAATAAAAAATAAACCTTATTTTAACATTACCTGCATACGGCCCAATTGTACATGCATATCAATGTCCGCAACTTAATACCATAGAAGCAGTTAGGATATGGGTGACGATCCAAAGATGGGGTTCCCCACTTTGTACCGCCCTCTTAGTGGAGAGCTGCTAGTAAGAGCTGTTCTCGCTCTTGAGGAGTTGGCGCAGCCTTGTGTTACATGGATGGCGCTTCATTTGAAGATTCCCACGGCGTTACCAACTGATCACTCAGCTTTCAGTATCTGGAAAAAGGTTGTGCAACAGCTGCATTTGTATTATATAGTATTGACCCACAGCTGCTGCAACAGGATTTTTTTTTTTTGTTCCCCTATGATCTCCCAAAGCCGTGCCATCTGGTGTGCCAACCAAAGTTCCTCAGCTCAAGTTTTCCACAGTGACCCCCCCCCCCAAATATAGGCAACCACGTGACCCCTACTAATATTAAAGTATCCCCCCCCCCAGGCTTCCTCATCTCCTCTTAATAGTTTCATGTGAACAGCTAGTCAGCAGTTACTTACACGTGTAAATTTCTCTTCCCGTGCAAAGAGGTTGGCACAGAAGGAGAGAACTTCTTGCAGAAGTGATGTATGAATACCATACGTGGCAGAAAACACTGATTATATAACTATTAATAATATCATGGAAACACTACATTTACTTGTATTATAGGATGAACAACCGTGCTCCATCAACAAACGAGCCACATTCTATTCTCTGTATGTGATCAAGAAAGATGGCTGCCAGTCCCTATCACGTGACCTAAATATTTTAGTCTTGCTGTGAGATTTCTGCTTTAAACACTATTGTGAATCTGTTTAGGGTTTAATTGCAGATCCTCTACCAGTTTTCGTAGTATTTTAATAATTCACCTCTTCTTGCGGGACGTTCTATAAGTATATTCTTTCACACATATATGCAAAGTGACCCTAGTTACCCTTTCCTACATGTAGAGACTTTAACTCTTACTTTTTGAGTCTACACATGGCAGACTTTTTCCGCTACGTGAATCTGCAATAATATCTGCACGTTTCATACAGATTTTCCCGTGGATTTGTTGCGTATTTCACCCTATGCATTTCAAAGGGTGAAATCTACTGTGAAAATATGCAACATCTCCACAAAAGAATGAGCATGCTGCGAATTTTAAAATCTGCAACCTTCTCAGATTTCTGCAATTATTTTTTTCCACTTAGGGTAGGAACACACACAACATAAACACTGCGGATTTTCCGCAACGGATTTATTGCGGAAAATCCACAGCGTATTACAGTAGCAGCAGTGTGGGTGAGATATCAACAAATCTCGTCCCCACACTGTGGTAAATATCCGCCGAAACGTCCACACATAAATTGACGTGCGGTTACTTCAACCGCAGCATGTCAATTAATTGTGCGGATATGCAACTCTCCTGTTGGGGTTTACCAATTTAATTCAATGGGGTGCTTAAACCCGCAGCAAAGCAGTGTGTGTTGCGATATTTGCGGCGGAATCACAGGTTACAAGCCACTAGGTTACAAGCCACGTTCGGCCTGCAGCCTAAAAGACGCTGGGACTGGATCCCTGTGCAGGCCGGAGCGAGAACATCACTGGATCATGCCGACTTACGCAAGGATCCTGTCTGGGCATCTCATAGGCTGCAAGCCTAACAGGGATGTGGAGCAGCTCCGTTTGTCATGGGAACAGGGCTAGGTGAGTACAAGTTGTTTTTTTGTTAATTTGTTTTGGGGGGTATGGCACAAGGGGTGGGATGTGTAGCATTAACTAGATGGGAGGCCTGTTGTGGGAGAGGTGGGGCCCAGGCAAAAGTTTGCTATCATGCCCAGTCTTTCCTAGTTACGCCCTTGGGAACAGTTACTCTTTATAAAGGTCTCTGGGTGATGATGTCACACCACGTTGGGTCTCAATGAAGTCACGCTCAGCACAGTGTAAGGAGCTGTTGCCTTGACAATAAAACCATATAATAACATAAATGGAACGATAGAGTGGCAAAAAAATGTTAGATAAATATCTTGTATTTTTAGATTCTTCAGTGTAGCCAACCTTTGCCTTGATAGAAACTTTGCTCACTCTTGGCATTTACTCAATCAGCTCCATGGGGGCATGATATTTACCCTGAGGACCTCATACACTACAAAAGATCATGCGGTCAGTGGATTTACGACATGGGAGCATGCTCCGGGTTACTTAGTATCACATCTGTTATTTATAATATGGTGATACTTGTTCCTCGTGCTTTATACCAACTAATGACACCATAGTGACGACTTGACTGATATATCTCTAGGTTTTATGCAATATACATTAATACTCCCTAGTAGAGCTACTATTTTTATTACAGTGATATTTACCCTTTGTGCTAAATAGCAACTTATAACACCAAATGTATTACCTACTGGCACAGCTATATGCATTACACAGACATTTGTGATAAGTATCTGTCATATATAGAAATTAAAAGCATTACATAGATGACATCACTAGTTTTACATCCAAATATATATATCACAGATTAACATTTTATTATAGCTATGCATTTGGATGTCAGTTAACTCCCTAAAGGACATAAATATAGGGGACTACTGATCCCAGATTACTGGCCTATTTCACATTTCAATAGGGGTTTTTATATACATATTTACAGCCAGTTATTACTTTTTGTGGAGTAACATGTGTAGTTTTTCTTCCCTTTGGCTACATGCACACGTTGTGAAAAATGATGCGGCCAATCCATGTATTTCCACAGGTAAAATCTGGACTTCATATTTTGTTTTTTTGGTGCAGAAACAGGTGCAGATTAATAGTTACAGATTACAATGCGTGTTTTTTGTTTTTATAAACTTGTTAGATACAATTCTAAGACGAACGCTATGTGTAGATGAGATTACTTGAAATCTCATTTGCTTTGCTGGCACTGTATTATGCCGTGGATTTAAAGAGGTCCCTAAAAATTGATGGCCTATCCTTAGAATAGACCATCAATAGCTGTTGGGTCGGTGTCCAACTCCCGGGACCCCCACCGATCCGCTGTTTTGAAGGGGGGTAGCGCTCGTATGAGTGCTGCTTCCCCTTCATTTGTACTTGCTCACTGTAAATCGTCGAGACTAAGGTGGCGATTCACCGGTATTGCAGCCGATGTGTCTTCTCTCGTCCGACGCCAAGGTTGAAGGACCTGTGGGTGACGTCACGCTGTGTGTCTGCAGTGAAAGAAGCTGGGTGGGAACGATGAGGTCACCCACAGGTCCTTCAACCTTGGCGTCGGACGAGAGAAGACGCCAGCTCCAGGCGTCCGAGAGGCTACAGTTGAATCTGCAGCAGCATCACCGTCTGCAGGTAAGCATAGTAAACTCCCTAGAGACGAGCATATTAACCTCTCGGACGCCTGGAGCCGATGTATCTTCTCTGTCCAACGCCAAGGTTGAAGGACCTGTGGGTGACGTCACGCTGTGTGTGTCTGCAGTGAAAGAAGCTGGGTGGGAACGATGAGAAGTGTATCACGCTGATTTGTCAGAATCATACACTTCTATTCACAACGCCCAGTTGGTAAAACGAGTAAACACGCCCAGTTGGTAAAACGAGAAAACACGCCCAGATGTCCATTGAAAAGCTCATTTGCATAAATCTAAAATTGCTCATAACTTGGGCAAAAATTATCGTTTTTTAAAAAAAAAACAACTTTGCTGTTATCTACTTTGCAACGCCCATCACATTCAATAGGAGAGGGATTTTATAATCTGGTGACAGAGCCTCTTTAACCCCTTAGTGACCAGCCCATTTTAGGCCCTAATGACCAAGCTATTTTAATCGTTTTTCTATAGCCGCATTCAAAGAGCTATAGCTTTTTTATTTTTTCGTCTACATAGCTGTATGAGGACTTGTTTTTTGCGGGATTAGTTGTGCTTTTTAATGGCACCATTTTTGGGTACATATAATTTTTATATTAACTTTTATTAACCTTTTTGGGGGGGATTATAAAAAAACTGAAATTCCGCCATTGTTCTATGCGTTTTTAAATTGACACCGTTCACTATGCGACGTAAATAACATGTTACCTTTATTCTATGGGTCGGTACGATTACGGCGATACCACATATGTAGAGTTTTTTTTATGTTTTACGACTTTTGCAGAATAAAAACACTTTTGAACTAAAATTATTTGTTTTTGCATCGTCGCTTTCCAAGAGCTGTAATTTTTTTATTTTTCCATCAATGTAGTGATTTTTTGGGCTTGTTTTCTGCTAGACAAGACGTAGTTTTGAATGGTACTGTTTTGAGGTGCATGGGACTTATTGATTCATTTTTATTATGACTTTTTTGGGGACAATGGAAAAAAATTGCAATTTCGCCATGGTTTTTTTGCTTTTTTTTTTTACGGTGTTCACTTTGCGGTTTAACTTACATATTAACTTTATTAATGGAGTCATTATGGTCGCGGCGATACCACATATGTGTACTTTTTTTTTTTTACTGTACTTTTTATTAATAATCTTTATTTCACTTTGATGACTTATTTTATTAGTCCCACTAGGGGACTTTACTGTGCGATCTTCCGATCGCTGCTATAATGCTTTGGTATACTTCGTATACCAGAGCATTATTGCCTGTCAGTGTAAATCTGACAGGCAATCTGTTAGGACGTGCCTCCGGCGCGTCCTAACAGGCATATGTCCAGGGCAGACCTGGGGGCTTTTATCAGGCCCCCGGCTGCCATGACACCCCATCGGAGACCCGCGATTGCATTCGCGGGCCGCCGAGGGGTGACAGAGGGAGCGCACTCCCTCTGTAAACAAAGTTAAATGCCGCGGTCGCTATTGACGGCGGCATTTAACGGGTTAAACAGCCGCGATCGAAGTAAACTTCGATCGCGGGCGTTGGAGCAGGAGCTCAGCTGTCATCAGACAGCAGAGCCCCGGCTCCTGCCTGCACGGGAGACCCGTGCAGGACTTAGACTAGGCTGACGTGAAAAGGCGTCAGCCTAGCCTAAAGCCCATTAGTGACCGACGTAAAAAGGCGTATTGGTGGTCACTAAGGGGTTAACCCTGATCTAAGCTGCATTATGATCAAAGCAAAGTTGGAGATTGAGCCGTCAGACAGCCCAACTGTCAGATTTTAGCCGATTTCAAATCATATTTTTAGGCCAAAATACAGGCAGTAAAATAAGAGAAAAAAAAAATTGCCCCAAAGTTGTCCATAGCCTCGGGCCAAGCAATTTTTTTTTTGTTTTCTCATTGTGGCATTCCAAGAGACATCATTTTTTTTTTTAAATTTATTTATTTATTTTTTCTGTTGACTTGCGGGACGAGTTATATTTTTCAATGCTTCCATATTCTTTTGATTAACTTTTATTCATTTATTTATTTTTTGCAGGGAGGGAGAAAAAAACCAATTCCAATTCCACCATTGTTTGTTTTTTTTGGGGAATTTTTATGCCATTCATCATTCAGTAGAAATAAAATTTTTAATTTTATTCTATGGGTTGTTATTTTTACACCAATATCAGATATGTATATATTTTTTTTATTTTACTTCTGCACAATTATAGCATTTTTAATATATATATTTTTTTTCCTTTTGCATAGCCACATTGAGAGAGCCATGTGTAGCTCTGAGAAGGCTTGTTTTTTGCAAGACAGGAAATTTTTTAAATAATACTATTTTGGGGTACACATAAGTGATTAGCATGTATTAATGGAAAAAAACAAAAACATTTCGGCCCTGTTTTTTGGGATTTCTTTTTACGGTGTTCCGTGTGCCATATAAATAGCATTTTAACTGTATCATATGCGCCATTATGAACGTGGCAATTTCATGATTTCAACACTATAGGAGGACTTTTGATGGGAAAAAAATAGATTTTTTGCATTTTTACTTTGTCTTTTGTATTCAATGGCAACCTAACAGCACCTTGTGATCGCGTCGTAGAGGGCCATGAGGGTTACAGAGGTAGCCTCCTCCCTCTGTTGAACTTCTAAGATGCCGCTGTCACTATTGATCTAAGGGGCACCGCTTCTGTGCCCACACCATCCCCATGTTGTAATTGTACGTCATGGCGTGCAAGGATAGTTCGAGTCATGAACAGTTAAGTCGTGGTGTGTGAAGGTATTATAATGCTGTCACAATATTGGTTGGTTTGGGCAACAAGGACTGTTTCTCTCTGACACAGTTTGGTAAATTTTCCCTATCTCCTTCAGTCCCATAGAGAATGAATAGAGCGGTAGTGCACTGGTGTCACTGCCGCTCAATTCAAATAGCGGGCTCGGAACCCCCATTCTTGTAATCGGCAGACCTGGTATGTCTCTGCTCATGGGCGGCTGTTCATTCCGTGGCTACTGCAAGGGAAATGTGTGGCTGTTAAAGCCAGGGTTGAGGAAAGTCGGCTTCATTTTAAAAGGCGTTTTCTTTGTGAGACAACCTCCTTTAAATGTTTTTAGGTTTTTTTTGGTGCACTTTTGTTGTCTACCTAAAATGAGCATTTACTTTGTTTTTTTTCTGGACCATACCTGTTTAGGGGACATATGTAAACTGCCAAGCAATGCGGGTATGCAGCCATGCATATCCAGTACTATATGTGTCACTGTAAATCTTACCATATGCCCAGAAATTAGTTACAAAGTGCTTGTTAAATTGCACATCTTCAATATTTGCTAATTTATAGTTCACAGGCTAAAACAGAAAAAAAAAATCTGTATATTGAGTATTCTGTATAAGAGGAACAGTTACTGGCAATAAGAGGCAATAAAAATAGTTATTACAATTAGATAACTCACACGCTGCATCTCTGATCTCTTTTGGTGTTCTGCTATTCTTCTTTATTTTATTTTTTTACAAATTTCTACCTGATCGCCCCAAAAACAATTATTCTCAAAACTTTGAGCAAAATCTTCATAATATTTAATAGATATGGTTATGATTACTGACCCCTAACTAGGGGTTGAAATACAAGTGATACTACATTAAATGGAATAATAAGATGTGTGCCAGCTGGGCACAACAAACTGGGCATCGTTGCTTAGAACAGTGGAGGAGGCCATGCATGAAGTAATGGCCAAGCATCTACAATCCAGCCATGGCCCCTTCTGTGTCTTTTTACTGCATTGTGATTCTCTCTTCTGTTCTTGTGTACGCATTTACAGTGCCATGGTTTAGGGCAATTCAGAGTCAAATTAATATTGTTATTCAGAAAAATTCAATTTCACCACTGCCTAAAGTAATTTAGGATGTCATTATAGTATTTTTTATTATATCAGATATTGCAGCGTTTTGGTTTAATAGTGCACACTTTATAACTGGCTTCCTCACCTAGTTCTACATAATCAGGTTATTTGGAATTGAAGTGCTTCTTGTCCCTTAGATTAATGTCCAAATTCACGTCTCATTGTTTCAGCAGGTACGGCCATTCCTTATGTGCGGTTTGCCATTGATTTCTGTAAGGTAGACTCATTGGATAAAATAGACAGCGCTGTATTCTATAGATCCAATCAATAGAAGTGAAAACTGTGGCACATTCAGTAACTGATAGTGGAATCGTATTGTTCTTCAATTCTGGCTTTCCAAGTTTTGACTATAGAAGTTATTAATATACAGTGAACAATCTGAAATTGTTTTAACATCTTACACAAAATAGGACATTAGGAACTGAATATTAAGATTTCATCCGCTGCTATGAATCTATGAGGGTATAGCAAAAAGGTAGAATCTGCCGTGGGTTTAGTGAAGTTAAGGAGTTGTCTGGTTTAGAAAAAAATAATTAATATACCGTATTCTGGGTTATTGAGGGAAGTTCTCTGTTCAGTACCCTCATCTGTAGCCAAAATGGAGGTCGGCTACAAACAGTGTCTCTCTTCTTCTGGAGGACCCAGCCTGTCTATACATTACACAGGTAGCCAATTGATTTCTACGGAGTCTGTGTTATGCTTCATTTGCCCTGTGGTAGTGCTGCAGGGAAAATGAACACTTGTTGGCGGTAAACCCACCGGTTACATGTGCTCACAAGGGGTTCCTAGTGGTAGAACACCCTTATTCAACTTATTAACAGGGGACCCTTCAAATGAAAAGTTTCTTAAAAATAAAGGATTTAAAGGGAAATAAAAAGAAAAATGTAATTTAATAATGAAATATCTTCTAATTTTTTTACCTTAAATATGCTCCAGTGGGCAGATGCTAGAATCTAAGGCGGATTCCCGGCTTCGTTTTTTTTCTTTTTTCTTTACTAACAACCGGAAACATGTAAGGAATATAAAAAACTAATAAACAAACTTTGATATATTTACCACTGAAAACTTTTTGTTCCTTCTGTGTCTAGGTCACAGTTACGTTGTATAATCACATAACATTGTATGATCGCCTCATCCAACGTCTGACGCTTTGTCACTATTGATGGGATATCACTGGGGCACACACACATTTAATGACTAGGTCATGTGATGTTATGTCACTATGGACTGGACACATCATTACAACCTAATCAATAAAAGGGACTGACAGGGACAGGCGCCTGGAGACAGAAAAACTTTATAATATACTTATAGTTGAAATTCCTAATTCTTACAAATTCTAATGTTTTTGAAATGCCTATAACAACCCTTTAAGACAGGGAATTGCTCTCTTGTAGTAAAGGAGCATATATATTTTTTTTTAAGATAATTTTTTTTTCTTTAAAAAGTCCATATATAAGTAAATCAAACGTTTAGTAAGTTTGTTATAGGAATATATTGGCATGTTTCTGTTTTGTTGTGGTGGCCATGTTGCAAATGTGACAACCGGAAGTGCAGCCATATTGGTTTTCACAAAGGACCAAGTGTCATTTTTTATTTTTTTTGCAAGCCTGTGCAATCACTAAAACACTGCCAGTTGCTGCGAAGCTAGTTCAGAAGTGACCTCTAATATGGCCGCACTTCCTGATAGGGGTCGCCTACTAAAGACAACCCCTTTCCATTTGCTCTTACAGGGTATATGTATGTCATAGAGGTGGCCCAAACTTGGGAACCCTCCATGAGCCAGATTAGAAAGCCGCTCACAAAAAGCATCTCTCGCTCATACAGTCCCAGCCCGTCCTTGTATTACATGGTCGGTCGTTCATCCTTGTATTAGACTTCCATCTAATAGATTTATTATTTTGTTTATGGCCATTAATGGCTCCCCCCCCCCCCCCCAATTGTAGCTGATTGCCGAGGGTGTAGCTATTTATGAGACAATCCCTTTGATTTTACAAAAATGGTCGCCACAACTAAATAGAAAAATGCCAGTATCTCTAAGTCTAAATCATATTGACTAAATATAATTGCTTCTCTAATTTCTGATTTTATTCCTACATGAACATTTTTTCCATTTTGGGTTTAAGTCTTTTTTAAATTAAACTGTACTCCAGTGACTGATCGAAACTGCTATCACCTGTAACAGAAACAATTTTAATAATGAGACTATTTAAGGGAATCAATGATAATGTAGTTCCATATTATACAATATCACTGTCAAAGTGTTTCCAAGGTGGATGTCTGTTTATTATAATAACGCCTGACACCGCATTTTTTTCTCATCTTTCATGACGTGCAGGATACCTTAAAGGAGTTTAGGCATTCCCTTTTAGTTACAGGGGCTGCCTGACAATAAGCTGATCACAGGATGTCCTCAATGACCAACTGTAAACTGTGGAGAAACCCTGCAGCAAGTGTTCAATTCTCCTGCAGTGCCACCGCAGGGAACATAAAGCATTACATAGTTCCCAATTAAATCAATGGCCAGTCTGTGTAGTTCATGAACATGTTGGGTCCTCCAAAGTGAGAAAGATCCATTGCCTCCACTCTGGCTAATAGATCCTCAAAAATGGGTCCTCAACAATTGAAAATGGGTTGTATGAATTTGTGCATGAGCCCTTAGTCAGCTAACATCGACCACAGAGAAAGAGAGGAAAATTCAGTGGCACTCATATAAAATACCACTGTTTTGCAAGGGCAAGATGCAACGTTTTAACCCTGAATGGCTTCTTTCAAGCCTCCCTGTGTGGCTGAAGTTTTGTCTTTTTACCGCGTTAACTGCACTGTCGGACCAATAAATAGGGACATTTTAGACAAATGGCACCATGGATTTTCCCCTTTCTCTGTTCTTGATTAAGCCAAAGTGGGGGTACCTTCGAGTGAGTACCATGATGACAAACGCCAGTGGTGCTTGGACTTCACGTCTAATCTTAGTCATACCGAGCAGATTTCTGCTGGCAGAAGCACTGCCATGTCTGATAATGTGTTCTTTAAGTATCTCATATTTTCTAATGGTGGCTTTACTGACCGCTTCATTGTGTCACGATGTTCCCTGCAAGGTTTTTCAATAGGCTGCAATACTCCGATTCACAAACCTGAAGTTTATTGATTTCAAATTAAATTATTTTTTTTCAGGATATTCTGGTCACTTGGGACGCATGGCTTTCAGTGCATCATTTGAGAGATCTGGTCGGGCTAGGTAATCCTTTTACTGTGCGTCACAATGTGGTTTGCTGTAGCCTGTTACACAGCACCAGCTAATGCGTAATTAGGTTTATGTGGCATAGAACAGGTCACTCTGGACACAAGAAATTTTGCACTTTAGATTTGGAATACTAGTTGCTTGGATGCCGGGAGATCAAATGAGCAATTACATATTTAATGTCTGCATTTTATCTTTATTTCTTTTTTTCATATGTTGGAGTATTTACAATGTGTATACTTATCGGTAGGTGCCAGCGTGTTTGTTTTTAGGCCATGACGGAGACTATTACTGTACAGAAGACAAGTGTTCTTTATTAGAGACCTCTTTATGATTCAAATGATCGGCAATATACATACATCATTCTTCTTTCTGTAGTATTACAAAATCTTCTGTTAGTCATGGGTAGAACTCCTTTTCTCTGCTCCGCTGATATCTCCAGAGCCTGGAGCATTGCCGACTACCTTATCTAGGAGGTGAAATGATATTCATATTTAATTGCGTTTCCCTTGTCGGTGAGAGAAGAGATATGACTCTGACACATTCATTCTAGCCTTTTGTTCAGTTTCATTAGGAGCTGCTAGGAATCTATTTCTTGTGCATGACAAACTTTTAACAGATTAATAATACTTTTTCTAAAATCCATCTAGGTATCCTGTTACCAAGCAAATACTGTATGTTCTGTTCTGAACAGATATTCCATGTAGTGTAAGATATGGATTTAAGTTAGATTGCAATTCCAATGGTTTGGTAGGCATATTTGAGATTTGTCATAAAACATAGCAAGTTTTCTTCTTTGTTTTTAATACTATTCTCCGAGAAATTATTGTCCTGGCTTCTATTGGATCGCTAAAACATAACATTACCTGTGTTGGAGAGAGAGCCTCAGGGTGACCCTGGATATTTTGGGAGGGGCCCTTTTAAAAATGAACGCAAAGGAAGTAAGATGGAGTTTCCCATAGAAACAAATTCCTTTTATAACCCTTATATAGCAACAACATGTTTTGCAGCGCTGTTCTCATTTCAGCCCATTCACCTGTGGTAATCATAATCCTTTTTTCCACCCAAAGATTAACATTTTTAGGTTGTGTAATAAAAACCTGGAGTAATGGACATAAGATATACAGATGTTACTATGGTCAGATTTCTACCCAGGACCATGGTGCTGCAAGGCAACAGTGTTATCCAACCTCCTATATTAATATCAGACTTCAGACTCCCAGACCGGATTCTCTAAATATATTCATACCCCAGACCAGACCCCTATTTAAATTCAGACCCCCAGATGAGACAGAAATAAATGTTCAGACCACAGATCAGACCATATACTTACCTTTCTCACGACCAGATCTTACTCTACACCGGGTGCCGTTGCACTAAGTAATGATTCCGTCCAGCGCTGGACGGCGTCGGGGTCCAGTGCATCGGCGCGAGGAGTGTAAGTATACATGTCGTCTATTTTTTTTTGCTGCTCCTGTGCCCTATATCTAGTCTCCTCTCCCAGGAACCAGGTGAAATATATATTCAGGAGTGCTGCCTATTTTTTTTTATAGTTTTCTACAGGATATAGCCTTTATCCAGGCTTGCACCCATCTATTTCTTTTTAACATGGTGCTTCTCTGGAATTTCCGATAGATAGATTCATATCTGTCACTGGGTGACTGGATGAGGGCGGCTAAGGATAGGCATAGTGTTTTCAGTGGTTCAGACATGCCAACTAAGGGCAAAATTACATATAGTCACAAAAGGCCCATCCCCATAAGCAGTCATGTGGGAAAAAGCGCCTTGTCGAGGAAAATTAACATATAAAATACAGACCTGAGCATTGTGCACTTTATATGTAAATTAAATGTATTCTTTGCCTACAGGCTCCAAAGATGTAAATTCAGAACTGGGTACCATTATTCCGTCACAAAAAAAAATCACTAGTCTCACTTTATATCACTATGCATGCATTTATCTAAATCAATTTATAGTAAAGGGGCTCTACACTTACCCCACTAAACATGTTAGTTTCTCTTCTCTTATCGCCTTTCCATAGCTACATAGGATGGGGGAGGGGGTATGCTTGTTTTCAATGTATGTGTGGATGTATCTGCCATTACTCATGGAGGCCTGTACAATTATTGCAGAAACACAGTTGGAAGTCAATTACAGGTTGTGTAAATCTTTATAGGTTTATAATTACAAGATTCAGTTGAGATCAAAATACTAAAATAGGGCTAATATTTGCAGTTTTGCTTTTATTTTCAACCCTTCACTACAGAAGTTGTCCCATTTGGACAAACCGCTTTTGAATTTCAGATTCCCCAACAGTAAGCTGCTAGGGCTTGCATATTTAATGTTATATTATGCGCCATTCAAATAAATAAGCCCCCGTGTAATATGAGGTCACTCCAAGTCAGTCATGGCCTGAGCAGGGGACCACCCTTCCATATACCCTTAGGGCATTTTGAGACATGCTGGTCCAAATGGGACAACACCTCTAAGCTAGATTCACACACAGCGTTTTGCTGTGTATTTCTCAGCGTTTTTGTGTTGTTTTTTTTTTTTTGGTGCAGCCAGATGTTACATTAAAATGCAGTGAGGCATACAAGATCGCTTTAAAGCCATCACACTTTTTTCTTTGGTACCGTAATACATTTACAATGTGATCAGCTCAGTGAAGCTATAATGCAACGTTATTGGCCTGCCACATCACCGCTAGGACAGTCAGCATGGCACAGGTGCTGGCGCAGAGGCAATGCTGAGGTCACTGTGAAGCAGACCAGATTTCCAGTAAATATATTAATATAGGATTGCTGGTCACTGCTATATAGTATGTTTGTGGGGGTCTGCAGTCCGCACAGTTTGAGTCTTCGTTTGAAACTGATTATGTGTATATATATATATATATATATATATATATATATATAGTACTCCATTTTATCGATCTTAATTCAGGCTCAATTAAATAAAATTCAGTTAGTGATTTCATTTTCCATGAAAGTCATTACTAATATAAAATAATTATTATTTTATTTTTTTTAATGCAAAGTTTTCATTGCATAGTAGAACATTTCTTGTGAGACACTAAATATCCAATTTTGATAGCTAAGGCAGTGATGTTTAATCTAGCACATTATGGGGATTTTAGATGTGGCTCTTGGCTCTCTCCTAGGGCCACACATTGTATTCAATGTCCGTCTTCCTCCAATTGACAGTAAAAAGGTGGCTTACGTGTGCAGTCACTTCCTGTTACAGCTCCGTAAAACATTTTTGTCCTAATTGTTATTAGGATTGCTCTGGGCCATGAAGGGTTAAGCCACTGAGCTTTATAGCCACCCATTTTTCTTATTAACCCCTGAGGTGCATAGCAGGTGTTGAGTAATGTCATTATGTACAGCCATTCTTTTAATTCCATTAGAAAAAGTAAAGTGTGTGTCAGTTTATGTTCACATTAGGGGAAGCCTTAGAGAATTCTTGTACTTGCTTACAGACACCAATTAGATGTTTGTTTTATAGTTTCTGTTCTTTGGAGAAATATATCACTCTTGTTTGCATTGATTTCCATTTTATTGCCAGACTAGCGGTAAAATCCATTTTCTCTACTTTGATGCCGCCTATTTTATGTAGATATCTCACCTGGATTTTGTGTTGAGTGACTCCATAAAAGCTGCAATTCATGAACTGCCATAGCAAAACTCTAAAGCATTCATCTTTATGACAAGTGTTCAGTGAAGACGCGATCACCTCACTTAAAATGCTCAGCCATACGTGGCCCAAAAATGTGATTTTCTCTGGACCGCATTTGGAATGACATGCGTTTTTCTTTGTGGATAGGTGATATTCTCTGCATATTAGAATACCTGCTGTCCAAAAGCCATTTAAGTATTTGTAAACCTTTTGAAATTGTTATACACGTGTACATAGTGTGTGTGTGTATATACATACACATACACACACACACCCCACATATATAGACGTGTGTATATGTATATACACACATGTGTGTGTGTGTGTGTGTGTATGTATATATATATATATATATATATATTAATGTGTGTGTTTGGTGCAACTTTAGAATTTTATACATTTTATAATTATTAACAATTATTTTTGCTTTGAGATACAGCTGCTCCTGTATACAAAGCAGCTGTATCTAGCGGGTTCAGTGTCGGTGTATTAACCATTTTAGCACCAGTGTTTTTACTTTAAAGTGAGTATCCACATTCTGCGCTGATTAATTTCTTTAAACTATGTATCATTCTAGTGGTCAGATGTTTGTTTTTCTGGTACAGAGCTTAAATTACTTAAAAGACAAAATTCTGTCTGTCTGCAGCCACCACTAGAGGGCGCTTATAGAATACTGATTTATTATTGAGTTCAATATGTAACCGTATGCAGTAAACTCCTATTGGTGGCTGAAGGCGACCAGAATGTTATTATTTAAGGAGATATCTGGGCGTTTTAAAAATCTTTCTTAGGGCAGGGAATACTGTAAAATAATAAACTATCCGTTACTCACCCCTGAAATATTTGCGTAAATGTAGTGCAGTTTTAGATGCAAGGTTTTACATCCAAAATTAGATGTAAACCAAATAACAAATGTGAACCATTGGCTATAAAAACTATAAGGCTATGGTTACGTAGAGAATTGTATTGCTGGAAGTTACACTTTCCAGTGTTGATTGTAGTCATTTCCCAAGAGTACATATTATAAAGGCTGTCTGCTGCTGCTACGGCGATTGAGAAAAAAACTATACCTCATGGTTCCTACCATCACTATTCTCCAATAACCGTGTAAAACTGAGTAAGAATCTCCAACTGTACAGTAATCACAACATTAGAAAGCAAGAGTACGGGCTCCAGAGTAAGGGTCATAACGCACTTTTCAAAAAAGGGATAGGAAAGGGGAAAGCAAACTACTACCAGGCACCCCTGTCCAAGGATGGTGGCTGGTGGTAGATTGAACTAAATAGAACTTTCTATGAGTAACATCTAAAAAGGATCTGTCACCTCTCCTGACATGACTGGTTTAGTAAATAATTATATTCCCCCTTAAAAAATAATTCTGGAGCATCTATTCTTAGAACTCTATGTTGTGCCTGTCCTTTATGATTCCTCCTAGAAATTAAATTGACAGCTGGATGTTACCAGTTGGGGGGGCGTCCCTACACAGACTGACAATGTCCAATCAGTGCTGACAGAGTGGGACTGTAGGAACGTGCCCCTATAACGAGGGAAATGGTAACACCCAGTTGTCCATATATTCATACATTTCTAGGAATAAGAAAGGAATGGCACATCGCAGAGTTCTAAGGCAGCATGTTTCGGAATTCTTGATTTATGAAGAATACGAGTATTTACTAAAATAGAAAGGAGAAGTGACAGGTCCTATTTAAAGATGCCTTTAAATCATTTTCTGCAAGTTCCAACCACTCCTTATCCCAGATTGTCCCCGAATCCCTTTAAGGAAGTGAACAATACACTACATATGTAGTATAAATATTGCAGCTATACATAATCCCTATATAATTGGAATTTCTGGCAGTGCCACCATCATTCCTGCACTAGCCTTAGGCCCCATGCACACGGACCCATTCAGTTCTGTGGCCGCGGACACCTTTCCGGGTTGTCCGTGCCGGGAATTATGGAGCATGTCCGTTTTTTCGTGTTTTACTTTGTATGGGAGCACAGCCTGAAAATGCGGGCGGCCGTCAGGAGACGGCCGTGCCCGCAATCGTGGGCCACGATTATGGGCACGGTCATGTGCATGGCCCAGTCTTTGTCTGCACAGCTTTCTATGTGCAAGTCTAATGATATTACCTTTTATTTCCTATTAAATTGCTCATAATGCAATAGTAAGCTCTGTTTCACATTTTACATGTAGAATGTTAATGATTCATTGTAATGTAAGACATCTTATATTGTATTAGGTTAGTAGTCCATTAATGGAATAATAAACATGATTTTACTGGCCAATGCCAAATGTGCCCTACTACATACATTATTTATGTGCCCTACAGGGGGTATAGTTTCTGCATTGCGTTTATTCTGAATCCATATCTTATAGAAGATGCTTATAAAGAATGCATGGTACAAGAGCTCATTGGGATCAGCAGGGATGAAACATTGGAATAATGTCTGTACTTGTGGAAATGTTACATCGGACCAAACATTTGAACTTTTTTTCTGAATTATCCGTTTCTAGTTGTTAAGATGCCTGAAAAATAGGAATCACAAAAACACATCGTAATGATGACATATGATACGTGAGACAAAGAAAAGAAAACAACATACTTCTAAAGGTGGTGTGTGTGTGTGTGTGTGTGTGTGTATATATATATATATATATATATATATATATATATATATATATATATATATTAGACGAAAAGGAGGGCCTTAACAAAATATAAAATGTGGGCCGATTCCTGGTGTTTTTTCACATCACACAACTTAATATTCCAGGATAGGAAGACCCAGCATTCATTTACCAACTCCTACCCAGACCTCTCATCTTTTATCATTCATGGGATAGAAGGACAATGTGACGCCTGCACAGGTTTATATTACCAGTGAGGAAGGGGAATGGAACAAAAATGAGCTGCCCCTATAGTGCATACTTCCTTGCTTACAAGTTTACGTATTAATGGCATATCCTAGAAATATTCTATCAATGTCAACATTAATCAGTATACGATTGTCTAGGACTGCTCATGTGAGCAGCGTTAGCCAATCAGATAGCAGGGAAGAGTGTCACGGACTACCGAATGACAGGTGAGGGGGCCCAGTAATCAGAGGATAGGCGGCACAACAAGCAAAACGGAGGCCACTGGATAAGTTAACTTTGCATACATTTTTAGCTAAAACCGGAGGATCTCTTTTAACCCCTTCCCGACATTTGACGTACATGTACGTCATGGAAAGTACTGACTTCCCGCATCTTGCCGTACATGTACGTCAAACGTTTGGCACCGGCTCAGAAGCTGAGCCGGTCCCATCATCACCGGATCTCAGCTGTATCTTACAGCTGACATCCGACTGTAACGGCGGGGACCGAAATTAGCTTCGATCCCCGCCATTAACCCCTTAAGTGCAGCGCTCAAACGCGATCGCTGCACTTAAGGTGTTTGCAGCTCATCGGAACCCCAGTAATGAAATTGCCGGGGTTCCGGTGGCTGCAATGGCAACCGGAGGCCTAATACTGGCCTCCCGGTCTGCCTAGCACCGAAGCCGGTCAAGATCCGCCCGGCGGCGGAGCCTGATCGGCTTCCGTAGCTGCCGGCAAGATGGCGCCGGGTCAGGAGCTGATCCGGCGTCATCAGCGGTGGAAGTCAGCTGTACTGTACAGCTGACATCCACCTGTAACGGCAGGAACCGGAGCTAGCTCCGATCCCTGCCATTAACCCCTTCGATGCAGCAATCGAAAGCGATTGCTGCATCGTAGCGGTTACAAGCAGATCGCCAGCCCTGACAGGCAATCGGGACTGGCGACTGCTGTTATGGCAACAGGAGACACAATGGTCTCCTGCTCTGCCATTACGGAAGCCGATTTAGGCCCCGCCGGGAGGCGAAGCCTAAACGGCTTGCTGTCAGTGAATGACTGACAGATCTAATACATTGCACTACATAGGTAGTGCAATGTATTAGAAAAAAATAAATCTGACCGTTGGACCTTCAAGTCCCCTAGTGGGACTTGAGAAAAAGTGTAAAAAAAGTATAAAAAAGTGTAAAAAAAAGTGCAAAAAATAAAAGTTTGAAAACAATAAAAGTTTCAAGTAATCAAATAACACACAATCCCCCTTTTACTCTTATCAAGTCCTTTATTATTGAAAAATAATAATAAACCATATGTATTTGGTATCGCCACGACCGTAACGACCGGAGGTATCAAAATATTATATTATTTATTGCACGCGGTGAACAGCGTAAAAAAAACCCGTAAAAAACGTTACCAGAGTTTCTGTTTTTTAGTCACTTTGCCCTACAAATATTACAATAAAAAGTGATCAAAAAGTCGCACGTATCCAAAAATGGTACCTATAAAAACTATAGCTCGTCCCGCAAAAAACAAGCCCTCATACAACTCCGTCGACAAAAAAATTAAAACGTTATGGTTCTCACAACTTGGCGACAGAAAAAATACATTCTTTTTACAAAAGTAATTTTATTGTGCAAAAAGTTGTAAAACATAAAAAAGTTCTATAAATGAGGTATCGCCGGAATCGTACTGACCCGCAGAATAAAGGTAACATGTAGTTTATAATGCGTGGTGAACTCTGTATAAAAAAAAACCAAAAAAAGCTGTGCCAGAATTGCGTTTTTTGGTTTACCTGGCATCCCAAAAAATAGGATAAAAGGTGATCAAAAAGTCACATGTACCCCAAAATGGTACCAATAATAACTACAGCTCGTCCCGC
The DNA here is from genome assembly GCF_050947455.1 of Rhinoderma darwinii. Lineage (NCBI taxonomy): Eukaryota > Metazoa > Chordata > Amphibia > Anura > Rhinodermatidae > Rhinoderma > Rhinoderma darwinii. The sequence continues at coordinate 38,278,547 of NC_134697.1, read as the reverse complement.
AACAAACCAGCCCTCATACCGCTACGTCTATGAAAAATAAAATTAGTTATGGCTCCAATAAGTCAGGAAATAAAAAAATATGCAGTTGTGCCCGAGGAGAACATTTCTTCTGTTTCAAGAGGCGATTTATCAAGGACCTAAAATTAGGGAACCAGGAAGGGAGGGCCCAATCATATCCGATGGAAGCGACGGTGCCCGTATTATACCAGGATAATACTTTCCCAGCAAAATTCCCCAAACTACAAAGGCGCGGAGTGTGGACCAAAAGGGGGATAAGAAATGACACCATTTATCAGTGCGACACCGGCCTGTGCAGAAAGGATTGCTTCACAGCGTAACACACATCTATGGATTATTTTTATTTTTTTATACCACCTGACTATGCCCCTTATATACTCCGCCCCGCTTACATGTACCCCCACATTATAAAACACCAGCAATACTCAAACAAATATAGTACCAAGCAAAATCCGCTCTCCAAAAGCCAAATGGTGCTCCCTCGGCCCTGAACCCTACAGCGTGCCCAAACAGCAGTTTCCTTCAACATATATGGCACCGTCATACCCGTGAGAACCCTTTTAACAATTTTTGTGGTGTGTGTCTCCAGCGTCATAAGCTGGGCATGACATATTTGCCACTGAATGGCATATCTAGGGAAAAATATAAATTTTTAATTTGCACCATCCGCAGCGCATTCATTTATGGAAAAGACCTGTGGGGTGAAAATGCTCACTACACCCCTTAATAAATGCCTTGAGGGGTGCAGTTCCATAATGGGGTCACTTATCAGGGGTTTCTTTTTATTATTTCACATCTGAGCCTCTGCAGTTGTGAACCAATACTTTGTAAATCGCCAAATTAGGCCTCCACTCCGCATGGTACTCTTCACTTCTGAGCCCTGTCATATGTCCAGACAAAAGATTAGGGCCACATGTAGGGTGTTTCTAAAACCGGGAAACACCGCATAATAATTAGAGAGCTGTCTTGTTATGGTGGCACAAGCCGGGCACCACATATTGGCATATCTATGGAAAAAAATCCCATTTTCACTCTGCAACATTGAGCGCACACTAATTTCTACAAAACACCTGCAGGGTTAAAATGCTTACTACACCCCTTGGTAAATGCATTGAGGGGTGTAGTTTACAAAATGGGGTCACTTCTGGGGGGTTTCCACTGTTTTGGGCCCACAGGTGCCCAGAAACCAATCCAGCAACATCTGCACTCCAAATGGCGGTCCTTCCCTTCTGAGCCCTGCCGTTTGCCCAAACAGCAGTTTATGACCACATATGGGGTATTGCCGTACTCGGGAGAAATAGCTTTACAAATGTTGGGTTCTTTTTTTCCTTTATTTGTTGAGAAAATGAAAAAATTTGCGCTAAAGCTACGTCTTATTGAAGAAAAAGGACTGTTTTTATTTTCACTGCCTAATTCTAATAAATTCTATGAAACATCTGTGGGGTCAAAATGCTCACTACACCCCTAGATGCATTCTTCAAGAGGTGTAGTTTCCTAAATGGAGTCCCTTTTTGGGCGTTTTCATTGTTTTGTCCCCTCAGGGGCTTTGCAAATGTGACCTGGCCTCCGCAAATCATTCCTGCTAAATGTGATCTCAAAAAGTCAAATAGTGCTCTTTCCCTTCTAAGCCCTGCCGTGTGTCCAAACAGCCGTTTATTACCACATGTGGGGTATTGTTTTACTCGGGAGAAATTGCTTTACAAATTTTGTGGTGCTTTTTCTCCTTTAGTCCTTCTGGAAATGAGAAAAAATTAGCTAAACCTACATTTTCTTTGAAAAAATGTAGATTATTATTTTCAGGGCCTACTTCCAATAATTTCTGCAAAAAAACTGTGGTGTCAAATCGCTCACTATACCCCTAGATAATTTCCTCAATGGGTGTTGTTTCCAAAATGGGGTCACTTGTGGGGGGTTTCCACTGTTTTGTCCCCTCAGGGGCTTTGTAAATGTAACATGGCCTCCGCAAACCATTCCTGCTAAATTTGAGTTCCAAAAGCCAAATGGCGCTCTTTCCCTTCTCAGCCTCGCCGTGTGTCCAAACAGCCGTTTATTACCACATGTGGGGTATTGTTTTACTCGGGAGAAATTTCTTTACAAATTTTATGGTGATTTTTCTCCTTTAGTCCTTGTGGAAATGAAAAAAAATTAGCTAAACCTACATTTTATTTGAAAAAATGTAGATTTTCATTTTCACAGCCTACTTGCAAAAATTTCTGCAAAAAACCTGTGGGGTCAAAATGCTCACTACACCCCTAGATAATTTCCTTGAGGTGTCTAGTTTCCCAGATGGGGTCACTTTTGGGGGATTTTGACTGTTTTGGCACCGCAAGAGCCCTTCAAACCTGACATGGTGCCTAAAATATATTCTAACAAAAATAAGGCCCCAAAATCCACTAGGTGCTCCTTTGCTTCTGAGGCCGGTGTTTCAGTCCAGTAGCACGCTACGGCCACATGTGGGATATTTCCTAAAACTGCAAAAACTGGGCAACAAATATTGAGTTGCATTTCTCTGGTAAAACCTTCTGTGTTATAAAAAAAATTGTATTAAAAATGTATTTCTGCAGAAAAATATGAAATTTGTAAATTTCACCTCTACTTTGCTTTAATTCCTGTGAAATGTTTAAAGGGTTAAGACATTTTCTAAATGCTGTTTTGAATACTTTGAGGGGTGAAGTTTTTAAAATGGGGTGACTTTTTTGGGGTTTCTAATATATAAGGCCCTCAAAACCACTTCACAACTGAACTGGCCCCTGTAAAAATAGCCTTTTGAAATTTTCTTGAAAATGTGAGAAATTGCTGCTAAAGTTCTAAGCCTTGTGAGGTCATAGAAAAATAAAAGGATGTTCAAAAAACGATGCCAATCTAAAGTAGACATATGGGGGATGTTAATTAGCAACAATTTTGTGTATTATAACTGCCTGTCTTACAAGCAGATACATTTAAATTGAGAAAAATGCTAATTTTTGCAATTTTTCGCTAAATTTTGGTGTTTTTCACAATTAAATACTGAACATATCGAGCAAATTTTGCCAGTAACATAAAGTCCAATGTGTCACGAGAAAAGAATCTCAGAATCGCTTGGATAGGTGAAAGCATTCCGGAGTTATTACCACATAAAGTGACACATGTCAGATTTGAAAAATGAGGCTCTGTCAGGAAGGTCAAAAGTGGCTAAAGAGGGAAGGGGTTAAAGGCTGTTTTTATGTGATCCTTTTGTACTTATAAGGATTGTCCAGTTAAAAAAATACATTTTTATATACCCTATTGGGGAATTCTGAGTTAATGAGGGGATCCTCTGTTGAAGACCCTCATCTCTTAATGGGAGTGGACACAAAGAGCATCTCTCGCTTTGGAGGACATGTCCTGTCCTTTATTACACAGATAACCCATTGATATAAATAAACACTGTGTATTTCTTAATTTCCCCTGTGGTGGCGCTGCAGGGAAATGAAATACTTACTGACAGGTTTTCTCACAGATTACAGCTGATTGCTTGAGGTGCCAGCAGGGGGACACTTTCCTTATTTTTAAGGGATCCTTCTAGTAGGGATTGTCCAAATCAGACAACCTTTTAAGGGAAGATGCCCAGCTATGGAAAATAAAAAGTTAATAGGAATCGAGAAAGAATGCTTCATAAACTGCTTGCGCTTTCTTCCAATGGTTTATGTGCTTGTCACCCGGACTTCTCTCTGTGATTATCACCTTTTTAAATCTCTGCCATACAGATCATTATAATAAACCATAAATACAGCGCTGTGTGCACTCCAAGCCGCATGTTAATGTAATCTGCATCCTCTTCCTACTGAAGTTTATAGTCTTAAAATAATTTATTCTTGCATTAATGTCATTAACAAGCCATATTTCCTAGTAAAAACACATATTTCCAACAATGCTTCAGTGCTTTGAAAAATTAAACCGTGCATAAATCAACATTTTTTTTCCCCCAAGCAAATAAAAAAGCTGCAAAGCGATTCACTTGTTCCCAAGAATACAGATGAAAAACGAATCCTGCAACAATTCTACTAGTTCTAAAACATTATTATGTGACTAAATTAAAGTAATTCAGAGTTGATGGGAGGGGGTTGTGAAATATATATGGCAAATGCTGTGAATAATTTGATATTGATGATTCATTCTTAAAGCTGAACACACAAGGTGACATGGTTCACAGACTTCTATGGTCAACAAAACCTCTTTCATGGTCAGACACCCATTGCACTGGTGGAGAAGAAGAAGACCTGCTGACACCGCTAAAGAGGAAAAAGATTCATAAGAAAGATCAAGATCCAAGAAAGAAGAAGATCAAGGATAGAGACTTTGAGTTTCTATGGACTGTGAAGGTTTTGTTTCAACCTCGTTCTATGAACCTTGAGGCTTCGTTCTATGGACTAAGATTTAATTTCAACTTCATTCTATGGACTGTGAGGTTTCTTTTATTTCGACACTAGACTCCAGAGTCGGAGGACTGGCGGGAAGGTGTCCTTGAGGAGATAGCTGATGTCACGTATCTAGGTCCAATAGTATACTTCATTCCATCTACGACCATTACCAGTAACAAGGTTGAGGGGGTAATACAGAACAAACACTTCCACAAATTTCATTGTGTTCCCGACAACAGGGGGATTGTAAAGGGAAGTGTTTTATATATTTATATCTATGTACATGTGAGTGTAGATATATATATATATATATATATATATATATATATATATATTTGTCCCTCCAGAAAGGTGTATATTCATCTCCCTACCAGGTAATCAGACACCCTGGGGTTGGAAACCATAAACCGTGAACTAATCCAGGAAGCAGGAAGTTTCAACTGCCCTTCCATCACCCTACTAGATAATGGTATTCCATGAGGCCAAGGCCCCCATATGAGCTGTGATGTCACACAGATGTTGCACGGACAAGGTATAAGGGGGTCAACGGCCTCACACTCTCTCTCTCTTGTTCCTGCTCCCTGGCTCCACTGAGGGTCTCCTCTTCCCTCCTGGTCTGCTCTTGCCTCATGGCTCTTCCTGAGAGACCACACCAACTTGGACCACATGAAGCGCTAAGTATCTTCTCCCCTATACACCCTAAGTAACCCTTTCTCTCCAGCTCCTCACCTGCACATTCCCATACCCTGTTAACCCTTGTAGCCCTGAGTCCCTGTTAACCCTTGGTGCCCCTGAGTCCCTGTTTACCCTTGCTGCCCTGAGTAACTTGTTGTCCCTGAATTACCTGCATATCCCCTGGTATACAGCAACCCATTCCCCTTGTTAACCCTTTCTCCTCCTGAGTTCCTAAGTTAACCCTTGCTGTCCCTGTTACCTGATTAACCCCTAGTGTACAGGGATAGTTATTGCTAGGTGGGAGTGGGACAGAAACAGTGAGCATGTACATGTGTATTGTGTTGTAACGTAACTTCTATGTATGTTTAGGTAAGTGGGTGGCGGTATAATTAGGACTGTGATACAGTGTTTATACTGTACTACGTATAGTGTGAGTATACTCAGTATATATTAACGTGTTATATGTATTGGGTTATACTGATACTATACTGTGATCAGTTACTGTGTTCTGTGTTTTGGTGTATTTTCTATGTAAGTGTAATTATTGTTAGTAATAAATATTACCCTTTTATTTACTATACAATTGTATTTACTGAGTCGTATACACTTACGTAGCAGCAAAGCAAGTAGATTAGGGTTAATATAAGGAAAAGGTAGGGGAACTAGGCATAACCCTAGTGACCCTGATTATAAAGGAGGTAGTAATAGTGGGAGACACAAGTAGGTTGAAACCCACTATTATACCAGCCCTTTTTACACACGTGGGTGTGCAGTGTATATATATTATTTTATATATATATATATATATATATATATATATATATATATATATATATATATAATGAGTCCTTTTACAGTGGCCCCAATATAAAGTTCTTTCCTAAAGAGGTTGTCCAGAATTATAGAAGATTAAACTGCACTATACTTGTCCATGGTCTGTGCCTGGTATTGCATCTCAGCTTCATTCACTTAAATGTGGATAAGCTGCAATACCAAACGCAACCAATAGTCAAGAGTGGAGCGGTTTATGGAAAAAAAGCACAGTTTCTTTTAATCCTGGACAACTCCTTTAACATATATCTACAGTATTTATTGAACCCTACAACATTCTATAAAAATCACATCAGCCCATACACTGGTATAAGGATAACGACCAATGACGAAATCCACATTGATCGTGTTGACATCCTGTTACTCCATCTATTGAAATCCTTGACTGATGGAGTCTGTACAGTCTATGAGAGACACTGGAACAGCCAAGTGGGTGCGTCAGCTGTTTCTGTATTTTCCATAGAACTAAACGTTGGTGCCCTGCCCGTGTTCAGCGTCCAGTCAATACATTTCCTCCCAGTCTGATTATAAAGGACAGGAAACCAGCGACCAACCGGTATCAAGGGCAGTGGTGGATTATCATATGGGCGATTCGGGCGGCCGCCCGGGGCCCGAGGCTCCCAGGGGGCCCATGGCAGCCCGAACCGCACATCATTTTACAAACCTATTCAGCGCGCTAGCGCTGCTACAAGCCGAAGATGAGGAGGGGAGGAGCAGAGAATTGGCCGGGATCCAGGGGTAGGACACGCCTCCCTGACAAGTGCAGGCGCCGCCATTGAGTAACAGAACAGCGACGGATGGCTGTTCTGTTACTCCAAAGCTGCAAGAAGAGCCGGGCGGGCGGTCACCGGCGCTGAGGTTAGTTGGCTTATCCTCCTGCCCAACTGGTTCACGACCGCTGGCTGTATTTTTACGGCCAGCGGTCAGGGACGGGTCCTTAAAACCCGAGCCATAGACTTTCTACGGCTCGGGTTTTAACTTGCTGCCCGCGCGATCGGGCAGCTGAATGTCGGGTCTCCGGCTGTCAGTGACTGCCGGGGACCCTGAGGAGAAGACAGAAGCAGCTATTCTGCTTCTGTCTTCTCCGATGTCTTACACAGCGTTCAATGAACGCTGTGTATAGGAATAGAGACAGCAGCAGCGGCGCTGTCTCTATTCCTCCCGGCACCCGTTAGTGGCAGACTGTTGCTGGGTCTAACTAGACCCAGCACAGCCCTATTAGTGACAATCGTCACTATGAGAGGGCTGATTTCCCCTGTAACTGGGGCTGCTGTGCAGCTCCAGTTACAGTGGAAAAACATGGTGTAAAAGAAAGAAAAAGTATATATAAAGTTCCCCAAAGGTCTTTTTTGACCTTTGAGGATCAGACCACAGTAATAAAAAAATAATAAAGTAAAGTGCAAAAAAAAATGAAATAATAAATACACATAAAATACCCACCCCCAAAAAAAACTTTCCCCCCGCCAATCATTGTTGTAACGCTAGCGCTGACCCAAGTACCCTAATATAGACATGTAATATATAAAAATTTCCGGTAGACAATGACGATCACAAATAAAAGGTCTATTTTAGGGTAAAACTATGGTATTACCCAAAAAAATAGCTGAAACGTAAAAAAGCTTATTTTTTTACTATTATTTTCAAACTTTATGAATAAAAATTCTAAAATAGCAAAAAAGGTGTGCATAAAAACGATAAAAAACGAAACCTGCATTGTCTACGGAAAAAACGTCGCAAAAATCCCGTCGTTTTAATTTATTTTTTATAAAAATGTGTGTTTGGTGCAACTTTGTAATTACGTTTTATTAAAAAATATTTTCACTTTTTGAGATACAGCTGCTTTGTATCCTGTATCCGTCAGGTCAGCAGGACTGACGGGATCAGTGAAACGGGCCCTGCGCTAAATTATAATCTTAGATGTGATAGATTTGAGGTGGATCCTGCGTGTCACTGATCCTGTCAGTCCTGCTGACCTGACGGATACAGGATACAAAGCAGCTGTATCTCAAAAAGTGAAAATATTTTTTAATAAAATCAATCAATCACACACATATATATATATATATATATATATATATATATATATATATATATATATATATATATATATATTAGTATGTTATGATATAAAGTTTTTAAATGTGTACATAACCTTGTGGCACTATATACAAGGGGGGGCGCTGTGTGCCACTATATACAAGGGGGGCGCTGTGTGCCACTATATACAAGGGGGAGCGCTGTGTGCCACTATATACAAGGGGGAGCGCTGTGTGCCACTATATACAAGGGGGAGCGCTGTGTGCCACTATATACAAGGGGGGCGCTGTGTGCCACTATATACAAGGGGGGCGCTGTGTGGCACTATATACAAGGGGGAGCGCTGTGTGGCACTATATACAAGGGGGGGGCTGTGTAGTGCTATCCACAGTGGTATGTGTGTGGCGCTCTTTATAGGGGGGGGCTTTTTGGTGCTATTTACAAGAGGGGGAGGGCTGTGTGGCACTCTCTACAGGGGGCTGTATGGCACTATCTATATGGGGCTGTGTGTAACGCTCTCTACGGGGGGGGATGTGATATATAGAGGGGGCTGTGTATGGCGATATCTATGGGGGTGTGTAATATCTACAGGGGCTGTGTGTGGCACTATGTACAGGGGGCTGTGTGTATGTGGCGTTTTACAGTGTGTGGTATTATATTCAGGCACGCAGTGTTTGGTGCTATTATATTTAGGGGCACAGTATGTGGCACCATGATAACTTTATTTTCGTTTATAGGTGTGGAAATGTTGGAAAAGTGAGGAGACGTCTGAGTGGCAAATTCTGCAGAAATGAGTCATGGCCGGGAGAAGTCGTCATGAGCGCTGGACCGGATGGAGAAGAAAAGAGGCAGAAAACTACTAGAATCTGAGACGTCGTCACCTGTGAGTCACTAGATTTATAGAGAATCTGTCACCTCTCCTGACATGTTTATTATAGGAATCCTTGTATCTCACAAAAAGTCTTTCTGCAGTCCAGGACTGATAGACAATTCCCCTTGTCAGGAGGTTGTGTCCCTGCACAGTGTGATACTCTCAGTATGTATGGACACAGCCCTGTGACAAGGGAAATCGTAAGGCTGGGTTCACACGAGCACATTAACGTCCGTAATGGACGGACGTATTTCGGCCGGAAGTCCCGGACCGAACTCAGTGCAGGGAGCCGGGCTCCTAGCATCATAGTAATGTACGATGCTAGGAGTCCCTGCCTCTCTGCAGGACAACTGTCCCGTACTGTAATCATGTTTTCAGTACGGGGCAGTAGTTCCACGGAGAGGCAGGGACTCCTAGCATCGTACATTGCTATGATGCTAGGAGCCCGGCTCCCTGCACTGAGTTCGGTCCGGGACTTCCGGCCGAAATACGTCCGTCCATTACGGACGTTAATGTGCTTGTGTGAACCCAGCCTTACACTGTTAATGCTTGCCCAAAAAGGTAGTGTTAAAAATAGTTACGGCGTGGCAGGGCGGCGGTGAGGAAGGGGGACCCAAGTTTGGGTAACAGCCCAGGGCCCATGGTCTACTTAATCCGCCACTGATCAAGGGGGGGGTCTAACTCCCATTGATCTAAGTTTCCTTTCTAATGGATAAATGATAAATGTGTGCTAGATGGTAAAACACTTTTTCAACAAATAATGCAGTCCTTAATGCCCTAGTACTAGAGAGCAGATATCTAGGACTGAATTAGCGCAGGAGCTATACTAATATGACCACTTTATTAGATATATATTTCTAGTACTAGGCATTTGTCAGCTGCAAAGGCATAGTGCAAGCCTCCGCTTCCACCACATTCAAAAGTACTCTCTTGAAATGATCTCTAGTTACTGTATAGGAGTGTAGCCATAAATGGATCCATATGATGAGCCACAATACTTAGTGTTCAGGGATCTAATGTTTGTCAAGAAAACATACCCCATGCCATAGCGCCACCTTTACCAGCCTGTACTGTTGACAGGAGTGAAATCAGTTTGTTTTTTTTACTGTAATCCATCCGCATCAACGTGATGTGCGTTCAGAGATGTAAAGACCTATTCAATAAAAATATGCGTTCAAAGATGCTCTTCTGCACACCATGCGTGGTTATTTAATACTGTCATCACAAACTAATCTTGCCATTCTCCTCTGACATCTATCAAGCTGTTTTTGTTCACAGGACTGGCGCTCAGTGGAAGATTATTGTCATAGGCACCATTCTTCTAAAATAAGTTTCTGACCCATCTTGAACCAACAATCATTCAATGGTCAATTCAGTCAATTCCCATCTCTCCACAATTCTATTATTGCATCTGAACTAGAGATAAGCAAAACTGTGAAAATCCCGGCCGTTTTTTTAAAATTTTGTGAAAATCCAGTGAATCACATTTTTATAGATTCTATCATCTCTAGTCTGAACAACAACTCAACCTCTTGACCATGCCGTTTTTCATTGTATTGCTGCTGCGTGATTGGCTGATTAGATTTTGCCTTTAGTGAACAGGTGTGCTGCTGTACCTAATAAAGTGTTTATAATATAATTTTTAAAAATAATTTAAGCAGCTACAACAGTAAAGTTAAACTGTAATAAACGTTTTGTCGAGAGTACATCTGGCCAATAACATAATCAAATCTTCCCTTTAATTTTGCTAATTAGTATTTTCCTTAACTCCGTGTGCAATCAAGAGTGTAAACTAGAGGGAAACATCATTTATATGCAGCCTGTGACATATTTCAAAACTTGCTGGCAATTTCAGAGAAGCATGGGAGAACTTTTAAAAGGCATTACTAGAAATTGTGTATTAATAAAAAGATTGGGATTTCACATTCATATTTGCCACAGATCATCACGGCTTCATAAGCTCATTTCTACTATAGCTTCTTTTTCACTTTTCTACTTTGTTCCAGTACGCTGACTTTTCTTACATTTTTCAAGGTCTTGCCTCCACTTCTCCTGGGAGTGGCCTGACAACCGTGTAATTCTTAAATCAGGCCACCCTGACAGTTTGATATCGAGAGGCTGTGATAGATAAAATATGTTCGTGCAGGAGAGGTTCCCTTACAGCACATTTGGCCTCCCAAAAGAAACTCAAGTCTACTTTATTCATATATAGAAGCCCTGCCTGAATGTGACACTGCAATTATTGATGTGAACAAAAATCTGCAAGGATGTAAAAAACTAGAATAAAACTGTCCACATGGATCCCGTCTACCTCCCACATATTACAAGGGCAGATTTGCGCAAAGTTTTTACCCCTTTTGGTATATGTCGGAAATTGGTTGCCCGACAAACCCCAATGTCTTACAATGGGGTCTGGAGGGTTCCGTAGTAGTGCCCAATGATTTGACGGCAAGAATAGTGCTGCATGCATCGCTATTTTTCCTGTAAAATCTGATGGAAGTTGAGACCGAGCTGCCGACTCACACGTCAAATTACTATTACTAAATTATTACTATCATGCTGGTTAAGGGCTCTTGTCTGTTCCAATGTTTTTCTTAATTTTTTTAAAATAAAAAGTATATAAAAAATAAAGCTGTGACAGAACCTCAAAGAAAGATGCTTGCGTTATGTGTGAATTTACTTAGGCCGAGTTTTGTTGGGGAAAAGGGAGCTGCAGGGTTAAAACAAGGAGTGCTTGAAATATACTCTCTGTAGTCAGGTTGGTACTGGGGCAGGTAGATCGGATGCTCCTGACTGTGCAGGTACTGGGGTTAGTGCAGAGGGACATGAGGTAACCCTCCTTATATATTGGCTGTGGTAGGCCTAGTTTCCCATGCTTTGTACCATTGTTCCCCCTCCTTAGTGGAGTGTTTTTCAGTTGTTTTTAGGTTACTGGGAGCTTCTCCTATTGAGTAATAAAAAAATCTAGAGAATGGGATTTTGCTGGATGTTCACTATGGGATTTGTTGCACTACTGTACTGTGATGATCATAGGCTTTTTAGGTTCTTCAGTTGAATGTCGTTTCACATCACAGCAGAAGAATAGTGACATAAAAGGTGGAGAGATCATGGACGTTGGTGGTGCATGTGCCTTTCAGGACTGAGCTGGTTGCCATAGCATCCCAAATCCAATGTTTTTGGAAATTATTTGTTAAAAGATTAAAGCTATGACCTTTACCTACATAGAAAAAAAATCTGTTGTCCTGTGTGGGTTTTTTTCTGACATGGGTTTGTCATTTGTGTTGGTGGGACTGCAGAGATTTTTGAATGGTCTCTGAAGCCTCCAGTGAAACAGATTCCCATGTGATAACAGGTGCCAACCACAATGAAGCCCAATCCAGCAAAGAAAAAAACATACGTGATGCAGCAGTGCCATTTCTGCTGATGGTTATCACATTTTATGGATAATTTCACAAACCCTGTAGCTTAGATTCTAATAATGATGTGGCCTGTGTGTGCAAAAATAACGTCTTCGACTATGCTGCAATTAAAAATAGACATTAATTGTGTATAGCTGGTTTGTAGGCCTTCAGAAGTTGATCTTGCAAGCCCAAGTCCACCCAATCCTGCACTGATTATGAAGAATATCAAGGTTTTATTTAGCTACAGTCAGAAAATTGTAATTAAAATTGTTCAAATTTTAGTAAATCTCAGGCCGTACCTCTGATGTGAAAACACTGCTCTAGTGGATGGAGCAGATGAACTCTGCCATGGACACACACATTAATAAAGTTGCTCACTTGTAGTTGTGTAAGGAGCATGGATAAAATGAACAATGCAGGTTATAAAGACCACTTTTAATGTAGCTTTTCTAAAACCGCAAAGTAATTGACATTCATTGGTGAAAGCATTTGTTTACTATTCTGGTTCTCCGCAAATCTTTTGTAAGCTCTTGAAATGTAGAGGAAAAAATACATTTATTTCATCTTTCACTTTGGATGATTTGTAAGAAGGGACTACTGAAGATTGCCGAATCTGAATAAATTTCAATATTTTAATGACCCAGTACTCGTAAATAAGTGAGGCTTCGTGCAAGCTGTTATTTTCAGACACTTTTTCACAGCCTCTTGGTATAAGTGTAGCAACTTTTATTAAGAACTAATTTGTCACAGTGGGTTTGAAGTGTAGGTTTACCTTTGGTTGAACTATACTTACTTTTTATGGCATTGCATTATCAGCAATATGTACCTATTATCAGAACGGCTTCTTTCACATGTGGGAACTTTACAATAATAGAGCAGGAAAACCACAGGGAATTTGAGTTCCTTGGTGCTTACCTGTCAGCAGACGTAGGCTTTTATAGAACTGCTGCTTTATATGACATATTCTGCTGTAGACTTGTAGAATAATTGGGGCTACAGCAAAATATTCTAATAAGTATATTGCCATATATGTGGACACCTGACCATCACACCTATATGGGCTTGTTGGACATCCTATTCCATAACCATGATGGTAAGTATTGAGTTGGGCCCCTTTTGTGGCTATAACAGCCTACACTTTTCTAGGAAGAGTTTACACAAGATTTTGGAGTGTGTCTGTGGGAATTTCTTCCCATTCAGTCAAAAAAGCATTTTTGAGGTCAGACACTGATCTCGTCCGGCTCACAATCAGTGTTCCAATTCATTCCAAAGGTGATTGATGGGGTTTAAGTCAGAGCTGTGTGCAGACACTCTAGTACATCCACACCAAACTCATTATATCACGTCTTTATGGATTTCTCTTTGTACACTGGGGCACAGTCATGCTGGAACAGGGACTTCCCCAAACTGTTACCACAAATTTGGGAGCATACAATTGCCTGAAATGTCTTTGTATGCTGTAGTATTAACTTTACCCTTCACTTTAAATAAGGAACCTAGCCCAAACCCTGAAAAGCAGTCGCAGACCCTTATCCCAAATTTTATAGTAGGCACTATGCATTCCAGTAGGTACCAATTTTCCTGGCATCTACCAAACCCAGATTAGTAAAATGTGATTCACCATTCAAGAGAAGATGTTTCCACTGCTCCAGAGTCCATTGGCGGCATGCTTTAAACCACTTCTGCCATTGCTTGGCATTGTGCATGGTGACCATAGGCTTGTGGGCAGCAGGTCCACCATGGAAGCCTATTTCATAAAGCTCTTGATGCACACTTGAGCTGATGTCCCTTCATGACTGAGCTGTTGCTACTTCTGGACGCTTCCACTTCACTAAAATAGCACAATCCAGTTAATCGGGGTAGATCTAGCAAATCACAAATTTCATAAACTGACTAGTGGCAAAGGTGGCAACCTATGACCGTGCCGCCATTCTGACATTTGCCAAAACGGGACTGGAAGACACAGGGGAGTGTGCATTTATAATATCGTAATGAGTTGAGGACTTTGAAAAAAACATGGGATCTTGGTACAATTCCTTTTAAAGAAAAACTTATATTCTGGGAAACATTAAATGGTGAATTACCTTTTTGGATTTTTCATTTCAGAACTCACCACTATTTCATTGCTCTTTTTATTGAAAATGTCTACATAGGCAGGGTATAGGCGATACATGACGCAGGGATTTGTTAGGCATAACACACTGTATCCGCTTTGCCCAGAGTCTTCTTTTCAGCTTGATGGTCTTTCCTTAGGATCAATGCATGATTGGTGGTGGTCCAAGTGTTGCAGGTTCTTGACTGCTGCACTTGATCCAGCAGCACTGTTGTCTATGTGGCGGTGTTAGGCGCTGCATCTCTGCCCTCTCGCAGCCGCACTTGAATGAGCTGCAATACCTGATATTGCCATCCATTGCATATGGCTCTGTGTCCAGTACTACAGTGAAGAAATCTTTCTGCTGACTGGGTCACAGGGTCCAACCCTTACTGATCACACATGGATACCCTATCTTAAGGGAACGCGTTTAAGTTGGCGACAGACCTAAAGAGAATTCTACTGAATGTTAATTGTTACAATATTGTTTTGGACCATAATTACCTTTGGTCCAAAAAATGTAAAAGATGTTTTCTAGCTACATTTTGGGTATTTAACAACTAATGTCCAAACATTTCCCATGCGGGTCCATGAAAAAAAATACTGTGACTATGCTATGAACAGTCTAAATAGTAATGAAATTGTGGAATAATGCTGTGATATAAAATGGATATTGGTTAGTTTATCTATTCCAGGTGAAATGTCATCTTTTTATTATACGTCTATATTAGTACTTTAGTATTGTGCATCTCAGACCTTTTTATAGAATCAAGCTATAAAATAGCAATCCATTGCAAGCTTTAATTACAATTACCGTCACATGCAATATTAATGTTATGTTACGTTCCCTTATTTAAAGTCCATTAATTCCATCACGGATGAATATGTGCATAGTGACAATTTTAATGTAATTTTTTTATTTGTCCAGCCTGTAGTTAGAGACATATTTCATTCTGGACCTGTCATCTGAATATTCACAGCTATTTATAATTCCCTTTCAGTGCCTGTATATCGCACCAGGCCAGGTTCTATTCTACGCTTCACTTGTAACAAGACTAACATCTGTTTCTGAAGGGTTTTGTAAGAATGAGACAAGTGCTGAAGATAAATAGTGGAAATCTGACAAGACTATAATAAGATGATTTATATTATACTGAAATACACGATCTACTGTACAGTACTGAGCATGGCCACACATGTAAAGTTAAGTGGCGATTTTGGTGAAATTACTGACCTCTAGAAATCCCAAACCCATATCGCATCAGCCACAAAGTAGAAGGGGCGAGTTGGCCACGCATGTGTGCGGCTCTCTACTTTACTTTATAGATTATGGAAGTTATGGAAACACCCATATACTGCAACTGGAAGAGTAGCATGGCGGGCTTTCCCCTTCTCCACTTTATGGTTGCTGTCAACTAGCTTCCACAGCTAAACAGGTGTCATGGAAACCCCATTGTTCCAAAAGATGGGAGTCCTAAACATGCGACTTCCACTTTTCAAACGTTTTAGGGCATATCCTATTAATATACCATCTTTGTAGAATTAGCCCTTTAAATGTGTTTTTCACAAACATTTATCACTTATCCACAGGATAAGTGATCAATAACCGATCGCTGGGTCTCCGACCGCTGGGACCCCCAGAGATCACGAGAACCTCGGTCAACGAGTCCCCTCTGTAATGGAGCGTTGGTGCACATGCGTGGCTATTGCTACATTCACTGTCTATAGTACTGACATAAATGGCCGAGTGTCAGGAGCATTTCTCTTTAGAAATGAGTCCTCTTTTGCCAGATTTACTGTTCAGAACTGAGGAAAGTAGAATGACCAATCCTATGGTAGCTGCAATGGTGGCCATATTGGTTGGCACATATTTTTTTTCTAGAAACATAGAACGATGTAGCCAAGTTTATCTTGACTCTTATAACTTGCTGCAGCGTGATATCAGACAACAAGTCACTGAAACAGTCAAGTTAGAGTTTCTTGCCATTGTGTATTCAATGCGTTAATTCAAGATAAAAATGGCTACATCTGTATAACTTAAAATGGGTGCTCCGATCTGTCTTATGCTCCGTTCAACTTACACATTTCTCTAACGTGTGGAAATCTTGTTATTTTTTCTTTAAAAGGATTTGTATCAAGACAGAAAAAAGGTAACTCCTACATAATATGCAGAATTAGTACATTAAATCTTTGCTGTTGTACACGTTTTCAGTGTAACCTTTATGCTATTTTCCAGATTAATGTTATTTTTCTTCATACAATATATCCACTAGATGCTTCTTAAACTTTGGTTTATTTTCTTTTCAACCAAAGATTCCTTATTAATGTGTTTTTAAATGTCAAACCTCAATGACTATTATACTTGATAGTTTAAAGGCCACAAAGCAATATTTAAAGTATATTAAGTTTCACTTTTATTCATATTACAGAATTATGCTTGTTGTATAAATATACAAAATTGAAACAAAATATTTCTATGATCAATTCCGATACCATTCTTAGTTAGGACTACAAGGATGCACTTACTTTTACCCTATAATAATTTTCTGTGTGAATTGTCTTTTTTATAGTCCAGGGTTGTGCAGTGTAAGAAGTGCAATCCAAGCGTTCGTTACCTTAGCTTCCAAGAGAGAAAATACAGTACTTTCATATAGCTGACTGACTAGATGCAGTTTAGCTGCTGACTGGCTAAATAGATCTTGCTGTGACTTCCTGCTGTGCTAGAGACAGGAAGAGCTGTTTTCATATATACTGCGCAGAAGACAAACTCTAAAATCCGGGTAAATTAATATATGAAATCAGATGAACTTACAGAGTAGCCTCCATACACATTACACATACAATTTACAATGCTTCTATCAAGGGACTAGTTTCTATTTAGAACTCTCTTTAAGCTTCATAATTTGAAAGAACACTTTGTATATATTAATGATAGTGTTTTAAATAGATAAACATTGCAATGCAGTGTTACAAAATTTAGCTCCAATTTAACACTTCTTTGCAGAACTGAGAACAGAAATACTACTTGAGAGCTGATGTCCTAAGATATCACTGTAATGGTTTTTTCCTCTGTCAGAGGGGGCAGATTTACTTGCTATTACAATCTCAGGTTTTCTACAGCGATGTCACGTCTTATTACAGGCAGGCCAACACTTGTGTATTGTCTCATTAGTTGATGTACTATTATACGTCGGCCTTCCACTGCTGACACTCAACCTGTACATCTCTTATTAACGCAAGACAAGAGGAGTATTTGTTTTAAGAAGTAAAAGACATTTGTACCTACAAAGAACATTTGTTTTAATTTTTATGTGTGCAGCTTCTTATGTTTTCCATCTGGCTTTCTATAAAAGAAGGTTAACAGCCTGCAAGGTGCATTAGTTGAATTTACACAATTCCTGGCTGTATGAAGTACATTTCTATGCAGTATGTTTAATACCTCTATGATCAGGCTATTTTTTGTCGTTACAGTCCGACTCATTTTTAGTTCCTGATGATTTTAGAGTTATAACCTTTTAATCTTTGTTCAGTACATATAAGCCTTAAATGGGTTGTCCACTTTGGACAATCCCTGTTTTTTTACTGGACGATTATCGGGCAGATGAGCGTCCATATAATGCTCATTCCCGATTGTTCCCCTGTTTACACAGGGCAATTATCAGCAGAGGAACGAGCAAACGCTCGATCATCTGCTGGTCTTATCGTTTTAAAGTAAAAGATTATAGTTGTCGGCAGCACATCTCCCTGTGTAAATGCGCTGTCTACATGATAATAATGTATGGGGAGTAACGGAGTAACGACCGCTTGTCCCTAGCCATAGCTCCGTGTGACTTGAGCAAACGAGCACCGATCGTCGATCGGCTCTCTTTGCATCGGCCGCTTATCGGCCGGTGTAAAAGGCCCTTTTAGAATGGTGCCGTGACAATAAACCGTTCAGAAAGTGTCCCCTTTCCTTGGACCCCCAGAGATCAGCTGTTATCTGTCGGGAAATCTGTCAGTAAGTGTTCAACTTCCCTGCAGTGCCACCACAGAGAAAATTAGGCATTACACTGCAACCATTCAAATCAATGGGATGTCTGAGTGATGCAGGACAGGACAAGATCTCCAGAGTTTCTCTAGACTGGGCAACCTTTTTGAGCTTTCTTTTTCTTTACATTGACCTACAAATTTGAAATGAAAGTGTCTGGGCGTTTTGTGTTAGTTTTTTTTGCTTTTTTTTAGAGTGTGAAAAAAATCTTTTTTGTCTATGGTACTAGAAATTATTGGCTGCTCCATTGGTTACAAGAGTTATAAATGCTTCACCTTGTTTCTTAGTCTTAAGTGATCAGGTAAATGCTAAGATCATAATGATTATATTGAATTATTCATAGGAAATATCAGTGGCGTAATAGGGAGTGTGATTGTGATCGGGCCCCCTTCCCTTCCGGGCATGGGGCCTGGCCCCATCTTGTTACACACCTGAGAAATATCTATTCAGGTGTTCCTCTTTCCTGATAAGGGCTCCAGTTGTGGAAAAAATGGTATTCGGGGTAAACCTTTACATAAATCATTAGTTTTGGTTTTAAAGAGGACCTGCAAGCTCTCCTTAAATTTGTTTTAGTAAATACTTGCATTCCCCATAATAAAAAAATTCTGAAGCATGTAGTCAAAGGCCTAGTTCACAGGGAGGAATTTGCAGGCAGAAAAAAATCATCTGCCTCAAAATTCCACCAATCAAAATTGAACCAGCAATCGTCAGATCGCTTGTACAATACACTGCAATACTAATGTATTGCGGTTTATTGTCATTTTTACAGACTTCTGTTAAGCCCTGCCAGAGTCACGGCTTAACAGAGACAAAGTGAAGGCAGCCCTGCCATGACAACCATCGGCACCCCGCGCTCGGGTTGTAGGGGGGCCGATGAGCTTTTGGAATGCCTCAGATGCATCGCAACGCGATTGACAGCATTGCATTGCAGCATTTAAGGAGTTTAAACGGCCAGGAAAAGCACGATCTCTGTTCCTGCTTGCTAGTCCTGGTCATCAGCTGTATTACATAGCTAACACCTGCAGTGTATGGAGCAAGCTCAGCGCGTGAGCCCGCTCCATACATCACCCCCCGCACCAGGACGTGCTATTACGTCGTGGTGCACAAAGGTTAACAATACGTAATTTTCTGATGCCAAATTTCCTTTAGGCTAGCCATTATGTGCTTTAAAGTATAAAATATTTTCACATTTTTATTATGTTTTATTTGAAAATTTTAGTTGTGGGTGAAATACTTTTAGTTGCAGGAACATTCAATGTGCAACAATCAATACAATGGTGTAATTATGCAAGATAACTGCAGCTCATAAGATGCCTCATATTTATGGACTAATGATGTCATTTTCTGGGCACCTTTTTTGTTAGAGGAATGTTTAGATTCTTTATAATGTGATGTATTTATCATAATGATTCACCCTTTTTAACACTTTAGGGAGAGCGCATGTGAACCACAAGATTGAATATTGTTACTTTATTGAATGTGATGTGCACCATTATCCGGTGTTTTGCAATAGTTTGAGGAGGGTCAGAAAGTCTTCAAAAGGGATAAAAGAGTTTTTGAACTATGGACCAATTCATGAGTGACAGTGTATGTGTATATATATATATATATATATATATATACACACAGTTCATCTCTAATAAGTACATTTGTTCTAAATATTACTTCTTTGGTATTTACATACTAAACCAATATTCTTGTGACCGTTCCCATTAGGTTTACAGAGTTTTTGGATCCTTTCCAGCGTGTTATCCAACCAGAAGAGGTCTGGCTGTATAAAAATCCTCTGGTACAATCGGACAACATACCCACACGGCTGATGTTTGTAAGTTAAACACTAATATAATTAAAGTGTTACTCTAACTATATGAACGTCAATTCATTCTTCGGTCCAAATCGTGTGCTGATGAATTTCATTAAATATCTTAATAGGGGTTGGAGCTTTGTTTTCCTGATACCGCACACCATATCGAATTCATAGGCATAGAGTTCAATTATAAAATTCTCGCTGCCTGCAAACGACACTAGGATTGAATTGTACACTATAAATATTCAGATTTTTTTTAAAGAGGTTTTTCCTTCTCCGATACTTATGGCACATCCACAGAGAATTACCTATGGGACCCTCACATACTGGGAGAACAGATGTTCCCTGTCCTCCTTTTCTACAGTAGGGTCTATTGGCATTATAGAAAGAGCTGAGCATGCCAGCTGCCTATTATGCCATAAGTGGCTGAGATGAGAAAACCTCTAACTCTACGATTGTGGGAAATGATTTTAATAGTTGGCGTTCTACTTTAAATTTTGTTACAGAGCTTTTGTTAGAATGATCAGAAAAGCATTTAGTAAACCATCTAGAGCACTGACAACTTGACTGATAATGAGCAGGTGGAGCGATACATCATCCATTTATACAGACAATTCAAGCATTTTCTATATAGGACACTAATCTGAGTATGATCATAATAACTGTTCTGATCGTAGTATAGTAACTCTACGTCCAAGTCTTTCGAGGGGTTGGAAAGACCCTTTAAACCATTTATGAAAATAGTGAGGGGAATTTACCAAGACTAGCATTTTCAAGTGTAGTGGAGTACAAAATGTAGCGCATATTTAGCTGTCCGTGCGGCCGAAGTTGAAATCTACGCCTGCTATGAACAAGCGTAGATTTGCTCCATAACTTACGTTAATTTCTGGCATTCGTGATGCTATATCTGTTGGTCGTGGAGTCTCTACAACAGAATAGTGGTGTAAAGGCTTTAATAAATCCCCTCTCCAGCGAGTTAATAAAAAGTGATGCTGCTTACCATTTCCCCATTTGTGACACACTTTTTGCTGACTGGAACTGCATCTATTACTCATAGCAGATACGTTTACAGGATGGAGTGCAAACTGAATGGAGGGAGGTGGGACTTTATATTTTTAAAAACATTGAACTGATAAGCAGCATAACTTTCCATCAGCACACGCAAAAAAAAAACACGAAATAGGTGTGAATAACGAAGGCTCTGTGGTTTGTGGTTCCATGGAGCTTCCGACAAGGTTTTCAGTATTTTGGCAGCAAGAATTGCACATTTAGAAAATTCCACCTCAAAATTCCTTCAGGAATTGAGCGCCGCTGGCAAAAAACGCGGCGAAAAACCCTTTCTCTGCTTCTCATTCATTTCAATGGGAGGTCCAAGGTGGAAACGCGGCAAGAACGACCATGCCGCTTTTCTTACCGCAAGCGGCTAAAATCCACAGCGGGAAAAAAGCCTCCGCTTCCCATTGAAAATTAATGGGAGGCGGTTTCAGACGTTTTTTGCCGCTTATTCTGACGCGGTTTCCATGTCCAAAAAACTTTGTGTGAACTGGGCCTAAAGTCAATGGGGACTATCAGCATCCATAAAAAAAAATCTGTTGCTAGAACACATTTAATGAAGTATTGTTTGTTTGTTTTTTTGCATTTTTGACTCTTTCCATTATTTTTTATCTATGTTGATGAAAAATTTCCACTTGTTTTATTTTGCACAGGCCGTTTCCTTTCTGACACCCCTGGCTGTTATTTTTGTGGTGAAAATCATCCAACGGACAGACAGAACAGAGATCAAAGAAGCGTGTTTGGGTAAGCAATATTAAAAACCAACGTATTTTCCTATAAGGGTTGAGTCCCAGGCCTTTAGCAGAGGTGCAGTGAGGAGCAGCTAAAGATAGTGGCAGTACACGACCATAGCTTCACATGAGGTTTATCCAGTTAATGTGTATTTCCCACATTACCTGCAATGGAAGATATGTGACAAAATATGAAGCATAGGGTAAATTGGAAGATTAAAAAAAAAAAAAAAAAAATCTAAAAACGGTGTAGTTCTTAAAGGGGTTGTCCAGGATTAGAAAAACATGGCTTCTCTTATCCAGAATTAATGTCACACCTGGTATTGTGTCTGGTATTGCAGCTCTGCTCCATTGAAGGAAATAGGGCTGAGCTACAATACCACGCATAACCCATGGAGAGGTGTGTGGCTGTTTTTGAAAGAGAGCAGCCATGTTTTTGAAGTTCTGTACAACCCCTTTAACTACAACACAAAATGTTAGGATTTTTTTCAATCGAATCACTTCTAATCAGTTGTTGGTTATGTTTGTTTATAGACTGTATGTTAAAAATAAGGAAGGACTCCTTTTTCTAGGACACTCGCCGTTTATGTCTGTGGATGAGCTTTAGTGCTTCAGAAACATCAGGACTTTATTTTCTTGTAGAATTGGATCTATGTAACTACCATTCTGTTATTTCTCATTCAGCTGTCTCCTTGGCATTGGCACTGAATGGAGTTTGCACTAATACTATCAAACTTATAGTGGGAAGGTAGGTGCAATGAAAATGATTATAAATGTTTGCAATAGAAACGTCTCTGTAATTCGATACCATTTATCAAACAGTCCAATACAAATCATGTTTGCTGGAGAATGTCTGCTCCTTCTATCATTAAAAAGAATAATTTTCTTGAAGTGAGAAGAGTGTTCAAAACACTGTGCAATAAATGTGAATGTGAAACGCTTCCTACATATCTGTATAATGTCTTCATTATTCTTCATTGGTTTTCCTAGAAAACCACGTGAAACTGAGTTACTCTACTCCGAGTGAAACACAAAATATCTTAGAAAAAAATACATTTAGAATTACTTGCGTTCTTTAAATTAATTGTCAGCTTTGGACAATCCCTTTTTATTAAAAGGGGCCTCTGACAATAATTTGATCACAGGACATTCTGCCACTGGTTCCCCCAGTGATCAGGTATAACCTGTGGTGGAACCCGGCACCAAGTGTTCAATTTCCCTACAGTGCCACAAGAGGAGAAATGAAGAATTACACAATTCCCATTTAAATAAATGTTTGTGAATATGGGACTTTCCTTCTATTTACTCATAATTCCCTAATAGGGAGATTTTAAAAATAGGTTTTCTAAACCAGACAACCCCTTTAAAGTGTACCTCACCTCAGGAGTGGTAGTAAGAGTGAACAGAGGCCACTAATACGGGCTCCCTCCCAGATAGAGATACAGAATTGGGATGGGAAGATAAATGGTTAGAGGGACTGTATAAGAACATACATTATACTGCCTATCCACCATTTACAACCACCATTTTCCCCTGTGACAACTGTCCTGGATGAAAATCACACCGATTTCTCCATCCTATTTGTCATAATTACCTTAGGTCGGGTAGCAAGGGGATATTGATGTGTACATGAATTTTGATTTTTATCACTGGCCCTATGCAAAAACTGTAAGCTGCTTTGCTTGTACAAGATGTATAGTCTCTCTTGGATAGTACCTTATCCAAGATAGGGTATCTTGGTGAGCAAGTAGGTGATTAAGCATTTTTTTAATATTTGAAGCATATAGCTCTTTTAGACTTCACACCGTCCTAGCAGTAAATTGTTTCTGTACTGATGGGCATTGCACCATCCTCATACCTTGCCCCACAGTGAAGGCATGGTACTGTAGCAAACTTTATGGCACTGAAATCTGCGTTTTCAGAAAGACTGGTAAATATTAAGTGTTATTTTATTTACATTTTTAGACCTCGTCCTGATTTCTTTTACCGGTGCTTTCCTGATGGGGTATCAAATGAAGAGATGCACTGCACTGGAGATGCCAGTCTTGTGTCTGAGGGCAGAAAGAGCTTTCCCAGTATCCACTCGTCCTGTAAGTATTCTGCTTACAAGTTCTTACTCTGGGAAAGATAATGCAAAAGGGATTTGGGTAAAACTAGTAGGAACTGTTTCGCCAAAAGAGGGACACTTGGGAGGTATAGGGACTCTATGTGCCACCGTACAGGCTCTGTGCAAATGGCTATGCCATATGTTTGACCCCTATTGCTGTAAATGGCTCCCAAACAGCTATTTAGTGCATGATTGGTTGATATTACAGAGTTCTGGTGCAGCTTTTTAATCTTTCCTTTACCAGGACTTCTTCATGTATTACGTATTCAACGGTCCAGCATGCCTTACGCTGCTTAGTCTCCTGACCAAGAATACAGTGTGGCAAAAGAGCAATGATCACTCCTCTACTCCAAACAAGAACTCAATATTCAAAAGCTTCTGCTTTATTTATATAGAAAATGAAAACCGTGATTTTAATGACTTCATGCCTAGCAATGCGTTTGCATATATTCCTTTATAATTAAAACTACTTATTAGTATAGAAAATGCAAACATGTTCACTATTCAAGAATTTACTTGATGGAAACCTTTGGCGGCTGTTTTTCTGATTAATTGGCTTGTGCGTCTTTGTTTCAAAAGTTCAAGCGTGTGCCAGTGGAGAGAGCCGTCAGTTTTATTAGCACTTTCCGGCAGTTGCCTCACAAGGAAGTGTGTTATTACTGCAGTGTTTGTGAGCACATTATTACAACTATAATACCCTACCATTTGAAATATTACCATAAATGTGTTTGATCATGTACAGTCAGGGGCAAGGACACATGTTGCGGCCGCCAGGCCACTATGTGTGGAATCAACATAACCGTTTTACAAAGCAGTCATGTACAAAAGCAATTAACCTCACGTCTATGGCATACCCACTATAGAGACAAAAATACAAAGAAGAGCAGCACCAAATAATCCTATCAAGGAAATTGTGTGTGCAAGCCTCAGGGCCACGACTCCCGGCCCCACCATTCAAATATTCAAAAATAGGCAGCACTCCACACCATGATTCTCAAGTGAAAAAAAGTGTTTTTATTCAACCAACAAAGTGCGACGTCTCAGCCCCAGCAGGGGGCCTTTCTCAAGTAATAGAGACCAGATATGCCGGTGATATGAAACCTGTGCTTAAAGGGTAACTAAATTTTTAACATGTCAGAAGTTTTGATCTGTGGGGAGCCGAGCACTTAGACCCCAACCGATTGCTAAAATGAAGCAGCAGATGCGCTAGGTTTAGAGCTGTGCTGCTTTGTTTCTGATCGACTTTCCTCGAACCGGCATTTACGGACTCATAGACATTCCATTGAGCCTGTACACCGCTACGAGGAAAGACTATCAGAATCTCACTCGTGCGCCTCTGCCGTTTCGTTTTAGCAATCGGTGGGGGTCTCCGTGCTCAGACCCCCAATGATCAAAACTTCTGACATGTCACTATGAAATGTTTAAAGTTTAGTTACTCTTTTATTTCATCTGTAAGCAGCTGCAAGAGAAATGTTCTCAGTGTCAAAGCGCTACCTGCATTATTGCCTCAAAAATGTGCTACAATAAGTTATACTGTGCACAGTTCCCGCACTGGCTAAAAGTTGAATCTTATCCTTGTTTAACTGAAGGAAGCAGCTCTTTCTTAGTGCTGAAGGCACTGGGCAGCGTGGTTTACTAATGGTAATTAATCAAGAACCACCCATTGCTCATAGCACTGTATGGCATATTTTGTGGATGGGTATGGCAAAATTATTTAACACTTTTACCCAGGCACTATTATGTGCGCCATGTATGACTTTACATTGTGTGTGCTGTATGCCACCGTTGTCATAATACTGTATGGCATCATGATGTGGGCAGTTTGTGATGCCTTCATTTGGACACAGTATGGCAGTATCTTTAGTTGCTGCATAGCACATTTATTTGATCATTTATGGACACTATTGTTTGGGCACATAATGCCCTGCATTATGGAACTGTGTGTCTTATTATTTTATGAACCTTGTATTATGCAAAATACTGCATTGAGTGGGACAGCACTGTCTCACTTTTGCTATGTACAGTATGTTGAGTAGCCACTGGGCTTGTATTGTATAATGCTTTTAATTGCTCAGTTCTTACTCCTCTTAAAAAGCATATAAAGGCAGGCTAAGAATTTTCTCCACAAAGGAGAATTTTGCTATCTGTCCCTGAGCATGGGGTTTAATGGGGGTAATAGTTAAAAACAATATAATAGAGGCATACAGAATGGTAAAATGTGTACGAAAAAGCACTTCACTTTAATGGCAACTGATCAGGCTTCTGGAATAGTTAATGACCGTATATTCTTAGCGGTATATGTTTTAAAGGATGGTGAGGGCACAACTGTGAACATGGGTAGTTTGAAAATCCGAAAGCGTTTCTGCGACCTTTCTGCCCTGGTCTAGGGGTACAATATACACTGTGGGTAAATCTGCCCTTGGTAAGCATCCATAAACTGTGAAATATTTTCAGGGAATTTTTAATATGTTGGATAATAATTAACAATGTATAGTATGTAAATTCTGAGATTTGACGTTGATTTTACAAAGCAACCATTTGTGTAATTAATCACCCGTGAATGGAATGAACAGAGGATTGAGAGAAAAGCTATATTTATTTTTTAAGTGTTTCCAACCTGAATTTCAGCTCCATGCAATATATTAATATACTTATGACAGTAGTTGGTGGAGCATCTAGTTTAGATGTGTAAACATTTCCCGCTGGCTTTAAGTAGATGCCTGGGAGCTGTGGGAGCATGAAGATGAATGACTTGCTGTATTGCCGGCTGCAGCGGATGTCTGGGGAGATGGAACAGCTAAATTCTTAGTGGATTACTCCAACAATGGAACAGAAGATAAATGGGATCCTCTTTCCACCTCCTTTATGTTCTAATTGAACCTGAACATCTCCTATGGGAGGGGGGCTGTGAGCACTTTACCTGACATCAATGCAAGTTGGCTTATATTCACCAAGACAGACTTTTCCTTCAGGGTGACAGAGTAGGAAACTTTTTCTTATCAGAAAAACACTTGTCAAATTAGCTGAAATGCTGGCAAGTCACCAACATTAGCACATTTGTGGAGCTCCTGCATTATGCAAATGAAAATGTACTAGACGGAATAGGCATTTATGGATTTTACTTAACGCGTAACTTTTTAGGTGACGAATAAGCTGTCATATGTGTGTACATGAGGAATTACACTATTTCTTGCCATTATATGATTTGTATGTGGCGCTTTGTAGCAGTTTTCCTCTTTACAGGCTCTATCTCTAATTCTCAGTTGTCTCTGAGCTAGTGGGCGGAGCCTAACGGCTATCATGTCTTCTATACACAGCACATATAGAAGTGAAGAATCCTACTCTCCTATCTCTATCACATATATAGAAGGTATATCATGGAGGACACTATACTGCAGTAATGAGCAATATAGCTGACAATCCAGCACTGGAGTGACATAACACTTACCAGCAGCTGCAGCACGTCTGTCTGTGTCTTTTTCACTCTGCTCCTACTCCCCTTTCCATAGACTTGTGCAGGCTGCATGTTTGTGTCTTTCTCTCTCGCTCCCTCCTCCTGCTCCCACTCCCCTCTCCATAGAACACTATTGACAGGCAGTAAAGCGACCACACACACACACACACACACACCTCCTGCAGTCCATCTATAACAAGGGATGGATTTTGCTTGACAACCGGGGGTAGACAGCAGATTACAAGAAAGTAGAAACCTATTGGTAGTAACTTCACTCAAAATTTGCATGAATAAAACTACTACATTTTAATAGTAATTCAATTACAAAATTTATCTAGATCAGGTATGCCATTAGATAAGCATAAGTTGTTTGAAAAGTTAATGTCCATTCAAATGTTTGCTGTATTATCATATATATTACAAAATAAATGCTGTTAAGGTGAATTGTTTAACTTTAGACCTATAAATGTTTTAGCTTTTGTTTGAACTAGAGTTTTATTTACCTGAATGGTGTCATTCTGTACATTACCCACAGTTGAAACCTAGAGATTGGCCACTTACAGTATAGGAAATATTGCAAATGTCAATTGCATCACAAAATGACATTGTGATAACTGAGCAGCGCTGTCATGAGCCACCCAGAAGTTTGCATAGGAAATACTTTAGTTGCCACTACCAGTGACCACAGGTATAGACCGTGTGGTCACTTATACCAGAAATCCTTAATAGCTGAGGAGAAGGAGGCATCCTAACACGGAGAAGAAGTGATCAGAGTTGCAAATGCCCAGCAGCGGGGTGTAAGGTTTTCTATTATTTATCAGATTAAAGAAAAGTGGTTTTGCTAGTAGAATCAGGCTTTAAAGCATAATAACTCCCGTTATTCCCTAATGAACTCTGGCTTGTCAATGGTGAACTCACGGTACATTTTACATCTACGGTATGATAATGCTAATTGACAAAGCACTCCTAGTTTAGCAATAGTGTACTTGTCAATGCATCCTAGTGGAAGAGAAAGGAAAGTTAATTGAAACTAATTTAATTGGTTATGTAACAGCCAAGAAAGATCCTTATTACATTAGTGTGGGAATATCAAAAATGAATAGGGTTCCCTTGGTAAAATGACCTTATATTTCTTGTGTGTTTTTATATATAATTATGAACTGAAATTAACTATTTAGTCCCAAGATAAACTGGTGATCGCTATACCATTATGCACTGAAGTTTTTGACCCAGACGAGCAGTGCAACTGCCTATGGTGTGCTATGTGTACTAGTATTAATAGGGGGGCTGAAGTTAGGTTTCAAGCTGGTGCAACTGTCCACAAACTGATAGACATTTGGCTTTGGCTAGACGACTAGTGGAGCAACCAAATGGGTTTCTAATTAGATGCAATGGGGCAGTCTATCAATAGTGTTGAATGGTGCATTCATTTATAAGTTGGCAAAATAGCACCAAATTTACATGATATGGACCGTGTAAACGAGCGCCTATCAACGAGACCGCTAATTTCACAAGGAGCAATGGTCGGTTATGTATGGGGAAGAGTGATCGTTACTATGATCGTTCATACTAATACATTTCCATCATGAAGGATGTTTACACACTAGTGCCCATTTCATTGCTGCATACACGAGCAGATCAGCTGATGAACGAGCGTTTGCTTGTTCATCGGCTAATTGTTGCCCTGTTTACACAGGGCAATGATTGGAAACGAGTGTCCATTGGATGCTCATTTACTCGATCGTTGAACCGTGTAAAAGGGCCTTCAGTAAATCTCCATTATTTTCATTTGAAGCCCTAGCCCTAATTAATACTGTGATGATGGCAGTATTACTTAGTAAATGCCAGAACTATCTGGGCAAAACTGTTAGAATCTGTATTACTTCAAGGCTTGCTCTGAGTATTGGTAATTAGATTCTGTGAGAGGGGTGCACTTTTTTACCATCTGTTCTGAAAACTAAATTCCTTAGAAACTTTCCTGTGGGGTAAATGTATGCTTTGGTGTTTATAAATGGTTTGTCTGGAATAAAAAACATTTTCAAACCCCCTCTTAGGACATTGGAGTTAATAGAAGGGAGTCCCTAATTCAGAATTTCCATCAATAAGCCAGAGCAGATAGTAGCTATGAAGAGTGACCCTCTCTCTTTGGAGGACCCAGAATGTGTGTGCATTGCTAAAACAGCCCATTGATTTCAATTGGCACTGTGTAATGCATCATTTCCCCTGTGGTGGTGCTGCAGGAGAATGAAACACTTGTTGCCAGGTTCCCCCGCACATTACAGCTGATGGTTAGGGGCCACAGCAGCAAGACACTCTGTGATCAGTTTAATTTCAGGGGATGCTTTTAACAGAAACAGATTGTAAAAAGTAAACAACTCCCACATGTGTGGATTCAATCGTGTGATCATTTTTAAGTCAAAGCAACTATTCTGTTAATTCTCTATATATTCTTTTCTGTTTCCTTTACCAACAGGCGTTAGCTATCTAGCCTACGTTGAACTCTGTTAGTCACCTACCATTGATTTAAAAATGGATATAATAAATGCTGACTGTCAAATCTCTGTTATATCTAAAACGGTTCTACAATCCGTTCCACATCATAAATTTAGGGCTACATGGTGACTTTGGCAGCGACACAGGTCGCGCAGCCAAAGACTTCTGTGTTGCCATGCCTTCATCGCAGGCGAAAGTCAATGTGGATCCATTGTGACCTGTGGGTTGCCGCGACTGCAGGTTCAGATTTCTTGTGACTGTCATGTTGCGGCCGCGGCAACCCAACCACATTGATTTTTATTACCCGCAGTGCAGACTGGGCGACACCAGTGATCTTTGGCCATGCGACCTTTATCACAACCAATGTTGTCATGTACTCCTAGCTTAATAGCTCATTTTCGGTTTAATAATTTAAACTGGAAATTACACGCATATACTTTTCTATACCATTTACACATAGTGATCGTTGCTATTGTACAATCAGTTACTTAAAATCATATTGTGGCTAAAGTTTCTATGTACAAATACACCATAATAGTAATTTAATTTAATACGATTAACTTACATAGTGGTTCTTTAATTGTCTAGATAATCCCCTACGTGTGTATGTGAATGATTAGGTATATACTGCACAGATTACGTGTAAAACAGAATTATAATTCATGACTTACACCGGCGGCACACCGGTTCCCTCTGTATAGACACTGCAGCACCGGAGGGCAGGGATTTCTTGGTCTTCTATTATTTCATTATGCAGTCAGAGCTCCGCGTGAGGAAGATATTAATTATTAACATGCTTTCTCCACTTGGCTTATATCTTTGAAGCTCGCAATGGGTGTAATAATAAAAAATGTGCCCAGTGATATATTGATATCATGGGGAGAATATATCAAAGCAAGGTTTGTCCAACCTTGTATAAATCATACATAGTAGTGTAGAAAAACACTTCAAAAAACATTATGCAATAACAACTGTTCCGAGCTTGTGGTCTGAGACTGACTTTCGGCAGGGTGATCATTAAGAAAAAGAACTTCTATATTACACATGTAGCACAGTCTCTATTTAAAACCTGTGCACACAGAGATCGCTTTCAGAAGGTCAAATATATTGCTTATATTTAGCCAGGATTCGTAGGGACTAGTGGTGGATCCTAGACCACATTCTATCTTTTTTATGTTATTCGCTTTCTGATATTCACAGGTATTCTTGCACAACTCCTTGCCGACTAGATAGCCATAGTGATTATGAAATGTTTTGGTGTGTCCCAAGCAATGACTTCAGAGACACTTATATATTATAGTTAGTTGTTTTATTTTGGCTCTGTTCACATTGCTGTTGGGAGACTCTGTTGAGGTTTCCATTGGAATATACATGCAGCTCTATTCTTTCCATAAAAACAGAAACGTCAATGGAACCAGTCAATGGGGTCCATCAGTGACCTTATGGATCTGTTGGACAATAGATCCATCGCAGGGTCATGATGAAAGCCATGGCGCTAGTGTGAACATAGACTTGCTCTTTTAAATAGTTTTGTGTATGTTTATATGTCAAAAACTTATTTTAATAGAAGACCATTAAAAATGCTCCTTTTAGTGCAGTAATAGTAGGCACGATTCCCCTTCTGGAGAGAGGGGATGTTTAGTGCGTGTGTAGTGTCCCACTAGGACACTACTAGTGGACAAATAGTTTATTCTTTATACTGTTTTACATGAATCTGCACACATATATATATACATATATATATATATACACACCGTATTTTTCGGACTATAAGACGCACCTGACCATAAGACGCACTCAGGTTTTAGACAACAGAAAGTAGCTAAAAAATTATTTATTCTGTTTCACCACATTCTGAGAGCCAAAACATTTTTTTTTTATATTTTTTTCATCGATTGGTGTGAGGGCTTATGTTTTGCGGGACGAGCTGTAGTTTTATTGGTACCATTTTTTGGTACATACGATTTTTTTTATCACTTTTTTTTTTTTATTTCATTTTTTAAGCGCTAAGGTGAACAAAAAACTATTTTGATGTTTTCAATTTTTAAACTCACCGTGCGAGTTAAATGATTGTATATTGTAATAGATGGGACTTTTATGGACGCAGCAATACCAAATTATTTTATTTTTTACATTGTGCTTGGGGAAAAATGGGAAAAGGTTGTTTTCTACACTGCAGCTATACTGGATTTCAGCATTCTCATAAATGTAACCCCTTTTCAGACCAGTCATGCCCCCAAAAAGGAACACTGCACTTGGACGAAAGACTCCTGCAGCAAATCGCATTGCTGCTGCCCGAGCTGCTGAAACCTCTCAGACCAGAGCCCGTCTCCAGGCTGTCAAGATAGGCAAAAACCTTTACATACTTGCATCGGGGAACAGGACATCAAATGTAGTCTACCCAGGAGTGCTGTCTTACATTTTAAAGAAATTACAATATTTTGTGTCTTTTCATTACTAATGTTACCCAAATATCTAAATTGTTGAACTGTTTGATAATTTAATGTTTTCTGTATAATTAAATAAATAATCTTTTAGAATAAAAAAAAATTATGTATTTTGTAGTAGGTTTACTTTATTGGATATGTTGGCTTCATATCAGTTTTTTTTAAAACCTAGGTTTTATTGAAAAAGAAGTTAAACTACACATCCTTGCATAGAAAACCCAAAGTGGGACATTACCATATACAGGAAAAAGTTTTAAGAAAGTTATGGCGCACACTGCATCAGATAACAATTACAGAGTATAATCTCTCGCTAAAATACAGTCTGAATGTACTAATGTAACTCATGGTATACAATTGTAAGCCTATGGGAAAACAAAAATGTGTACAATGTAAAGTAATATTATTATAGTTATAGTTAAGAAAATTAAATTCAAACATTTATAGAAACAAAACAAAACTGAACAGGCGCTCACTGAATCATAGGATTACGAGTGAAGGGAGGAAACTACGTTTTAACCATACGTACAAACAACAAATGAGAGTGTCTACGGCCGGATGCCACAGTATGGTGACAAAATTAAATCCTTATGAAATCATAAGAAGAAACAGAATAATCTCAAAGTGTGCTGTGGATCTCATATTACGGTTCTGTACAACTCAAAGGTTATGTGGAGCCATGATACACCTCTGATCGTGAGCCTTTAGGTTGCCCATACACATTTGACAAAACTCATCCCAACCCCAATTTTGCGAATCAACCCAAGATCTAATGTGTATGGGGGCCATCCGACCCTTCCTTGATGGAAGATATGGGGAAAAGAAGGATCAGGCGGATTCCCCTTTCCCCATTGACTGACTGAGTATGAGGGAGATGGGAGAAATAAACTACAGTTATTGGCCCCCTATAGGGAAGTTCACGTGTAGCGTAAATACTGCGGATTTTCCGCAAAGGATTACGTTGTGGAAAATGTGCAGCATAATACAGTAGCAACAAAGTGGATGAGATTTGGTGCGGTTTTTCATCCAGAATTCCCTGCGGCCGCCATAGCGTATGTGCTGTGTTCCTTGACAACGTGTATCCGCCCTGTGTGAATGTAGCCTTAGGCTCTGTTCCATGGCGTGTATTTGACGCATTTTACACGCAAAAAAAGTGTTAACGCATTTTTTTTTTCCATTCATTTTACTCACTGTTAGCGTGCTGTGGCCGATCTCCGCTTTGTTTACATCAGGTGCTACTGCTATTCACCTGTTTCCTGTACTCGTATAGCCTACAAATCCCAAGATGCCTAGCGCAAATGGGAATTCAGCAAAGGCTGGGGGGAGGACAAGCCACGCAGACGGTGAGAGCAGAGGATCGAGCATGCGTGGTGGACACTGTTTGTATCAACCACGCATGCTCAGAGACGGAAGAAGCAGGGTATCCGGTCCACCCCTTCTCAGTGTACAGTGACGTCAGGAATGACGTGCCACACTGAGCCTGCCAGACGGAAGTCATAGCTCTCATGTACGGGGCAGCGGCGGCAGTTCGGATTTATTGTGGGTGACCGCATGCGAGATACGGCATTAGGAACAACTATGGAAACGCACGTATATTACAAACTGCATTGATTTTAGATGTTTAGTAAACTAGGAATTAGTTAATAGGTCCTGGAAAACCCCTTTAACCCCTTAAGGACACGGCCAATTTTAGCCTTGAGGACAGAGCAATTTTTTTTACATTTCCCTCTTTGCATCCCAACGCTCATAACGCTTTTATTTTTTGTACGAAGTAGTTGTATGAGACTTTGTTATTTGCGGGACGAGTTGTACTTTATGTATGTACCATTTTTTGGTACAAATACATTATCGTTTAATTTCTATAAATGTTTAATTGTGCAGCAGTTTTAATATTTTTTTTTTTTTACACCATACACCGATCATAATAAATAATGGTATACATTTGTAGTACACGTTGTTACGGTCGTGGCGATACCAAATATGTCTATATTATTTCATGTTTTGGGACTTATATTTTAAAAAGTTGATTTATTATAAAAAAATGTGTATTTCTGTGTATTTTATTTACTTTTTATTTATTTATTTACCATTATTTTTTTTTTACATTCATTTAACTTTTTTTTTTAATCCCATAAAGGGATTTATCATTTTGATTTTGATTTTGTAACTGTAATGTACTGGCATAGATCTATATGCCAGTACATTAGCCTGTTACTGATCGTACACAGGCAGTTGTTAGGGCATACCTCAGTATGCCCTAACAACAGGAAATATGTTCAGACAGCCCTGGGGTCCTTCACTGGACCCTGGGCTGTCTGGCCATATGAGTTATGGGCTTTGATCGCGTCAGTTATTTTCTGTGACGCGATCAATGTGCAGTCCCCTCTCCTTGAACGCCGCGATCAGCTGTCATCGCGGCGTTCAAAGGGTTAACAGCGGAGAGAAGATGTTTCTCTTCTCTCCGCAGTCAGAGCGGGGCCATGGCTGTGTATTACAGCCGTTGCCCCGCTCTCGATCACGCGCACAGACGCGCGCAGGGACGGCTGTCACACAGGACGAGTATGCTCGTCCTAATGCGCGAAGTGTCGGCAACCAGTTAAGCTTCCCATTGACCTCAATGGGAAAACGCATTGCAGTGCATATGTCACGTGTTTTTTTTTTTTACGCTCGCATGTTTAAAAAAGGCGTCGGGTCAATTCTCGGCACGTAAAACGTACCAAAATTGCGCCCAATCCCGATAATCAATGGGAGTCCCAATCATGTGCCAAAAAATGCGCCGAAAACGCATCAAAAACGCCTATATTTTAAAAACCGCTTTGCAAAAATGCTAGCGTTTTTGACGTGTTTACACTTAATTTTTTTTTTTTTTAGTGCCGTGTTAACGAGGCTTACTGAAATAGCAGGCATGAATAGATAATATACCCATCGTGTGCCCTCAGCAGGCACGTACCACTCGGGTTGGGTTGCTTTGTGGGTTTGTACATGTAACTTTTCAGACATATTTTGTCTTGTTTTCCATTGACACCATCTATTATCTGCTAATACTATTTCCTACACCTTTTCTGGACTTGTAAGGTTTGTCGTTATATGTTTATTGCTTTTTACTGTACACAATGGAAGGCAGGGAGTGCACAGCGTTTGTGTATCATATCGTAGGTCTACAGGGTAAATTGTTCAGAGATGCTCAATGCCACCGTATTCATTCTAACATTTATTTCAGTGTTTCCCTTCAGCAGTAAGTGCGCACCAGCTCACAGATTGCTGCAGGGCAGAGTTGAATTGGATGGATGTGTTGTAGTAGTAGCACAGCAGCAGGACCACCAAATATGAAGGGCTGTACGTACTGTTTGTGGGGAGGGTTGGTCTTTGAAGCCTAATAGTTTATATCAACATGTCCATAGATGTTCTTCTATTAGGCCTTGTTTACACAGTGCAGATTTTGCATATATTTTTTAAGCCAAAACAAGGAACAAAATCTAAACAAAAAAATATATATATTTATAAAGGAAAGCCTTATAGGTCTGCTCTCCTCCTGGATCCAATTCTAGTTTTAAAAAATGTGAACAAGGTCTTACCGTCATCCTGGATGTTTTTGGTGACAACTACGTTTTCTTCACTATATACATAATTTTGTTGTGTAGAAAAGGGAATCCGAATGCCTTGTATATACCGTATTATTACATCTTTAAAATGCCTTTTCATATAAGCCGAAGGCATTGCCTCCCTTGAAGTGGGGATCGCAATGTCAGCTGGTGTCTAATATTAAATTTGCGCTTGTAGAGCTCCTGCAATAAATGTGATGACATAATCGATACAGTAGAAAGTAGAGACGTGGCTACTACTGTATCTCTGTATGTAAATATTTGGTTTTAAGACCCCACATATTGAGCCCTCAAATGTGGCCCATGACTCCATCCTTGAACTGTGCATTACATTTAATGCCTAGTGTCCCCTGTTTACATTGAAGAGATGACCAGACATACGCAGTCCCTTTCCGTTATGCTCTAAAGGAAATAAGGAATGGCCAAGTAACCATGCTCAGCTGTGTCTTCTGTTCACTAGATTGATGCCATCTGTCTAAAATCAATGAGCCACCCATTCAGTTCAATGGAAGCGCTGGGTCTATAGAGGGACAGCCACTCTTTGTAGTAGCTCTCCACTCTGGCTTATAAAGGAGGGCATTGTTCTTGTGGGGTTCTGGCATCTGGGATACACTGATGTTGAGAACAAGTGGGTCACAATTCCCTTTTACCAGAAGGGTGGCTGTTCATGTCTTATCTCTCTATTAAAATCAATGGGGGGTTATGGCAATATATAAATGGGGACACTTGTAGGTTCCAATAGATTGCAACGGAGCCGTTTCCAGGATAGGGAACAGGGAATTGTTGTTCCCAACAAAGATGCTGGTCCCAGCTGCTAGACATGAACCAATATGATATTTATTACACGTCTGGTTGATATTGGCTTTGTATTCACACAGGTCCGAGACTTGATTTTCCCACTTTTACAATTATACTTGGTGAGCTGTTAAAGCTAAATGGTATCTTCTGAATGAACCGTAAATTAGCCGGCATAGTTATTGAGATACTTACGTTTTGATTCTTTGATAACACTTTTCTTGTACGATAATCCTGTAACCACGGTGTATTTTATATATAAAAAAATTATTTGGCGTAAAATATATTTAGCGCTTATTTTATGGAGATATAACTCATAGGCCACCACTTAACCATTTCACTAAAACTAAGCAATTGAGCTCCATGTTCCATCCCCAGGATCTACAGCACGGTGACAAGGACAAAGTAGTACATGATCTGAGATTGGTTATTAGGAAGATTTCAGCTTGACTGCCTGAGCTGAACCTGTTGCTTGGATAAATGGGAAACCAAAACTGATGCAACTGTCAGCACATTTATCATCCCATGGCATCATAATGCGAAGTGTTATGAAAATATGACTAATTTCCCAGTGGTGACAAGACAATTTGTGTCACTCTGTAGCTTCAGGAGCTTTGTCATCAAGGCCAGTCTTTGGATTGAAATAGTTCATTATCTGCAGCTGATAATTACTCTGAGGATGTTTTGATCTTTTTTACCAGTGATTAAAGAGTTTCATGTTATCTGAGCCGTCAGTGCTAGACCAGCTTTTCTTTTATGCAAAGAACATGATGATGGTACCATAATTTTTAGGGACCTATGAGATGTGCAATGCTCGCAGCATACTTTGCTTCTCAAAAACATAACAGATACAACCATTGAATTTAATGTGTCCCTTTCAATTCTCTCACACAAAAAGCAACGTCAAAGTCTCAGGCGTTTATGTAATATGAAATGTAAATTGAACCTCCACACCATCTTGTTTTTTTTTTTGTTCAAAATTCTTTGCCGATTAATTTCTTAGTATATCTTTATAATGATTGGAGTTCTGGTTTGCTGATACAGAGCCCCAGATCCTTCTTAGATGTAGATTTAAAAGATAGCATGCTGGCTACCTGCCGCCACCACTAGAGGGAGCCTAGGAGCTAATTGCATACAGGTATACAATGAATGCTATAATACAGTATGCAGTAGGCTCCTAGGCTCCTCCTAGTGGTGGCTGTAGGCATATGTTTTAGATTTAGGTCTATGCAGGGAATTTGTAGCACTGTATCAGAAAAACATAGCAGCTATAAAGATATATTCACAAATTAATTGACACATGGAGTTTTTACCTAAAAGGACATGATGACAATTCAGTAAGCATTAGACATTTATGCTGGTAAATAAAATGAAGCTTAAAACATCTCAGTTGTGAAACAGAACTTGTCAGCAATAGAATAATAATGAATTAATAATAATTATACTTCTTTTAAAATGACTGCTTAGTGCATGATGTTATGACAGAAATTGTTATAGTGCCGTATTATAACACAGCTTCCATAGATTACATATTAACACAAGTTAATGATCTCAAAACTAATAATAGTTTTGTGCCATGTAAATTGTAAAAATCTTCAATGATGGAATTTATGTAACGCCTATTATGGTGCAAGTGAATTTATTAGTAAACCTCGCCATTTACTAGACGCAGCAGTCTTTATCTTCCTGTATTATTTGATCCATTGGGTTCAATGAAAACCAGATTTATACGAGTTGTCTGATACAGACAGCCCCTTTCCATATTTCCAATTAGGTCATATAGGCGTTCTAGAGGGGAGTCCCCCACTCAGGAACCCCCCTCTATGTACAAGAGTGGCTCTCACTCTGGTGGACTCCTCCTTTCAATATATTAAATGGTTGGCTGCTGCAGGGGAAATGTATAACAGGCTGTTTCTTCCCCCAGCAATAACAATTATTTGGGGGTCTCAAAAGCCGGACTTGGGCGATCAGTTTATTCCTGGGCAGGCTTACATTTAAAAAGGGGCTGTCTTAATTAAACAGCACCTTTTTTAAGACCAAATTTCTATAGTGATGCAGAACATTTAAGAAAGGGGACATGAACTTTCTAGCACAACTGTAATTGGTTCGATCTACTAAGTATTCTAGTTCGGTCTGCTAAGCTCTGTATTATTGGGCATGGCTTTTGCAACTACTGGATAAGATGCCAAATTAAAGGCAATAAACTAAATGTAGGTACAAATTGTCTTACAAATGAAGTCTAAATTTCTGAAATGTTTTCCTTTTAACACAGCTTATGTATAGTTACAGTACATAAAAAGCACAACATCCCGTTTTTTTTTGTTTCCGTTCACCTACATCTAGAAAGCTCCCAACATACACTACTTAAAAGGATGCTTAACAGTGGCATCCATCACCCATAGGTTATAATGATGTCCATTTAACAGATACATCGTGAGAATCATTCATGATATATCCATTAAACAGATATCATTATAGCCTATGGGTGACAGATTCCGCTTTTTCCGGTGTATATGTGAAATGTAGGCCAAAAAATGTGATTGAATAGAGCCTAATGATGGACTCTAGCCTATTGAAGTTTATGGTACATTATATCATAGACAAAATACATAATTACCACATGGGTGGCTCCGAGGTTAGGCATAATACTGCATTCTCCACTATGTTTTTGTGCAAGTGAAAGAATTACATTTTAATTTTAGCTCTTTCTTATTTGTCTCTCTTTATCCATTTTTCTACATGAAAATCGTCTGCTTTCAGTTTTCATTGAAATATGTCAGAACAAAAAATAACAATATACATGATCAAACTATGTTATTGTAATAATTATGTTATAAGTACATTAGGGATTTTGGAGACAAAATTAATCTTGAGAATAGAAAATTTTAGTTATGAGAAAAGGCTTATTAGTTGGCTCTAAAGATCAAAATCATATTCTTTGTAATATCATAGGCATTAAAATATTATATGTGGATATATTTTATACTGGATAAAGGACAGCTGAAACAGGCAGTATTATAGGAAAATGATTCTTTGCAGTAAAGGCATTAAAGATTTAATGATGAAGATAATTCAGAATTGTATTACAAAGTTGTAATATAGAAATACAAGCCTTGTAGATTTAATAAAGGGAAAGCTTTAAAGTTCGGTTATCAGCAAGCAACAAAGTCTTAATTGGCTGTTAGATTATTACATGTTGAACTGAAAAAGCAGAAATACTGGTGATGGTTTATATAGCAGCGATGATCACTTCACAGCCCAACTGCTAAACAATTTCTGAGCGTTCCTTTAGGCGCTTGGTGTTTCTCTGCAGTCCAGATGTTGCATGAATGTGAATGAGATTTGTCTTTGCCGCGCTTATGTCTGTGCAATAATTTTGTGCATTCTTCTTGCGTAATGGAATGCTTCCACCGTGCTCGTATTTTACATTTTAAAATAAACCGTGGCAAAAAAAAAACACACACACAAAGGGAAGTAAAAGTAACAATAAATACACCGTTGGAAAAAAAAACCAATTATGACAACAGCAACTAACATACACAAATAACGGTATAAACGTGGCTTTACCTTGTCTTTTTTGCGGCGTTTTTACTACTTTGGTTTAAGTGTTGCATTGCAAAGTCGGAACATGTCATTACCTAATGTAATATCTGAGCATTGCAGCAAGTCTGGATGTGGGGGTATTCCCACTTCAGCCAAGACTGTTTTTGTAACTCCCATAAACTTCAATGGAGAGTTCACATATCCACTTAGTTTCCCCCCACATGCCGGCTGCCTGGGCTTCCACCTAGCACACGGCGACTATGCCATAATCCCAGAAGTGGGAATACCTCTTTAAGGTGCAAGATTTCAGCACAGTGAGATTTGCAGTATATATGTGTACTCTGGTCTAAACTGTTTTATACTACTGCGTTTATATAACTTATTGAAGGGCTGTTCTGAGCAATACTGTGGACCATGGATCTTTATACAGGGTGGGCCATTTATATGGATACACCTAAATAAAATGGGAATGGTTGGTGATATTAACTTCCTGTTTGTGGCACATTAGTATATGGGAGGGGGAAACTTTTCAAGCTGGGTGTTGACCATGGCGGCCATTTTGAAGTCGGCCATTTTGTATCCAACTTTAGTTTTTTCAATGGGAAGAGGGTCATGTGACATCAAACTTATCGAGAATTTCACAAGAAAAACAATGGTGTGCTTGGTTTTAATGTTACTTTATTCTTTCATGAGTTATTTACAAGTTTCTGACCACTTATAAAATGTGTTCAAAGTGCTGCCCAAGCATTCCTAGATGAACAGTTTCCTGGAAAGTGGATTGGTCATCGTGGGCCAGTTGAATGGCCCCCTAGGTCTCCC
Organism: Rhinoderma darwinii; assembly: GCF_050947455.1. Classification (NCBI taxonomy): domain Eukaryota; kingdom Metazoa; phylum Chordata; class Amphibia; order Anura; family Rhinodermatidae; genus Rhinoderma; species Rhinoderma darwinii. The sequence goes on along the minus strand of NC_134697.1, from coordinate 38,237,368 downwards.
GATCTGACCCCCTTAGACTTTTATCTTTGGGGTCATCTGAAGGCAATTGTCTATGCTGTGAAGATACGAGATGTGCAGCAACTGAAACTACGGATACTGGAAGCCTGTGCTAGCATTTCTTCTGCGGTGTTGCTATCAGTGTGTGAAGAGTGGGAGAAGAGGGTTGCATTGACAATCCAACACAAAGGGGAGCACTTTGAACACATTTTATAAGTGGTCAGAAACTTGTAAATAACTCATGAAAGAATAAAGTAACGTTAAAACCAAGCACACCATTGTTTTTCTTGTGAAATTCTCGATAAGTTGGATGTCACATGACCCTCTTCCCATTGAAAAAACTAAAGTTGGATACAAAATGGCCTACTTCAAAATGGCCGCCATGGTCAACACCCAGCTTGAAAAGTTTCCCCCCTCCCATATACTAATGTGCCACAAACAGGAAGTTAATATCACCAACCATTCCCATTTTATTTAGGTGTATCCATATAAATGGCCCACCCTGTAGTTATTTGTGTATTGGGCAAAGGGGGAGAAATGGTAACCTGTGCAATGGGAGATGTAAGGACTTGTTTCGGAGTTGATCTGAAACAGAAAAAAAAGACCTATACTATTTCACCTTTGGATCCAATCCTTGTTTTGCCTGCAAAAGAGACACCAAATCTGCACTGTGTGAACAAAGCCTTATAAGCAAAGTATAGTAGAGTCCCAGAGTCTGAAACCACTATATCCTCATTCTTTTCCTCCTGATTCCTTATATCTGAACATGGAGAATACTGAACATCATCTTTCACCCATCTCACTGAACCCCCTTACCAGAACTATCAATTAAAGTTAATGGCTCCATACTTTTCCCAATCTAAAAAATCTGCTGCTTTAGGACTTCGATTCAGCCATGTCTTTCAAACTGCACAACCAAGTCCTTAATACGTCTTGCCGCCTCCACATCAGAAACTTTCACTGAATCCGCTCTTTAGTCAATCTCGAGTTAATAAAAATACTAGTACATACCCTCATCATCTGCTGCCTAAACTACTACAACATCCTTCTCTTTGACCTCCCATCTAATACTTTCACCTCTCCAATCCACCGTCAACTCTTCTGCTAGGTTAATCCACCTCTCCCCTCATTTCACCTCTGCCAATCTCTTCACTGGCTACCCAATGCCCAGCGAATTCAGTTCAACATTTTAAGAAAGACACACAAGGCTGTCCACTACCTGTCCCCTCCATACATCTCTCCCTAATATCCCAATACCTCCCCACACATAATCTCTGGTCCTGACAAGGACATCTGCTTTCCTTTCCTCTTCTCTACTCTTCACATCATTGTCTCCAAGATTATATCTGTTCATCCCCATCCTCTGGAACTCTCTACCACAACACATCAGACTCTCTTCCACCATCCAAATCTTCAAAAGCAACCTCCTGAAAACCCACCTTTTCAGAAAAGCTTACAACCTGGAATAATGATGGACATGAACTATGTAACTATGTAACTCTGCTGCCATTACTATTCCAGGTGAACATCTTCTACCCTCACCTACTGTCTCCTTTCCCCTTTCCTTGTGGAGTGTAAGCCCTTGTGGGCAGGGTCCTCTCTCCTTTTGTACCTAATGAATGTCTGCCATTCATTAAGCTCATGTTGATTGTACTTTGTTTTTATTGTCTCACGTTATGTTTGTAAACTTTTTCATACGTACGGTGCCCTGAAATTAATGCTGCTTTAAAATAAACAATAATAGTGAAGGAGACTGGTAAATTGTATACATTGTATCAAGACGTATCTATGCAGTGGGAATGGGAGGCGAGAGGTGAGAAGTCTGTTTATTAGGAACAGAAAATCAAATGTGGTTATATATGAGCAGAAAATGACTTAATGCAAGCTGGCTACATTTTTTCTGTTAATATGGAATTGAATGTGATATTGTGATTTAATTATGTACCAGGACACATGGGGGGTGCAGAAGATGGAGACATACCTGGATCCTCTATATATGAATAGACCAGTACTACAAATGACGCCTGATAGTTGGGGACCCAGGAACTTTTGCCTCTGTATTGCATTTGATCTGAGCAGTTGAAAACGTCTGCGCGAATAGATTGGTGAAACTGCACAAGAAGGGTCTGTATAATGTAGATGAAAATTGAAAATGTCAGGTTAAGCTTTGCAGATAAGTACCGAAGATAGGGATCGAGCTGCTATCGATCACATCTAAGTTCATAACTTAGATGTGATCGATAACAGGTGGATCCTGAGTGTCTCTGATACTCCGGCCCCGCTGTCACTGAACCAGTCAGTCTCGCGGACCTGAGGGATTCAGGTCTCCGCAAGATACAGCTGCTCTGTATACAGGATACAGAGCAGCTGTATCTCAAAAATTAAAAACTGTTTTTAATAAAAAGTATTTAGAAAGATGGACCAAACACGCTGATAGACATTTTTATTTAAAAGAAAATAAAAAAAAATAAAGGATTTCAAATGTTTACATAGCCTTTAACTTCTCCCTTTTAACGTTTTAACCATCTACCAGTGTAAATTCTCACTTCTGGAACACTTTTAAAAAAAAAAACTTAGGTCTTTGGATCTGCTTCTCCCCTTCTATGGTTCATTTATTTCTAATTTAAGAGAAGATGGGTACACTCCAGACATTACTGTTATCGTACCATTCTCCCTGCCGTAAAACAGCCTTTTTTAAGATTCTGCTACAGGGACAGCATTGACAAAAGATTCTATATTGTGTGACAGCAGCTTTTTAGCAGCTATATGATGTGTGGAGGGAATATAATACATCTTTCAAGAATATTTCTGCATGAGCGATTTGGGCTAAAACAAAATCTGGCTGTAAATGATTAATGGTCCAGAGTTTAGCACATCAGAAGTTCAGAAAATAAGTTTGAACTCTCGATATATTGTAGGATGATCGTGTAATTCTAGTGATCTGAGACCATGGAAAAGCTATGGGAGAAACAGAGCATTTGTGTCTCAAACTCCCTTTACTTATTCAGTTAGCTGCATATGCTTCAGGCTAATTGGAAACCATATGTCACTCATTACTGATTTGGAACCTTAAAAGATGTGTCCTGCTATAGAGAAAATACTTAGAAAGCCAAGGATTCTATCATTTCTAAATCTGTTTCTGTAATGGACATCAGATTAAATTGCGACTATGGTTGTAATGTAGGCTATGTAATACTGCTGATGTCCTCAGTGAAGCATACAACTGAGACGGAGTTCACACCACTGCCAAAATTTATTTTTTCTGCTCCGTCATAAGAGCAGAAAAATGAAAATGAAGGAGTGCCACATGTCGCATGACGGAACACCAATTGATTTACAAACGGGACCGAGTCTCTGATGGTAGTGTGAACAGAGCTGTGTGTGGACAGGATGTTCATTGCATCATTGATGGTATGAGTGTTCATATCGTCCCTGCAAATCATTGACACAGCCTCTATGCTATGGTATAGGGACATACTGACCACTTACCAACTACTATGGCCATGATCCACTTAATTTGATAGATAAATTGCATTAAATAAATGCATCACTTGTATTTTTAGATCTGCATTCCCTGCACTTGCTAGCGCCAAAATAAGCGGAAACCCGCCATACGTACCGATGACGGCGCCGAACATCTGGACACACCAGCGACCAGTGGGAACGAGTGCCTGACGAAGGTCCCTTGACCGAAACGTTGCACGCACCAAACCCCTGGCATCTAATGCAATAAATTCAAAGAATTTAAAACCCACGACTTTGTGTGCCGAATACTTTTTCTAATGCACTTGCTACACTGTTTGTTAGTCTGCAGGATTATTTGCATATTCTTGAAGCAAATTGTCTTGTAGAACTGCTTTAGAGAATACAAGGGTTAATTTCTTCAGATCTCTTCCATATTTTTACTGGCAGATGGATGAGGGTGACGAGACATATGTAAGGAGGGGGTTTAGCTGTTCCATTCCTACTGCAGACAGGGCGGGTCCCTTCTGCAGCCAGTTTCTTTACAGCCAGATGCAGGGTTGTTAGAAGGAGGGTAAATGGCTGATCTCCTTGGACACTCATAAGAGAATTCTTTATATATTTCTCATAGTTTTGATTGCACTATATGACAAAATATGATTAAGGGAGAGGACAATAGGACTAAAGGTGGAGTGAATAATTGTTGGCCGACAGTTACTTCACCTGACTCCCTAATCCATTGACATGTTTATTTTAAAGGTGGGGAGGGGAATAAGCTGCTGCCAGACAACTCTGGGGAGAATCGGGTGACCCCATGAACATTAGATTGTCAGATGATTCTGCCAAAATTGGAAGGTTTGGCTGATTTCTGTATAATATTGTTTTGCTGAAAGCTAGAACTGGACCCTTTAGGCCGGCATCTGATTTTTCCAGGCTAAACTGCAATGCGGAGTCTGACGCATTGCCTGGTATTCGCCGGTTAACGTCTATACAGAGATCTTGACTTCGCTGCAGAGAATCTTTAGGCCGCAGACCCCAGAGAAGCCTTGGATTGGCGGTGGTGGCGTAGCGAAATAGCAAAACGTGGTCGGGGCTAGTAGAAGTAGTCAACAGGGTGACAGCAAGGTAAAATGAGCCACAAAAAGAGGACAAGTTCACCAACAAAGCCAAACAAGTTACAATAGCCAAGCATAGACCCAAAGGGATAAATGGAAGAATGGCCAAGGACAACTCGAGGTAAATAACAAGAACAAGAGTAAACACCAGTAGCAAGAAGACCATAAAATAAATACCTAGTTCACCAGGCGGTGTCAAGAAGCAGGAGCGCTCTTTAAATAATATGATCTAATGTCATATTCTAGTGCTGGGTGCCCTGGCAACCTGACGCTGCAGACCAGGAGAGTCACGCTGAGACTTCAATAGGGAGGAGGTGAGCATCGTTTGTTACATAGCAACCGCATGCATGAGACGGCCGGGAGCAGAATCGACCACAGGGATGCAGCGCTGCAGCCTTGACTTGTGAGCCTTGGCCTTGTGCTATAGTTATTTATAGGCTTTCAATTTTGATTTGTATATTTTTTTCCATACATAAATGGACCACTCACCATGCACGCTGTATTTCCAGACAATGCAAATTTGATCCTGTTGGTGCTCCGGACTAGTGCAAATATGGAAGTGGAAAAAAGAATGTCTGACACTCGATCCACAAAATAAAGTGAAAGTATTCTAACTTAATAGATGTACATAAGATCAGTTAGGGAAACGTGTATCCATATTCAGTATCGACAGGGCTTCACTATTCAACAGCAGTTTGTGCCATTCACCTTCACTTCTAGGTCTGGAAACTCCTTCTATAGGAAATACTTGCAAATATTTAAGAACACCCTGATGTATATCCAAGAAATGCCTGACCGCTCAAGACACATTGCATTTACTAGGATTTTGTATATCAACCAAATGTTCACTAATGCGTTTCTTTAAGGGTCTGGTAGTACTACCAATATATTGAAAATTGCACATGTTACATCGTATCACATACACCACGTGAGTAGTACTACAATTCATAAACGTTCCAACATTAAAATGCTGTTCCATAGAAAAGGACTAAAAACTGTCCGTGTTATGCATATCCGGACACAAACTGTTAACACTAGGCCAGGTAGAATTATCCCTGACTTGCATTTTAGAAAAATCACTGGGGGAGACTAGGTTTCCAACTGTAATCGAGTTTTTAGTTACAAATTGGCATCCTGTACTAAATATATATTTTAATGACTGGTCTTTGTTAAAAACTGGTTTGTATCCACTATCTGATTGTAATTAGCATTATATTGTGTGGAAAACACCAATTTATTATTATGGGACACATTATTGTCCTTTCTATATCTTTTTGAATAAAGATCTTGTTGCCTGTACTTTGAATTGGCAATTTATTTTGCCCTATTCAAAACTGGAGACCTGTAACCCCGAGCTTTTAATCTAAGTAGCGTTCATGATCCGTGCAACTGCGTTTTGCACGTATGTAAGCACCTATAGGTCATTTTTTGACTACATGTTTAGGATGGGAACTGGAAGCATGGAGAACAGAGTTCCCAGCTACTGGTTTGCTGCAGAGACCACAGGTGACACTTTCGTAAGGTGTCACCAGTCAAAAATAAATGCAATAGAATCAGTGTTTGCATCAAATGTAAAGGACATATTGTTCATATTAGTGTGAAGTACAGTAAAAAAAATAGTGTAGTACCGTGTTCGCCAGAAACAATATGCAATGTCAAATACTTTTCTGTCAAAAAACACAAAAGTATTTTAGGTATGATACCTTTATTGGCTAATATTACTGTGGATGTAATTAACTATCTCTGGTATGGGTGCTGCCGGACTACTCCAGACTATAAAAATATTGTCTATGTAGCGCACATACCAGAGGATGTGCGAGACCAAGGGATTATACACTGTGTATATATAAACCTTTCCTCCCACCATTTTACATAGATGTTCAGCAATGAGGGAGAAAATTTGGCCCCCATAGTACATCTGAGGCAATGAAGAAAAAACTAGCCATTATAAGAAAAATTGTTATGTTTTAACAAAAAGTCAGTGACTGTTAGAATATATTCTTCAGTTCGTTGCCATAGTTGGTATATTTCCTCAGTTCATCTTCCAAGGCAATCAGTGCATTCTCGTGCGGTATAGATGTGTTTTCCTAGGGGCTTAAATTCTAGAACTGATCTAATGTATATCTATTAAAGGAAACCTGTCACGAGCATTTCACCTATTGATCTCCCCTCTCCCCTCACCCCTCGCTGGCCTTTGCTGTCAAAAGGTTATTGTCGTTATCCTCTCTCCTAAACTCCTCCTCCGACTCTAAACAGTCTGCAAACATTTTGCGCCTTTCATGGTAATATTCCGTCCGTCTCGTTCGTTCGTTCGTTCGTTCGTTCGTTCGTTCGTTCCTCTTCTTATACCCACCCACCACCGAAAACTGGCCTGCCCTGTATACTGAAATCTCATCTGAAATAGCGCGTGTGCCCGTCCTGTATGATCTGACACCCTTCCCTGCTTCGTCCGGGCCTCAAATCTAGTTACTGCGCGTGTGCCGCTATGGTGTCCCGTTGTGCACATGCACCAGAACAGGTCATCGATGCCCAAGCGCGGGATTTTGTGTGTGCTGGGGGAGGTGAGGAGCAGTCAATCAAAAGTAAGGAGGCGGGGTTAACTCGGAAAGGCTTGAGGAATGGAGATATGACTCTTTTCAAACTAAGATATGACACTTTTATGCTCATTACCATAGGGCACAGGAGCACTAAAAAACTGAATACTAAAGGTTCAGAACCGACTTACAAGATAATTATAGGTTACATAAAAATGATTTTTCACCCACTTCCACCAGATATTGCTGGTTTTATAGGTGAAATGCTGGTGACAGGTTCCCTTTAAGCTGGAATACTCTAAGGCTGGGTTCACACGACCTATTTTCAGACGTAAACGAGGCGTATTATGCCTCGTTTTACGTCTGAAAATAGGGCTGCAATACGTCGGCAAACATCTGCCCATTCATTTGAATGGGTTTGCCGACGTACTGTGCAGACAACCTGTCATTTACGCGTCGTCGTTTGACAGCTGTCAAACGACGACGCGTAAATGGACTGCCTCGGCAAAGAAGTGCAGGGCACTTCTTTGCCACGTAATTTGAGCTGTTCTTCATTGAACTCAATGAAGCACAGCTCAAGATTTACGAGCGTCTCAGAGCGTCTCAGACGCCTCGTAAATTACGAGGAGGAACATTTACGTGTTAAACGAGGCAGCTGTAAACAGTCTGTCTTTTCACACGTAAATGCCTCTCATCGTGTGAACATACCCTTACATTTTTGTTATGCTCCCTATATGCACATGTTGAACTGTATCAAATTCCCCACGTTATGAAACTACATCTTTCTAACGATCTCCATATAAATGTATCTTACCTGTGATGTTCAGCAGTGTCAGGGTTAAAATCACTAGCTGGTCATATGTGCGTCTCTCAGATGGTATAAATTTGGAAGCATAGCATAGGAAAGTTAGTTATGACTAAGAACCTCCAGTTCTAAATTTGTAAGCGCCCTTCTTAGGAAAGTTTTTTTTACTTGTTTTAATCGGTTGAAATAAACATTTTTGCTTTAATATTGTTGATCGAGTGCCGGATATTATCTTTTCCACTTCAATATTTTTCACTGTGTTCACACCATTCCTTTTCTCCTGTAGCACCAGTATTACTTTTTCCTGTGTATGAATTTATGCCATACATTATCCATTTTCTCCGGACAATCTATTGCATGCCCCACGTTTATGTAGCAGAGATGGCAAATTGACCTTAACCCAGATTCCTTACTATCATTAATTCGCCTTTCTTGTCACCTGGGGACCCTATTATTCTCAAACTGTGTCCTCTGGTATAATAAAATGAGCTATGGTACTACTACAGGAAGAACAGCCCTAGGGCTCCTCCAGGTATATTTCATTATATAACAGTATCATTATATACTCGAGCAGAAATTACATTTGAACTGATATTAGAAATACCATAACCCCTAATTTGTTAATAGAGAACTTTCAACACACACGTACAAAGTCAAGCAATGTCTTATGCCTCATGCACATGACCATGTGTGCCGGCCGGGTCCCGTCAGTGATTAGTTGAAAGATAGGACATGTATCTTTCCATGGATCGGAAAGTTTTCACAGACCTGATTCACCCGCTAAAGTAAATGGGTCTGTGAAAACTATCGTCTGCCACTCGGATGCCGTGAAAACCGGCCTGTGTAACGGGCATTAAAGTGACCTTCCGATTAAAAAGCTGAAAATTCGGCTTTTAACTTAAGGGAAGGCGCTCACCTGAATATGAAAACATGCTGATGGAGCGGTCTATAGAAAGACACTAATGTATTTAGAACGGCAGGGACTAGGTGAGTATAACTTTGGGTGCGCCTTTCCTCCAACCGAAAAGGTCATTTTGCAAATCTATATAAAAATAATTTCAAATACCTTTTTTATATGTGTTAATGGTTCAACCTGAAAGAAAACATTGTCATATTGTTAGCTAGCTGATATAGTTTACAAAATCGCCAGAGATCGTCCACTGACTAGTGTGAAGACCCATAAAATTGCCATTACATGAGAGGGGTTAAGTGCAGGCAAAGCAGAATATTCAGACTTCAAGTGTTGTTAACCTGCACGTACATATAAGGTTAATGTCAGTGAATAAATTGAATGGGTGCCCCGTTTGCCATTAGGCAAATAAAGGGGCAAATGGGATTATTGTGACAAAACGCCACCTCCTTTTCCAGTTTACTCTGCTTTTACTATTTATTAAAGTTTATATTTCTTTGGCACTAAATTATACGGTTTTATTCTTTTGTTCTCTTTTTACATGGTCCACATTATGTGTATAGTAAGCTATATTTCCATGAAATATCAATTCTGGAACATATTTTCTTAGAACGGTGTTGGGCCGTTCATCTGTTATTCCTTGTAGAAATGTATGAATGAATTGACAAATGGGTGTTACCATCTGTCAGTCTATGGAAGGACACACCCCCAAATTGTTACACCCAGTTATCAATTTATTCATTAATTTTGAGTAGGAATAACCGAGGATTGGAGCAAAACACAGATGTCTAAAAAGTTGCCAGCTGTCCTCAAAAAACTATTAAAGTTCTCCAATGATTTTTACCAATTTATCAATAATTTAGTAAATTTTAATTAAAAAAACTGTACACACTTGCCCAATACCTGGCCTAGGAATGGTTTGTGCTGTTCCTTGTTGGGGACTTGTTATATCTTTCTCAGAATTATGAATTTTCATGTTAACTGGAGTTTTTCATTTTTCTTGGGCTAGCCGGACAGACTCAATGCGTATAGAGTACACGTTTGCCTTCATAGGATATTTTTAGTTTGTCTATGTGAGCATTTCTGAAAGAACTCTACATTTTATACTTTCTATGTCCTTTTACTACAGTTGCATTTTCTGGCCTGGGATTCACCTCCTTCTACCTGGCAGGGAAATTGCATTGTTTTACAGAGTTGGGACAAGGGAAAAGTTGGCGTCTCTGTGCAGCAATCCTGCCTTTGTATTGCGCTATGATGATCGCCCTTTCACGCATGTGTGATTACAAACATCACTGGCAAGGTAAGAACCTCAAACCGTAGAAGACATGACATATGCTTTATTTCTGACAAGTAATGCTTGCAGCATTTGAGGTTGATGATTAAATGTTCCTTAAAGGTGTTGTCCAAGATTTATCACCTACCCCAGGATATAGACAAGAATCAGCAGCACTAGACGGACAAATTGGGTGGGTACACGCCTCTTGGGTTGCAGTCCATTGACCCTTCAATGTTACAAACAAAGTATAGAATGAGGCAGCACTACCAAATAGAGTAAGTGATCCTTCTTAATTACACATGCAACGTTTCAGCTCATTATGAGTCTCTCAAGCATGATTGAGAAAGGCTCACACTGAGTGGAAATGTTGCATGTGGAATTAAACAGGATCACCATTTATTTGGTAGTGCTGCCTCATTCTCTATTTTGTTTATCCCCAGGATAGGTGATGTTTGATTGCTGGGGAGCCCAACCATTTACTAAAACAGGAGACCCAACCTCCCCCCATCTCCTCACTGCACTCCACACAAATGTGTGGAGTGCACTGAGGAGGAGCTTGAACAGAGCGGGGACAGGCACGTGCCCTGCCGCTCCATTCAAGGTCTATGGGGCTGACGGATATAGCTGTGCTGTTCTCGGCTATCTATGTCAGTCCCTTAGACTTAGAATGGAGCTACACTGCAGATGCCCGTCCACCGCTCCATTCAAAGTTCTCCTCACTGCAGTGGGTGCATTTAGGAGAAAAAGGGGGCTCAGGGCTCTTGTTCTAGTGATAAGTGAGGGTCCCAACGGGGAGACCTCCAGCACTAAGACATCGCCTATCCTGTGGATAGGTGATAAATATTAATCTTGGAACAAACGCTTTGAGAAATGGGTTTCTATTTCAGTGTGGTAAAAACATGAATGGCTGAACTGAACAAATACCATGTAATCATATTTTTATATAATCAACAGAACAATAAAGTTACCACTTGCTATGTCATTTCATCTACATCAAGAATACCACATACACCATTAAAGTGTATTTCACCGAAGGGCTATGTCCACCTTTGAAACTATTTTCTTTATTGCTTTAATGCATCTAAAAAATAAAATAAAATCTTTGCAAATAGTCTTTAAAAGTGTAAAAATATTCGGTTTTGTATCTACAACTCCTATACAGTCCTATGTGTCTCCATGGTAACAGACTACAAATAAATCATGTGTGCAGTCTGATCCTGCAGTCCTACTTCTTTTCCCCTACTTCTTGCAAATACAAACTTGGTAGATGAATAAAAAGCAGGGGACAGATTTACGTAAGGGAGTAACACTGCAAGATTAGACTATACAGTGTTTGTCTGTAGCCATGAAGACACATAGGTCATCTTAGAGCTACATTTTCAGCAAATTTAAAGCTGAGATTAAAGACAAGATTAAAGCTGACCATACACATGAAATTATAGTCGGCCGATTTTGGCCATTTCGGCTGACCACTGTTGCAAAATGAACGCAAACAATTGTTGGCAATGACAGACTGCAGTCTGCCGAAAACATGATCGGCCAGGTTGGAAAAGTTCGGCATACCTGTGTATGGCTTAATCAACTGAATTTGTCCGGTCATTTGCCAGTTTGCCCTGGCCCCTGGGAGGCAGTTTTTTAAACTGACTCTTTGATCGCCCAGTTTACCCTGTTATGTTGCTGGTAGGATCAATCATATGAACAATTCCACGGATAATTCATCGGCCGCATTTTTTCAGATTAAAGTGTTGTGTATGGCCAGTTTATGTGTTATGGGGAAGAACACCTTAGCTGTACTTCAGACTTCCTTATAGTTCTACTTTCTATATTCTAAAGCACAAACCGGCTGATACATTACCTCCAACTTTTGTTTTAATCTTTGTGCTTTCCAGATGCCTTCGTAGGTGGTGTGATTGGTCTGATTTTAGCCTACGTCTGCTACCGGCAACATTACCCAGCACTGACACATTCCTCCTGCCACCATCCCTCTGTATGTCTCCGACAGGTCAGCACCCAAAAGAAAGAAGAACCAACGCCTACTGAAAACAATGAAAGCTTATTGCATGAAGGAATGACGGAGGGCCCCGTATGACCAGCGAGTGGTCTCATTTGACTTGTAGCCACATATAGCCTCATTTAAGAGGTTTCCTGCACTGTGTGTATAGTACCAGACATTGCATCTATGTGACCAGCAGTACTACAATGAATGCAATGACTATATCTAGACCGTGTCACATTCAAGAGGTACAACGTCATCTACTGGCATCAACATCTCCATACAGAATTTGTACTACAGTTTTATGATGGTGCTGTGTGTCTCTTTTCAATGGAACGTCCCCATCCATTCTTCTTTCTATTGGCATTTCCTAACTCCCACCTCTTGATACCATCTGTCTCTTTTAGTAGTCCTAATAGAAGATCATTCCACCAGAGCTTGTGATTGAAAGTCCATCTTTTCTGTCTTATCACAGTGCAGAAATCTTCACTCCAACCACTGAAGCACTTATATAGACTCAAACTACACCCATAAGATGTCCTGTTCCAACCCTTTCCTAGGAGGTGCTGGCATTCCTGTAGCTTCATTGTATACGTCTGATGTCTCCTGTTGTGTTGCTGTGTAACACAGGTTTTTCTAAATTTTAGCATCTACATTTTGATGTATTGCACTGATGAAAAAGACATGATTGAAATATATCTATGTCCATGCATGTAGTTTTATTATGATGTCCTGTGTAGTTTTGGAATTGAGCAGAAGAATTCTTTGATGCATGTGAAGCCTTCTTGTCATCATTGTTGTCATATCACATGTTGGTTGTTCATGATAACCTACTGGAAACGAAAAGGGGTTTTACTGCTGCATGATACACAAAAGAACTGCCTTCAGATGTATCTGATCAAAATGATTGACGGTTGGATCACTTTCCATGCAGTTTATAGCTCAATAGACTTGTCTCATCTAACTATCCATTTTTGACTTCTTTGTATTTTAGATAGTTCCATAAATAAGAGATTCCTGTTTTGTCTTCCCTTCTACCGTGCCCTGTATCTTGAGAAAGTGATTTGCATAATAAGGGTAATACGGGTTTCCTACTAACTGCCAATAAAAAGTTTGTAGCATTTTTGTAAAAAATCAGGTTGTTCAAGCATATCGTTGGAGGACATTGCTACTAGTGGCCTTCATAATATCAGAACTACAGAGAAGTTCAGATGGTGTGTTTATAGACTCATTGAAAATGTATTAAATGTAGGGCAAATGGAGACACAGCTGGCCTTTTTTTTTTTTTTTTTAAATCTTTGGTAATAAGTGGACAATAGATTGAAATGTTAAAAATGAAATACATGACGAATGAGGTAAAACATTTGTACTGTGAATACTGGGTGAAGATCCTAAGATTGCCTGAAATGCCTGCTGTGGTGCAGTAGTGCCAGTAGGGGATTTGGTAAGCAGAGCATTATCAAAGTGATCTGCTCTCTGAAAAGGTATGTCTAGGAAGTTCAAAGGGGTTGTCCAGGATTACAAAAAAGCCTTTTTTTTTTTTCTTCCAAAAATCAGTGCCACTCTTGTGCGTAGGCTGTGTCTCGTATTACAGCTCAGCCGTATTCAGCTGAATAAGGATGAGCTACTATACCAGGCACAGCCTATGGACAAGAGTGGCACTGTGTCCGTGGAAAAGGCAGATCAAACTTTCTAATCTTTGACAACCCCTTCAAATAGCGAAAAGGGACATAGGTATTCTGGTTTAAAGTAGGGACTATCTCTCCAAAAGAGGGACACTTTTTGGAGTTTTAATGACAATGGGGGCTGAAGGATTACATGACTTTGAGAGCATGGCATTGCCAAAGTGATGCCTTAGTTATTAATAGGCTGGTCTACGACGACTTTATTATTTTCCCCTTCCTAAAATGTCAAGCATTGTTTTGATTGGACAAGTCTTTACTTTGGAAAATGCCTCCAGCCTTTGCTTTACTACTTAACCCTATTCTTGCTCGGATTGTCCCCATTCTTATACCTGGGCAGGAAATATCATCATTGCTGGCAGACATTTCATTAGTTAAACTGATTGAACTTCACCTCCGCCAGAAAAATCTTTAATAGACACAAAAAAGCAGATAAGGCTTTGTGTTTTTCTCTGATGCTGATGGGGTTAAAAATGATTATATTGATTTTTAAATTATTAAATGAAAAGTACATTTTCTAGCTCACAAACTACGCTACAGGGGTGTCTGGAACCAATGTCTTGTTTATTAGCAGATATTGCTTTGATCATAAACAGTTGGTATACATGCAGGTGAAGATTGCTAGATTAAGTGCCTAGGAGGAAACTTGTCTTGTGAGTCAAAATGAAGCTGTCTAGATCAACTTTGCCCAGCAGTGTACACCTACAGGTACAAAGGTGTTTTATTTTATTTTTAATCCTAAACCCTGGATTTATTGCAGTATAAGTAAACAATCCATTATACTGCAGGGGTGATTTACAATTTTTCTCTATTTAAAGACAACAGAACAAAACCTAATTTAAGCTGTAGACTTGAAAGTAGATTTCATTACAATACAATCACTGGAGCACAAGGTACAATGCCAGCAGCTTTCAAAGCGAACATGGTCTTAAAGTGAATGCCTACCCTTGAACACCATTTTGTTTTTTTTTACCTAAATAAGTTTGAAATTGTGTGCTGTTTAGTTTCTTTATATATTTTTATAGCAGTTGAAGTTCTATTTTTCAAACTCCCTGTATAGCCATAAAGTTAAATAATAATCTTCTGGTTACCTGTAGCCACCACTAGAGGGCACTAAGGAGTTTGCTGCATACTGGTTTTTTTGTCTTTAGAGGTTGTTTTATAAACCATATGCAGTAAGCTGATAGGCTCCCTCTTGTGGTAGCTGTAGGTAACCAGGGGTGTATCATTCCATTGCTTAAAAACACTCCTGACTTGTCACTATGACATGTTTTTACCGGTGGAGGCCCGGATGCTGAAATGAAGGGGCAGTAGCAATCAGCTGAGCACTTTGCCCTTTTGGCTGTGATCGGCTTTGCTTGGCTCTCCTTGGAGATGCGAGCAGTATAACGACTCATATACTTTCTATGATTTATGCATCTCTCTGTCTTTGCAGGGGATTTGGAGCTTTGTATCATAAAAAAAATGGAGCTCCAACCACTATAAACATGAAGAGATTAAGAAATATATCCGCACAAAACTTTGGATGTAAAAACTACTTGGTCTTAAAAGGGGGACATTCAGTTATTTGCGGCCATGCTTATATATTTGGAATCTGCATATGTAGCAATTGCCTAATACTGCCTTAGACTTAGTTCACACGGAGTATTTTGCAGGCCAATCAAATCGGCCTCGAAATTCATTCAGGAATTTTGAGTCAGATTTTGACCCGCCTGCGCTTTTTTGAGGCTTTTTTTGCTTAGGGCCATTGAGGACTGTGGGTGAAAAATGCTTTTTCCGTCTTCCATTGATTTCAGGTCAGAGGTGGAACCGCAGCAAGAAAGGACATGCCGCTTTTTACCCAAGAGCTAAAAACTGCCCAGAAAAAACAAACAAACGCCTCCACCTCCCATTGAAATCAATGGGACGCGAATCCGGCCGTCTTTTGGCCCTGATTCTGTTTGTGTCGAAATCAGCACAAAAAAACCTCTGTGTGAATTGGGCCTTATTATTGAATTTTTTTCCCCTACTATTTTTCTCCCCTTACAAATGGTAATATTGCAGGGTAGAAGCCTTGGTATATAAATACCCCTCCACTGCCCTGCGACTCAGCAGCAGATGTGTGTCTCCTTAAAGAGGTGCAATGAGGAACTAGAATTTCCTGTAGCTTCCCGTTTTATTATCAGATTGCTCCTCCGTATAAATGAAGTGATTCTACTAATAATCACCATAAGGAAATTGCTGTTCAAAAAGTGAACCTACAGCTGCTAAATGCAAAATAGAACTGCATGCGAGTACAACAACATGCGGATCAGGAAGTAATAATTACCTACAAGACATGAGATTTACATGTGTCGAAAATATTGGGGCAGATTTATTGATACGGTTTTAAAATAAGACCGCTTAGAATTAAACTAGGTGTGCAAAATTTATCACAGTGGCTCATAAATGTGGCACACCTTTAGACTGGTGTGTGTAAGTTTATAACCACCTCTTCATTTATATTTTACATCTTAAGTCGTGTCCCCATTCAATTCCAAACTTTTTTTGGCTGCATTTCATTCATACATTTGTCTAAAATAATTTGAGCCAAAAAGAATGTACAACTTAGACTAGAATTCTGACCAACACCGATAGTTAATCTGCCTCATTGTTTCTTTGTATTTAAGATGTCTTAAAATGGTCAGACCTTTAAATCGCTTACAGTATCTGGCTGTGTCACATGCATGTCGTTTAAAATTGACCTGAAAGTTATGATCTACAGACTAGAAGAGCTTTATTTATTAATGTAGCAGGGCTGAGTTTGCCATTTGGCAAAACTTATCATGACATTAGGATGTGCTATCAGTAGTTTTCATAGGACTGCAGGTAAACCGATCACTCGCCTGACATGTCTGTTTTAGTAAATAATTGTATTCCTCATGACCTATAAATTCTGGAACGTCCTTTCAAAGAACTCTGCATTGTCACATTCCTCTGTTATTCCTTCTAGAAATGTATCAATAAATTGACACTGGGTGATACCATTCCCCTTGTTAAAGCGGTGTGTCCCTATATAGTCTCACTCTGTCAACACTGATTGGACATTGTCAGTCTGTTTAGGGACACGCCCCAAACTGGTAACACCCAGTTGTCAATTTATTTATACATTTTGTGACTGTCTCCATCCAATATAGCGTAGTAAGATTTTCGGATGGCAGGGGGTATAGTCAACCCGCCGTGTTGTATGGAATTTCTGGATGCTAGACCGGGAGCAGATTCCAGGCGACCCATGGCTTCACCCTCCAACCCTTGGTTTTTGGGGCAAGGAATCTCCTGATCACTGAACCCCTAAATATCCCGATATAACAGCCGATAAATAACCAACGGAATAAAAGTGACAAATGGCGTACTTACTATTTAGGTGTACAGTCTCCAGTGCGGATCCGTAGCAGTTCCTGGGTCGGTAGGTAGGAGGAAAACAAGAATAATTGAGGATACTGTCCAATAGATTAAAAACAGCAGACACAAAACCAGGCTTTAGGAGGCAGCAACCTTATTGCTCTGGCAAAGTCAAACAGAGTGAGAGCTTTATATAGGCAAGCAAAAGGTGATGAAGATGACCAAATAGTGTATGCTGCTGCTCCAGAGCCAAGGACAGCAGGTGCAGAGAGTTAAGTAACTAGTAGTGTGAGCTGTCCTTAGTAGTACCAGGAATAGTAGATGTAGCAGAGCAGGCACTGCGTGGATGGAGGCCAGACCGCAGCCTGGAGTGAATGGAACGGCACCGTGAAGAGGAGTAAGAGTATGAGTGGTGGAGAGAGAGGTGCGGAGGAGGCTGCCACACATTTCTAGGAGGAATAACATGGGAATGGCACAACACTGTGTTCTAAAAATATATATACTTCCCTATTGAATAACAATTCTGATTACAAGTATTTATGAAAAGAGACATGTCAGGAGAGCTGACAGGTCTTCTTAAGAGCGGTGTTACCCAAAGGTAGCTCGGGATCCAGGTGTGTGTCTTGGGCCCTCTGCATGTGGCTCTTCAGTGGTGGCAGCTCTAAAGTCTGTTCTGCAAAAGTGGTACCATGGATGTCACGATATTACTGAAACTTGTCACTAGTATCAAAAGCCTATCCCTGGCCGTTAACACTAGGGTAAGAGTCATGTAACTCGGTCATATTGTATATTTAATAGTTTATTTTCCTTTTAATACCTCAACGCTACCTGTCATTACTGAAAGTGGCTCATGAGCTAGAAAAGGTTGGTACCTCTGTCTTAAACTGTACTTTCAACCAATACTGTTATCATAAACCCTGTGGCACATATCCTGATATTTTCTTATCATTTGAAGCATTGTCTCTATTGTAAGAGAGTCTTACATTTTTATTACATTTGTTTTGCCAAATTAATATTCCACTAACAGAGAAAGTTTCTCCTAGCCTAATATTCTGTAATCCAGTGTAGGAATATTTTAGTCATGGATCCTGATCTTTCCATTAAAGTGTATTTTAAGTAGGAGAAGCCTCAGCTTTTCCTCGTCGCTTTGTTTTCAGGTCCTTTCTATGGTTGGTATATGAACAGCAGTTCTGTAATGCACTAATGGAAATACAACATGAGAACAAATGATTTAGCTTGACTGCAAGTGACGTATGATTAAGTCCCTTTCTGTATATGCATTACCCCTATGCATGTGTGTGTCTGTGTTGATGATTTATGATGATCATTAATATCTGTTGGCATGTGCATGACTACATGGAGACGTAAGCGTCCATGGTGCCGATGTTGCCTGAGATTAATTACCTGCTCACTTTTGTAGTTATTTATTTATCATCTAAAAGGTCCTTGTAGAGGTTTTTTTTTGATAATCCTGACATGTAGTACTCAAATGGGGTTTTTCCACTTCTGATATTGAATGTATACAGAGCCGGTTGAGTATAAACATATCATTATAACCAGAGGAACAAAGTTTTATATACTGAGTATTGTGATCCACCTATGGTCCCTGCTCACTGATGCCGATAAGGGGTAGACATTGACAAGCAGTGGACTTACGTCAAGAACAATTTCTAGCAATATCAAGAAAATCCCCTTTATTTAGTAACAGAGCAATCATTTAGGGCAATCCCTTGGAACCTAGAAGGCAGTAGGAAGCGTTGTTATTTTTCTTATAAAGAGGGTCTGTCCGCTCTCCTGACATTTCTGTTTTAGTGAACGCTTTAAGCACCATAAAATAATAATGTTAGAGCATGTCTTCTTAAAACTCTGTTGTGCTGTTCCTCCGTTATTCTTCCTGGAAATGTATGAATGCATTTACAACTGGGTGTTACCATGCCCCTTGGCGTGTCCTTACACAGACTGTCCACGTCTGCATTGATTAAACAGTATCATGTTGTGTAGGGACATGTCCCTTTGACAACAGAAAATGCTAACACCCAGTTGTCAATTTATTCAAACAGTTACAGGAGAAATAACAGAGGAACGGCACAAAGGAGAGTTCTAAGACAAGATGCCCCAGCATTAATATTCCAATGGGAAACATAAGTATTTACTAAAACAGACATATCAAGAGAGTTGACGTGTCCTTTTTAAGGTGGAGATAGGTCTACTTGCCTACAAGACCCCTGTGCCGCTGGCTGGGCTGCGCTTGTATGTTCATCTCTGTAAAAGTGTCAAGTCAGAATATTAGATACGTTTAGTAGACCCTTTAACCGCCACTATTATTTAAGGCAAGGATAGACTCCATTAATATGGCTGTAATCGTAGAAATCTTTGGGTCGTTATTGTACTTACAGAGAGGCATTTATGTTTTTTCTCATGATCCAAAGCATACCGTGTTACGAGAGTTAGTCTCCCCTAGCAGCATTACTTCTCCGAGAGAATATGGTGCCTCATGGAGGCACAACATGGCGGCGCATGGACCAATGGTGGGGTACACAAACTAATATCCCTATATCTCTCACATATAATGTACACACACTAGGGCCAATTTCATAGGAAGCCAACTAGACTATTAATATGTGTTTTTGAAGTGTGGGAGGAAACTTCAACTCTGTGCATATGTTGGTTTGGTTTTGAACCAATGCTCACATTGATTTCAGTGAAGAGATGACTGTTCATCTGCATTAAAACTGGCATTGGAAAATTCTAATAATGTGACTATGGTAAGTGAAACACCCTTAAAACAAACACCAAAAATGAATAAAGAGTTTAGGCAATGTATTGGTAAAGCTTTTGCTAATGTACGATCATATAGTATGTTATTTTTTCTAGTTAATATTTTATTATGGTCTGTAACTTCGTAATTGTCTTTTAGTTATGTGCAGTTTATGGAGTTGTGAGTTAATGATGCTCTTAATATGTCTCCCCATGGGTGCTGTGTTCTGCTGGCTGAAAAATCCAGTGTGGGATTTGTGGGCCCACTAGTATTTTCCGGTGTGATTTAGCCTTTATGTCTATGTATCCTAGCTGATTATTGAGCCCAAAGTGCTGCTCTTTAAGGAGTGGTGAGGGATTGTACCTCTCAGAGACATTATTAACGTCCATCCGCAGCAATATATCTAGCGGAAAAGGCCAGTGCAAGCCTTCAGTGTTACCAGACAGTACATGCAGCTCTATTTCATGCTCATCCGCTGTATTCAGCCGTAAGACAATTAAGCTCCGAACAGCAGATTCCCTGAATTGTTTCTACAGAGGTAGCGAGAAAATAGATAGAAGTCATTTCAGTTACCATATGGTCCATAAGAGCCTCTTGCAAGGAATAAAGCATTTCAAGCCTGTTTTGTAATCTCACAGTGATTGAGTCTAAGCAATGCATGCAGTGCATTGTGGGATATGCCACCATTTGTTTCCACCATTCTCATAAGGCTGGCTTTGTCTACTATTTTTATCTTTCTAATTTAACGAATGATTACAAGTCGGTGCGTTCCTCAAGTGTTCCAACTAAAGTGCACGCATGATTCAACCTTGCAGTATGGCATCCCTGGAGCTCATATGTCTATAAGCACAATGGCCTCATATATAATAATGGGTGTAGACAAAGAAGTGTTAGTCTTTTGGTAACTATCAAAATGCCTTGTCCTAGTTGAACTCTAGTATAAACTCACCGACTGTATGTACACACTCTTATTCGGAACGATACTCAAAACCTATTAGACCGGTCCATACAGGTAGTAAGGAGTCCTTGAACAAGTAGAGAACTAATATGGCTCCAATGTGAGAGGCAAATTTGTTTTGTATTATCACATTAAATGGAAGCAACTGAAATTAAAACAATCAGCGCAAACTTAAGCTCATATGACAACAGTAATGGGGCTGGGAACACCAAATACCAATGAAACAGTGTATCCCCCAAAGATCTAAATTTATATTAAATGGCGGCTGAAACTCCACAAATAGTGAATACAAAGAAGTAAAAAACGGAGTACAAAATTACCATGAATGTACCAAATATTAAAAATAAGTTTATTTAAATGACAAAATGTGAGACATACGGAGGTAATTTAAAGAACAAAATGCTAAAGAGAATACAGCAGGTGCAAGGATGAAGACCTGGGTCAGGATCTCTACTATCCCTCCCTTTTAGGCATAATGCACTGGGGTATGGAGAAAGTCAGATTCCTTAGTAAACTGGGTAGAATGGTCCCGCTTCCACAATAGTGTAGCATAACATCCCGAGATCTTTATAGTGAAGATCCTGACCCAGGACTTATCCTTGCGCCTGCTGTATTCTCTTTTAGAATTTTGTTCTTTAAATTACCTCCGTATGTCTCACATTTTGTCATTTAATTAACTTGTTTTTAATATTTGGTACATTCATGGTTGTTTTGTACTCGGTTTTTTTTCTTCTTTGTATGGAAAATTAAAACAATGGAGGCAATAAATCACTTACAGACTACCACAAACTGAACCACAAAATGTGCAGGTCTTATGCAAGCTTGCAAAAAAGTGGATGTAGGATAATTTGGGGACGTTCCTGGGCTGAGCGGGTAGGGCTTTAAAATGTCCTGAAATTTGGGACTCAAATGTTGAGAAGTATACATATACACCATGATATAAGTTTCCTATTTCTTTCATATTATAGGGCCGGCTCCAGGTGTACGTGAGCCCTTGGGTGACAAAGTTTCAGTGGGCCACCTGTCCACATATTTAATTTGACAAGCATAGAGCATAGTTAATTGCCAAGCATCCCCCAAGCCTAGTCTGCACTGGCATCTCCCTAGGTTTGCCTGGTGCGGACGCGGCCCTGCATACAGCAGAGTATGATATTGTATGGTTTGGAATTTGCCATCTCCCATTCACTTTTTTTTTTTTTTTGTAATCATGTACTACAGAAAATAATATTTGCTATGGATGAGTGCAAACCTGTGGTGCAAATGCCATAGATGCAAACAACACAGTTCTTATGAGGACCACGGAGGAAGGAGTCTGGACCTGAACCACTGTTCGTCCTGGTTTCTTTTTAGTGCTGGAAGTAGGAGTGAGCGGGTGAGGTCACCAAACAGATTCTTCCTCTGTGCAAAATTGGTGCTGAATTTGGAGAAGAAGAATCACTGGGACAGTTCAGCACTGGCATAGAGGACAGGGTTATTTTGATCTGACCCTCCTGTTCTTTGTGATAGATATCTTGTCTTAAAGAATGTGTATTTATGGCATGTTTATGGAAATGTACTAAATTTACAGCTCTGGAGGATCCCACAAAAACCATTGACTACAAAATCAAAATTCATTTTGTGCTCATTGTTGTAATTCTCCTAGAGCTGCATCTAAAAACAGTAACATCTGGACATGTATGGTGACTTACATTCAATGTCAAAAAGTACTCCTGCAACTGTCCCATAGGAGAACGCCATAGGCGGTTTACTTGCAATCTTCTGGACAGAAATCAAATCATACTGAGCTTTTGTTTAATTATTGAGCTTCTTGCTTGGCAGTACAGACATCTATCCCTGTGGGCAAGAAGTTTTGGCAGAGGACAAATCGTGTTTAGCGCTTACTTTGTGTTGCCTGTCCTTGTTAATGAATGTATGTGAGAGAACTGAAGTGCCGTGTGGCATGATGCACAGATCATATGTGTTTTTTGCATGTATGTTTCAGGAAGTTCGGTCTTTAGACATATTTACATAGATATACCGTTTTGGCTGTATAAATGTTTGATATTTATCTGTTACACTGTTAAAGATTGTGTTTTATATCTTTTATATTCTTCGCAATAAAATGCCTTTAATTTATATCATGTGTCTGATTAATCTAGAATAGTTGTTCTCTTAATTTTTGCACCTTATCCGTAGTTTTGCCTGAAGCAATAGTGTAGTGGACTATGCTATTGCTTCCGGCAAAACGACGGGTCCGGTGCACAACAGAGACAAACGGAAACCATGGGCACCGCATCCGTCAATATTTAAATCAATGGTGATGCGTCTGTGTCAGTTTGGGGTCCCGTTCTGACGGAAAGCTCAGACGGAACGTAAGAACGGGACCCCAACGCAGATGTAAACAAGGCCTTCGGCTCTGTTCCGTCAGGTTTCCGTTTATTTGACAGAAGAAATACCGTAGTCTGCTGCACTAATTTTTTAGTCAAAAATGACGGAAACCTGACAGGAGCTTTCTGGTTTTTTTTAACATTGAAGTCAATAGATGACGAATACAACCTTATATGCCTACCGTTTGTATCTGTTATGCATTACGTTTAATGGATCCGGTTTTTTTCTGAAAATGAAAGTAAATGCAAAGATAAAAACGGATCTGTTAAAAACGGAGTATAACTGATGACAAACTGACAAAAACGGAAATAAAAGAGTCAGTTTTTTTGACGGATCCGGTTACCTTCCGTTGCATTCAGTCTGTCCGTTTTTTTTATTTTAACGGATCCGCTAAAACGGAGATGTGAATGTATAGTGAACGTTTTGATAACCGTAGATCTTGCCAAGTTCTATTTAATTATTAATTTTGCTCTCATCTCGCCTGATTTGGGACTGAAGATGTAATTTTCTTTTATCCTGTTGAGTATTGTACTCTAAATCTTACTTTATTATAGCGCTTCATATAATGGGCAGACATTTTGGATTTACAAGAGAAAGGGTCTGTTCACATCCGCGTTCGCTTTCCGTTCAGGGGTTCCTTCGGTTTCCATCGTGGAACCCCTCAACGGAAAGTCAAACGTAAACCACGGCTTTCGTTTGCATCACCATTGGTATCAATGGTGACGGAAACACTGCTAATTGTTTCCGTTTGTCACCGTTCCGGCAGGTTTCCGTTTGTTTCGACGAAATCAATAGCGCAGTCGACCGCTATTGATTCTGTCGAAACGGTTACAAACGGAAACCATTAGCAGTGTTTCCGTCACCATTGATATCAATGGTGATGCAAACGGAAGCTGAGGTTTCCGTTTGACTTTGCTTTCTCTGTGTGGAAGGGTTGACCGGCTCTATAATGATGTTTCTATGGTTTCATTTATTTCCGGTGTAGAAAAGTTGCAAAAGAGCCTTTTTATGCCGCCTTCCCCCCGTTTTTGCAAAAAAGTGGTGCAGTTTCACAAAAGGGGCTGAGCCACAGAGTCCCGACAAATTTATTATAACACCAAATTTCACTCTGTGGAGCATAGCAAGGTAGAGGCCCATGCTGGGCCCTGTACCTTGCCCCCCCCCCCCACCCGATCAGACTAGCCCCCCAACTCCCTTTGGAGAATTATATATATGTAAAAAATAAATAAAAATAACTATTATGCTTACCTCAACGCTCTGCTTCTCCCCTCCAGGTCTGCTCAGGTTCCCTTAGTGTGTGGCGGCTAATAGAAGGTCCTGATACCGGGCAGCGTCACTACGTCGTATGCGATGCTGCACTGACTATGTTGAGTGCTGCATCGCATATAATGCCCTGATGCTGCTCAGAGTTAGGACCTTGTATGAGCTGTCGCCCGCTGAGGTAGAGGAGAAGAGCAGTAGTGCGTATCCTTTTTTTTTTTATGTACGGTGGAGATAGGCACGGTTCCGGTCGTTGCGCCACACGGCCATTGGGAAGATGCAACACATTTACTAAGAGGCCAGCGCCTCTTAATAAATCTTTTGCATGTTAGTCTAGCGGAGCAGATAGTAAATCTGCACCATAGAGTACCCACTCCCCTGCTTCTTTTTAGACAATCATAGTTACATGTAAAATTTTGGCTGCATGCGGCCACCGCTCGGGCGAGCTCAATACATAGGGATTTGTACAGCATTCATAGTAATGAGCTCAATGGAAACTGTCTAAATCTGCATGTAGTGAGCTCCCCTTAGCTGCTGGCAAACACTATGGGGGAAAGTAAACAAGGATAAACAAGGTTTCTAGCCAGTTTTGTGGCATAGAAATGTTGCAAATGGCCCAAAAGTTCCACAAATTGCGACTTATAGGCCTTTTCTCCAATCTCGGCGCTTTCAGAAAAGTGGGCGGAACATAGCGAATGGGGGCATGTCTACTCGCAGCCCAAAGTATTTACTTTAGTTTACGCCAGAAATTTCCTGTTGCACAGACATCAAAGATGCAACAAATCTTTTTAAGAGGCGTGCGCCTCTAAATAAATTTGTTGCATTTTACTCCAGCTTGTTTTTTTTATAAAGACTGGCGCCGTCTTAATAGATCTTCCCCTTTGACTGTGTGAGGAGAAGCAGGGAAATCAGTGCACACACGGCCCCATGGACTGTCTCTAAATGAGGTTATGCCGATCTGCAAAGGAAGTAAAATACATATCTTAAAAGATCTAACATTACCGCTTAATAATAAAACATTTTTATGTGTTGAGCAAAACAGTTTAATGCGCCCTGTGCAGAAGATTAAAAAACAACAGTTATAAGATTGTTACCGAGCAGCTGTGAATAAATAACAGAGCTGAATAGTTATTATCTGGTGCAGACTGCAAGATAATTGTCTCCTGCATCCCAACTATTGCCTTTAAGTACCAATAACATAAATTAACGGTTTTTTCATTTAAGGTCTATTGGAAAGCTTTTCAGCTCTGAGTAAAAGAACTCGTGACACCGTATTTGTAGAGAGTTTCTATGACTATCGTGCGTTTAGGACACATACTTCATTTTTTATTCTGCCGAGTATTTAATCCTATTCATGCTGTTCATATGATGTAACTACACCCCAGTGTTCTTATTATAAGTGATGGTATATGCCATATATAATAACGATATGCCGTCACTTACTATAGTGGGAAACCCCTTTAACCCCTTAACGCAGAATGACATAAATTTACATAATCTGCAGGGACTAGTTGCCGCAGAATTCCATACATGTACATCATTCTGTGCGGGAGTCCAGCTGCCACTGCCGGGATCCTGGTATAATAACTCTGATTGCAACCATTTAATCCTTTAAATGCCGCGGTCAATAGCAACCTGCTGCATTTAAGAGGAATAACAGGGATTGCGAGCCCCATGGTTGTATGCCTATTAAATTAATCAAATTACATTATCTATAAAAAATAGTTTTATTTTGTAAAAGAGTAAAAAAAAACACATAAATGCACTATATGGACAAAAGTATTGAGACACCTACACATTACACCTACAGGAAATGTTATGACATCCAATTCTAAATTTGTAGGCATTAATATGGAGTTGGTCCCCCCCTATGAAGCTTAAACCGCTTCCACTCTTCTGGGAATAGAAATAAAAAGAGAGAGCACGGCACCACATAGTGTAAGTAAGCCCAGGAATAGCAGTCAGTAAATTCAAGTGAATGCTCACCACAGAACAGTAGAATATTCGCGTTGAAATTGCTGTTTGGAGAGAGTGCTGCTGCCGAGATCCCAACCGGTGAGGCCAGTTGGCCACCGCAAAAGAGACAATAATTGTTGAAGGGAAAAAAGGGAAAATAATTTTTTCCTTCAACAATTATTGACTCTTCTGGGAAGACTTTCTAGAAGATTTTGAAGTTAACTTTTCTCTTCTACATTCTGATTGAATGGAATGACTCCCAAAGTTGCCCCAGCTTCAGACATGTTAACAGCTCTAAGAGAGTTCCAAGTATTTTCTCGTTAGATGCTATATCCAATCGGTCAATGGCTTATGTAGAACTAAAGGGGTCCCAAAGAAAAGATTAAACTGGGTCCCCATTAGGGTGCCGACTTTTGCCACCCAGGTCAGAAGGGCCTGTGTATGTTTCCACCTCCACAACCTTTCATGACTTCCCTCATGCTTGCTAATAATGCAGTTCCTCTGGAGAGGGGAGTCCTGCACAGGTTTACGCCACTCCATAGTGAAATGGACGGGACAAATCAGGGCTGGAACCCCTGTCTCCAAGGACAGGATTTACATTTGTTCAACGCTGACTCGTGTGGCATTTGATTTATAGTGCTTGGTTTTTACTTGATAACCTGTGTACAGGAATAGAGACAGCAGCAGCGGCGCTGTCTCTATTCCTCCCGGTGATCATGTGACTGGTCACATGATCGCCGGGTGCCGTTAGTGGCAGACTGCTGCTGGGTCTTACTAGACCCAGCACAGCCCTATTAGTGACAATCGTCACTATGAGAGGGCTGATTTCCCCTGTAACTGGGGCTGCTGTGCAGCTCCAGTTACAGTGGAAAACATGGTGTAAAAGAAAGAAAAAAAATATAAAGTTCCCCAAAGGTCTTCTTTGACGTTTGGGGGACAGACCATAGTAATAAAAAAATAATAAAGTAAAGTGCAAAAAAATGTAAATAATAAATACACATAAAATACCCACCCCCAAAAAAAACGTTCCCCCCCCGCCAAACATTGTTGTAACGCTAGCGCTGACCCAATTACCCTAATATAGACATGTAATATATAAAAATTTACGGTAGACAATGGCGATCACAAATAAAAGGTCTATTTTAGGGTAAAACTATGTTATTACCAAAAAAAAAATAGCTGAAATGTAAAAAAGCTTATTTTTTTACTATTATTTTCAAACTTTATGAATAAAAATTCTAAAATAGCAAAAAAGGTGTGTATAAAAACG
This sequence comes from Rhinoderma darwinii, assembly GCF_050947455.1. Classification (NCBI taxonomy): domain Eukaryota; kingdom Metazoa; phylum Chordata; class Amphibia; order Anura; family Rhinodermatidae; genus Rhinoderma; species Rhinoderma darwinii. Next base: position 38,209,665 of record NC_134697.1, on the reverse strand, counting down.
ATAAAAAAATGAAACCTGCATTGTCTACGGAAAAAACGTCGCAAAAATCACGTCGTTAGCCCAACAAATAAAAAAGTTCTCCACAGGATAGGGGATACATGTGTGATCGCTGGCATTGATAGGGAGAACGGGGGACTGAAAATCCCCTGAAGTTCTCCATCACAAACCTCGGACTTCCGGGGTCTGTGTCGGCAGCTCCGTAGAAATTAATGAAGCGCCGGTCGTGCTTGTGCGCATGCGTGACCAGCGCTCCTTTCATTTTTATTGAGCTGCGCAGACGCCGGAAGTCAGAGGTTTGTCATGGAGAACTTCAGGGGACTTTCAGTCCCCCGTTCTCCCTATCGCTGCCAGCGATCACACATGTATCCCCTATCCTCTGGAGATCGTGTGGAGAGGGGATACATGTATTTTGTAGGACACACTGTAGGTCGCATTTTTTTGGGAGGGGGGACGCTGTATGGCGTTCCCTACAGGGGGGGGGAGAACGCTGTATGGCGTTCCCTACAGGGGGAGTGGCTGTATGGCGTTGCCTACAGGGGGGAGCTGTATGGCGTTCCCTACAGGGGGGGAGCTGTATGGCGTTCCCTACAGGGGGGGGCTGTATGGCGTTCTCTACAGGGGGGGCTGTATGGCGTTCCCTACGGGGGGGGCTGTATGGCGTTCTCTACAGGGGGGGCTGTATGGCGTTCTCTACAGGGGGGGCTGTATGGCGTTCTCTACAGGGGTTGGGCTGTATGGCGTTCTCTGCAGGGGGGCTGTATGGCGTTATCTACAGGGGGGCTGTATGGCGTTCTCTACAGGGGGGGCTGTAAAAAAGGCACTATCTACAAGGGGGGGGTTGTGTGACACCCAGGGGAGGGGGGGGCCCCAGTCAAAAGTTTGCTATGGGGCCCAGTCTTTCCTAGTTACGCCCCTGACCATATGTAAATCCCCATTTGTGCAAATATGTCTATATAATTTTAGCCATGTTGCCCTTACTTGGAATTCAAGAGTTAGGGTATGTTCACACGCTTATCAAAAAACATCTGAAAATACTGAGCTGTTTTCAAGCGAAAACAGCTACTGATTTTCAGACGTTTTTGTAACAACTTGCGTTTTTCGCTGCGTTTTTTACGGCCGTTATTGGAGTTGTTTTTCAATGGAGTCAATGAAAAAACGGCTCCTAAAAGTTCCTAAGAATTGACATGCACTTCTTTTTCACGGGCGTCTTTTTACGCGCCGTATTTTGATAGCGACGCGTAAAATTACACCTCGTGGGAACAGAATACCGTAAAACCCATTGAAAGCAATGGGCAGATGTTTGTAGGCGTAATGGAGCCTCTTTTTCAGGCGTAATTCGAGGCGTAAAACGCCCGAATTACGTCTGAAAACACTGCGTGCGAACATACCCTTAGCCCTTATTCACACGACAGGGTTTCCCGGCTGGGTGACGGCCGTTCATAAATCGGCCGTCACCCGGCTGCAGTAGGAACAATAGACCCCTAATGGGGCTATTCACACGACCGATTTTTTGACGGCCCGGGAAACCTGGCCGTCAAAAAATGGGACATGCCCTATTTTCGGCCGTTTATCCGGCCACCCGGCTCCCATAGAAGTCTATGGGGCTGGGTAATACACGTCCATCACCGGAATGTGTCCCGAGTGATGGCCATGTATTCCGTCGCTCGCGCTCTCTCTCCTCATCCTCCTCACAGTGCAGAGTGCATGTGAGGAGGAGGAGGGTCTTTTTTTTGCTCCCTGTAGGAGTCGGAATCCCCAATCCCCGGCCGGGGATTGGGGATTCCGCTACAGGAGAAGAGAGTGACTACACTGTCCATATATGGACACAGCGACGTCACTCACTTCTGAAGCGGAATCCCCGATTATGGCCAGGGATTCCGCTACAGGAGAAGTGAGTGACTACACTGTCCATATATGGACACAGCGACGTCACTCACTTCTGAAGCGGAATCCCCGACCCCCGTGGCCGGGGATTCTGCTACAGGAGAAGTGAGTGAATACACTGTCCATATATGGACACAGCGACGTCACTTCAGAAGCGGAATCCCCGACCCTGTGGCAGGGAATTGCGCTACAGGAGAAGTGAGTGACTACACTGTCCATATATGGACACAGTGACGTCACTGACTTCAGAATAGGAATCCCCGACCCTGTGGCAGTGAATTCCGCTACAGGAGAAGTGAGTGACTACACAGTCCATATATGGACATTGAAGTCAGTGACTTCTCCTGGAAGGGGGGGGGGATGGGTGCAACCTACAGGGGGCTGTGTGGCATTACCTACAGGGGACTTGGTGGCATCACCTACAGGGGACTTTGTGGCATTACCTACAGGGGTCTGTGTGGCATTACCTGCAGGGGGCTGGGTGGCATTACCTGCAGGGGGCTGGGTGGCATTACCTGCAGGGGGCTGGGTGGCATTACCTGCAGGGCGCTGGGTGGCATTACCAGCAGGGGGCTGGGTGGCATTACCAACAGGTATCTACAGAGAGCTGTGTGTGGCAACAAATTTAAATGAAATTCATCCAATTTTAAAACGGACAGGGAAAAAAACGGATGCAAAACCGGTCAAAATCGGCCGTTAAAAACGGCAACACAGCTCGGAACTGAATCGGAACGGATGCAAACTGGCCGGGAAAAACGGCCCAAAACGTCCGATTTTATTGCCCGACACTCGTATCCTGTCGTGTGAATGAGGCCTTAATCTTTGAGGATTTTGTGCTAGAATCAGATCTGGACCAAGCTCTTGTTAATATTAATATTCTGTAAAACTAACACAAACATTTCAGCAAGTGATAGCCGATTCATTGGGTGAATAACATTATCCCTGTTTTCATATTTTGTATCTTTGTTTGTTCAAGCAATTGAAGAGTTTAACTTAGTGGAATTTTTATAATTAATAAATCTGGACTAAAAATAAAGCAAACAAAGAGAATAAACAATTGCTCCATGTCCAAAAATTTAAATTAATGTATTTCATTCTGCCCCTTTTCTATAGCCTCTGCGTTTTGTGTGTACCCTTCAAGAGGATCTGTCCCCTCTCCTGACAGGTCAGTTTGAGCAAAGACCTGTAATTCCCTGTAAAATAACAATTCTGGAACATTATTTTCTTAGAACTTTACGTTTTGCTGTTATTCTATTATTCTGAATAAACTGACAACTGCATGTTACCAGTTGTGGGTGTGTCTGACACCGCCCAATCCGTGCTCACAGTCTCAGACTTTGTATGGACACGCCCCTTTAACAAGGGGATTGGTAACACCCAGTTGTCAATGTATTCAGAAATATCTAGGAGGAATAACAGAGGAACGGTACAATGCAGATTCAAAGATGCTCCAGAAACAGATATTTTCTACTCTGCATTCCATGAGCCATAACGTTTTTATTTTTCTATCAACACAGCCGTAGGAGGGCATTTTTTGTGGGATATGTTTAGTTTTTAAGGCACCATTTAATGTACTATATACAGTAATGTCATAAGAAACTTTTAAAAATAATTTAGTGGCATGGCATGGAAAAAAAACCAGCAATTTATCGTTATTTGCATTTACAGTGCGGTAAAAATTACAGCTTAACTTTTTTCTGTGGGTCTATACAAATATGTTGATATCAAATTTATATAGTTTTTTATGTTTTACTACTTTACTACAAAAAAAAACATTTAAAAAAAAAAAAATTTGTTTTCTGTCACCATATTCTGAGACCCATAACTATTTTAATTTTTTTGTCAATGGAGCAGTGTAAGGACTTTTTTTTTTTTTGCAGGGTCAGTTGTAGTTTTTAATGGTAAGATTATGAGGTTCATACATCCTTTTTGTTACATTTTTTGGGGGAGGCAAAGTGATGCAAAAACAGCAATTCTGGCAGTTTTATTATTATAATTTTTTTTCGGCCATTCAATGTGCGTGATAAATAATGTTATATTATAATAGTTTGGACTTACACAGATACAACGATACCAACTATGTTTATTTTTTATTGTTTACAGTATTATATTTAAAAAGGTTTCTTTTTAACATATTTTTCTAAAAAAATGTTTTACTTTTTTTTTGTTCCACTAGGGGACTTAAACATGACATCGATCAATGGATCTCTGGTACAATACACCACAATACTTAGCATGTTCAATAAATAATGAAGAGTCCCTTTTCCACTTGTTGCTGAAATGTGACAACTAATCAAATGTGACAACTAATATGGTTGCACTTCCTATTGTCACTGAATATGGCAGCAACAATGTAAAAAATATGATTGCAATATCTTCCTAAGTAAAACTAACATAATTACCACATTTTGTCTATCGCTCTAATTTCTGATTTACTAATATTTGACCATTTTACGGTGGAAATCCTTGTTAAGTTATAGATCCCTGCCCTAGTGACACGCTGCCTTTCAAAATGACTCTTAGGCGGCTTTCAGGCGGCTGCATTTTCGCACCTATATTGCATACACATCACCTGGGCCTTTCTATACAGCAATATTACCGCTATCAAAATGTCAGAAACCTGACGGAACCCTGAGAAAACCCATTATAAGTAAAATCTCGAACCATGGTATGTCAGATCCAGCACAACGTCAAACATAGATGCCATAAAATAGATGGAAACCGACCCTTAAAGTGTCGAAGGCCCGGGTATGCGGCCATAATACAGACGCTTAAATGTGGCGGTATTACCTCCGTCTGAATGCAGACTTAGGCTGTGTTCACACGACCTATTTTCAGGCGTAAACGAGGCATATTATGCCTCGATTTACGCCTGAAAATACGGCTACAATACGTCGGCAAATATCTGCCCATTCATTTGAATGGGTTTGCCGACGTACTGTGCCGACGACCTGTCATTTACACGTCATCGTTTGACAGCTGTCAAACGACGACGCGTAAAATGACTGCCTCGTCAAAGAAGTGCAGGACACTTCTTTGGACGTAATTTGAGCCGTTTTTCATTGAATTCAATGAAGAACAGCTCAAATTTACGGCCATCAAAGACGCCTCGCATAATGCGAGGAGGAGCAATTACGTCTGAAACGACGGAGCTGTTTTCTCCTGAAAACAGTCTGTAATTTCAGACGTAAAAGGCAGCTATCATGTGCACATACCCTAACACATATGGAGAGAAAACATTTTTATTTCACTAAACATACAGAGATAAAAATTCTATACATCTGTTGTACTGGTTTCCATACACAGCCCATCCATGCACAGGTTCAAAGGCTGGCTCTTCCACATAAAAGTTATAACTTTGAAGCAAAGCCTTCAGACTATCACTTTGATAGGCGCTGCACTTATTTACCACCTGGTCTGCTTAGGTGCCTAGAGAATTTCCTCTTGATATTGTAGATGGCAGTTATAAAGGCAGAACATTTCGGTTTCATTATTTTCATCTATCGCAGTGATTAAAATCAGAACACATCGATCTGCGCCGGGCTGGCTTCCATGACAACCACTGCTTTACTGCCGCCCACATATTATGACCAAACAGCATTTACAATAAAAAAATAAAATCATCGGTAAGCGGCAGATGTGTGCTGCACCGAGGATCATGGAAAAATGTGTCCACTCTTCATTATTCTATGTGGATAGCAGCGTTTCCATCTGCTGACAAAAGAACTTTAGCAAAGAGGCTGTCATCATATGTCAGACTTCTGTTTTATAACATCATGCCATTTTTCATTGCAGGAGTACTAGTGCGAGACGGTCAGAGACTTATTATAGCACTGGAAGGAAAACCACAGCTGAAATGCAGGCTCATCTACAATAAGGGATGGATGCTCTTAAGGTTATTAATATGTATTTTTCACAGTATCCATGAAAAATGTATAAACATAGAAAAGGCAAAATGACTGGGCTGGCGAATGGGAAATGTTTTAATTAGTTATTAAAGAACATTTCCCCAAATCAAAACCATCAATTGCAAATGTTCTCTTTTAGAAAGTCTTTTAATATTCATATACCCATTCCTGTGAAAGCTGGGTGCCATCCACTGTCCAACAGTAACTAGAGGGGTAGATTGAAACAAACAGAGGCACTTTATAGGGCATCAGCTGGCACAGACTCTAATTGTAGGTGGGCAATGTAATTGGTTGTGCTCATCGGGTGCAGTTGTGCTTGGAGCAAATCATTTGTAGATTGTCAGGTAATGCGTTTGGAGCTGCTGCCGGGTATTCAGAGGTAAATTCATCTTTAGGGAACAAGGTAGATTTTCTAGTCACAGCAGATGCAGAACTTGAACTTGAAACGCGTTGTTTCTGTCTGTAGACTCCCATTCTATTCTGCGGTTCATCTCTACAGTCTCCAGGCTATGAAGGAAATGTCAACGGAGAATGTAGAGTTAAACTGCCACATACAGTGGGAGTCCACGGCCAGAGACCATTAATTTCTGAGAAAAAGTCAAGCTCTTGGTGAACAGCACGCAGAAAAAAAAAAATCCCCAAAAATTAAGCTATACTAATTTTTATAAAACTTAATTTTAAAGTTATTATATCACTTGTAACATGACACTTATATGGACATTAACAAAAAAAATAACTTAAAGGTTTCAGCATTTAATATTACAATTTTTTTTTGTATAATTAAAAGTTATACAATTTTCAGATATACTTTCTGTATTAATTCCTCATGGTTTTTCAAGATCTCTGCTTGATGTTATTCAGTAGGAACATTCATGGTTTACTTCCAGTGGATACAGTCCTGTCCATGGTCATGTGATGGACACACAGGTGCTGGGATCATTACAAGTCAAAGCTCTGATACACCTACTGTAATAAAACATGCACACATTGTTTGGCAACAGTCTTTTTATAATGTCTAGTATTTAAAACAGAACTGAAATAATCTGTAAATACCAGTTTTTAATGCAATAAGAATAAACGTGCCTTTTAAAAATTTTGCTGTGGGTATTAAGGGCAAACTTAGAGGTGGTTTCCTAGTAGGCAGAAAACCCCCACTAAGTAATTCAGAATAAAACATTGAGTTAAATGGAAAAAAAAATTATGATGCCAACCTGGGAAGTTCACTGCATACTGATTTATTATTAAGTTCAATGGGAGCTACAGTATGTAAATCCCTATGCAGTGAGCAACCTCTAGTAGCAGCGGCAGGCAGACAAAATGTTATAATTTACAGGTGTTTAAAGAGGCTCTGTCACCAGATTTTGCAGCCCCTATCTGCTATTGCAGCAGATCGGCGCTGCAATGTAGATTACAGTAACGTTTTTATTTTTAAAAAACGAGCATTTTTGGCCAAGTTATGACCATTTTCGTATTTATGCAAATGAGGCTTGCAAAAGTACAACTGGGCGTGTTGAAAAGTAAAAGTACAACTGGGCGTGTATTATGTGCGTACATCGGGGCGTGTTTACTACTTTTACTAGCTGGGCTTTCTGATGAGAAGTATCATCCACTTCTCTTCAGAACGCCCAGCTTCTGGCAGTGCAGATCTGTGACGTCACTCACCGGTCCTGCATCGTGTCGGCCACATCGGCACCAGAGGCTACAGTTGATTCTGCAGCAGCATCGGCGTTTGCAGGTAAGTAGCTACATCGATTTACCTGCAAACGCCGATGCTGCTGCAGAATCATCTGTAGCCTCTGGTGCCGACACGACGCAGGACCTGTGAGTGACGTCACAGCGTGATCTCTGGAGAACACGGCTGTGTCTGCACTGCCAGAAGCTGGGCGTTCTGAAGAGAAGTGGATGATACTTCTATACACAACGCCCAGCTAGTAAAAGTAGTAAACACGCCCCGATGTACGCACATAATACACGCCCAGTTGTACTTTTACTTTTCAACACGCCCAGTTGTACTTTTGCAAGCCTCATTTGCATAAATACGAAAATGGTCATAACTTGGCCAAAAATGCTCGTTTTTTAAAAATAAAAACGTTACTGTAATCTACATTGCAGCGCCGATCTGCTGCAATAGCAGATAGGGGTTGCAAAATCTGGTGACAGAGCCTCTTTAAGGAGATTTGTAATTTATGATCTATCCTTAAGATAGGGCATCAATACATTATCAATAGGGGTTTGACCCTGTGACACCCCCCCCCCATTGATAAGCAGAACGACAGAACAGCGTTGATCCCTATATAAAAATGGGTTACATAGTTACATAGTTAGTACGGCTGAAAAAAGACAAATGTCCATCAAGTTCAACCAAGGGACGGGAAAAGGGAAGGAAAAATTTCTATACATAGGAGCTGATACTTTTTTGTTCTAGGAAATTATCTAACCCTTTTTTAAAGCCATCTACTGTCCCTGCTGTGACCAGCTCCTGCGGTAGGCTATTCCATAGATTCACAGTTCTCACTGTAAAGAAGGCTTGTCGCCTCTGCAGGTTGAACCTTTTTTTCTCCAGACGGAGGGAGTGCCCCCTTGTTTTTTGAGGGGGTTTTACATGGAACAGGATTTCACCATATTTTTTGTATGTGCCATTAATATATTTATATAAGTTAATCATGTCCCCCCTTAGTCGTCTTTTTTCAAGACTAAATAGGTTTAATTCTTTTAATCTTTCCTCATAACTTAAATTCTCCATGCCCCTAATTAGCTTCGTTGCTCTTCTTTGTATTTTTTCCAACTCCAGGGCATCCTTTCTATGAACTGGAGCCCAGAACTGAACTGCATATTCTAGATGAGGCCTCACTAATGCTTTGTAAAGTGACAATATTACATCCCTGTCCCGTGAGTCCATGCCTCTTTTAATACACGACAATATCCTGCTGGCCTTTGAAGCAGCTGATTGACACTGCATGCTGTTATTTAGTTTATGATTTACAAGTACACCCAGATCCTTCTCAACAAGTGAATCCGCCAGTGTAGCTCCCCCTAGGACATATGATGCATGCAGGTTGTTGGTACCCAGATGCATAACTTTACATTTATCTACATTAAACTTCATCTGCCAAGTGGATGCCCAAACACTCAGTTTGTTTAAATCCGCTTGCAATTCATGAACATCTTCCATAGACTGAACTATATTACATAGCTTGGTGTCATCTGCAAAAATAGAAATAGTGCTATTAATCCCATCCTCTATATCATTAATAAATAAGTTGAATAATAGTGGTCCCAGCACTGAACCCTGGGGTACACCACTTATTACCGGGGACCATTCAGAGTAGGAATCATTGACCACAACTCTCTGGATACGGTCCTTGAGCCAATTCTCAATCCAATTACAAACTATATTTTCTAAACCTATAGTCCTTAATTTACCCATTAGACGTCTATGAGGGACAGTGTCAAATGCCTTTGCAAAATCCAAAAACACTAAATCCACAGCGGCCCCTCTGTCTAGGCTTCTGCTTACCTCTTCATAAAAACAGATTAGGTTAGTTTGACAACTTCTGTCCTTCGTAAAACCGTGCTGGCTGTCACTTATAATGCTATTTATTGTCACATAATCCTGTATATAGTCCCTCAAAAGCCCCTCAAACATTTTCCCCACGATGGATGTTAAGCTTACTGGTCTATAATTACCCGGGGAAGACCTAGAGCCATTTTTGAAAATAGGCACCACATTTGCCCTGCGCCAGTCCCTTGGCACTATACCAGTCACTAGAGATTCTCTAAATATTATGAAAAGGGGGACAGAAATAACTGAACTAAGCTCTTTAAGAATTCTAGGGTGTAACCCATCTGGTCCCGGGGCCTTGTGCACATTTATTTTATTTAATTTAGCTTGGACCATATCTACATTCATCCAATTCAGTATATCAACTGATATATTAACAGCACTGGCACCGGCTACATCAGCTGCTCTTTCTTCAGTTGTATATACAGAGCTGAAGAACCCATTTAGTAACTCTGCCTTCTCTTGATCCCCTGTGACCAACTCCCCATTACCATTATCTAGGGGTCCTACATGTTCAGACCTTGGCTTTTTAGCATTTATATACTTGAAGAATTTTTTGGGATTTGTTTTACTATCCTTGGCCACCTGCCTTTCATTTTGTATTTTTGCTAATTTTATTACATTTTTACAGATTTTATTAAGCTCTTTATATTTTACAAAGGCTACAGCTGTACACTCAGATTTGTATTTTTTAAATGCCCTTTTTTTGTCATGTATTGCCCCTTTCACAGAAGGTGTAAGCATTGTGGGGTTTAATTTGAGTCGTTTATACTTGTTACCTATAGGAATAAATTTTGGACTATAATAACTCAAAGTAGATTTGAAAATCTCCCATTTATCATTTGTCCCATTATTTGACATTAGTTCTTCCCAGTCTATATCCTGAATTGCAGCCTTCATCCTGGGGAATTTGGCTTTCTTAAAATTAAATGTTTTTGCACTCCCAGCCTGCGTTTGTTTTTTACAGTATAGGTAAAATGTAACTATATTGTGATCACTGTTACCAAGGTTTTCACGAACATTGACATTCCCAACAAGATCTGCATTATTAGAAATGACCAGATCCAACAGAGCTTCACCTCTAGTCGGGTCTTCCACAAACTGGCCCATAAAATTTTCCTGCAACAGGTTGAGGAAATGTCTCCCCTTTGCAGATGAAGCTGAACCATGACACCAATTAATATCCCAGACGATGTAGTGCATGTTGAAAGATGGCAAAATGAGTATAGTTGTGGGAAAGGAGGGGAATTTTTAGGTTTTTCGTGGGCACCAAGTCACTCGGAAATGCCCCTCTAAAAATCCTGTTTTTGCCCATGGTTATAATATTACACTAAATCTGAATATTCATACTACACTTGACAAAATACATGGCCTGACATGTTCTACTTGGCATATGATACAATTTAGCATATAAAAATTGACAGCCCTAGGCTTCATTCACATCTGCGTCAGGGTCCCGTTCTGACGTTCCGTCGGAGCTTCCTTTCAGAACGGGACCCTGACTGAAACAAACAGAAACCATTGATTTAAATGGTGACGGATCCGGTGCCAATGGTTTCCGTTTGTCTCAGTTGTGCAAGGGTTCCGTCATTTTGACGGAACCAATACCGTAGTCGACTACTTCATTCCTCCAAAACGATGGAACCCTTGCACAACTGAGACAAACGGAAACCATTGGCACCGGATCCGTCACCATTTAAATCAATGGTGATGCAAACGGAAACCTATGGGAAGCTTCGACGGAACGTCAGAACAGGACCCTGACGCAGATGTGAATGAAGCCTTACCTGGAATTGCCTTGAACATACCATGAATGGCTCTCTGGTCAACTTTTTAACAGATATTTAATTTTGTAATAATATCACATAAACTGGAAGGGCATCATCTGATTTTCCCAGCACGTGATTTGTGGAACTACATTGCGTGTTGCATCTTGGACCCTGATATTATCAATGAACATATTAAAGGTTACTCTATAGTACAGAGCATGTTCTACACATAAACACATTCATGAGTTTGAATATATGAACATAGTCCTTTTCATCCAGATGTTTCGCGGAGCATTAAAATGAAGGCAAATGAGTAGCGTATGTTTATTCTCGCAGCCAACATGCCCAATTAGAATCTGGCAATCTGTGTACTTTACGGGAAAGGTTGGCTATGACCTCTAATGGGTTAAAGTGGCCCAGAAAATGAACTGTGGGTTTAACAATTCTTTGTTATGCATCTTTGGCATGGGAATGATTATATCTCCTTTTCACCTTCAATGTCATAAAGCTTTCTGACAAAGGCTGAGAAGAATCGCTTTCATTGCAGTTTGGCAGCAACCAAGCGGAAGATATATCAGCTTTTGTAGGCTGTTGTGCAGCGGCTGGGATAAGTTAATGTCGAATCTTTAATAAAAGTGGAAAAAAAGCTTAGTGTTCTATTGGGAAATTATTATTTCTTGTTGCTTGAAAAACAGAAAGCGAGAATAATTAATGGAAGCAGAGATGGATGTAGTGAAATATCCTCGTAGCAGACGGAGCAGGAACATACTGGCCAGTGCAAGTGATCGCTTAATCCTGGAACACCAGTTTATCATTTCTAATTGAACCAGTAGGGACAGAATGAGACATTCTAGTGCAATAATTTAGCCAAACAGGGCTAAAACCCCTAACTACAAAAAATAAAAAATAATTGGTCAGGCAATACTGGTGAAGGCTGAAAATACAGTCTAGACCTTTTTAAAGTAGCGCTTAGTACAGAAATCATATCGAATTAAATTTTATGTGAGCAAGTACTATACACAAACTTATTATATTCTTCAATCTGTTCGACAATATTCATTTTTCATGATTGAAAGTTACAAAGATGATCTTACACACTGGAAAAGTGAAGGCCCTAATAGTGCATATAGACCAGGGTTGCCATTGTGTACATGATGTGATCGGCGCTGTAATGTAGATTACACCAATGTTTTTTATTTAGAACGGAGTTATGACCTATATTAGCTTTATGCTAATGAGTTTCTCAATAGACAACTGGGCGTGTTTTACTATATGACCAAGTGGGCGTTGTGGAGAGAAGTGTATGACGCTGACCAGTCAGTGACAAATCAGTGTCATACACTTCTCTCCATTCATTTACACAGCACTAGCGATAAAGCTATATGGCTATGTGCTGCCACATAAACACAGTACAACATTACTGCAGTGTCCGGACAATGAATATACATTACCTCCAGCCAGGACGTGATGTGTATTCAGACTCCTGTCACTTCTCTGCACTTCTCTGTGATTTACAGCACAGCACTGCGAGATCTTGCTGTAAATGACAGTTTACAACATAATCTCGCGAGACTACGCCTGCTGTGCTGTAAATCACAGAGAAGTGACAGGAGTCTGAATACACATCACGTCCTGGCTGGAGGTAATGTATATTCATTGTCCGGACACTGCAGTAATGTTATACTGTATTTATGTGGCAGCACATCGCGATATAGCTATATCGCTAGTGCTGTGTAAATGAATGGAGAGAAGTGTATGACACTGATTGGTCAGCGTCATACACTTCTCTACACAACGCCCACTTGGTCATATAGTAAAACACGCCCAGTTGTCTATTGAGAAACTCATTAGCATAAAGCTAATATAGGTCATAACTCCGTTCTAAATAAAAAACATTGGTGTAATCTACATTACAGCGCCGATCACATCATGTACAATATAGGGCACTTATAATGTGGTGACAGAGCCTCTTTAAGTTCTGCCCTCACAATGACAACCCTGGTCTATATGCACTATTAGGGCCTTCACTTTTCCAGTGTGTAAGATCATCTTTGTAACTTTCAATCATGAAAAATGAATATTGTCGAACAGATTGAAGAATATAATAAGTTTGTGTATAGTACTTGCACATTTTATTGAACAAATCTAATAACAGATTTTTTTTTAGAAGTAAAAAACTTAAAATGCACTGTTTCAAATTATTATGCACAACAGAGATCAAAACATTTTAAAGGTTGTAAAGAGAACTAAAATGGTAATTTGTTGAATTTGCAGCATCAGGAGGTCATATTTACAGAAATCAAAAAAAACTTAACAGGCCAAGTTACATGTTAACATAGGACCCCTTCTTTGATATCACCTTCACAATTCTTGCATCCATTGAATTTGTGAGTATTTGGACAGTTTCTGCTTGAATATCTTTGCAGGATGTCAGAATAGCCTCCCAGAGCTTCTGTTTTGATGTGAACTGCCTCCCACCCTCATAGATATTTTGCTTGAGGATGCTCCAAAGGTTCTCAATAGGGTTGAGGTCAGGGGAACATGGGGGCCACACCATGAATTTCTCTCCTTTTATGCCAATAGCAGCCAATGACACAGAGGTATTCTTTGCATCATGAGATGGTGCATTTTCATCCATGAAGATAATTTTGCTACGGAAGGCACGGTTCTTCTTTTTGTACCACGGAAGAAAGTGGTCAGTCATAAACTCTACGTACTTTGCAGAGGTCATTTTCACACCGTCAGGGACCCTAAAGGGGCCTACCAGCTCTCTCCCCATGATTCCGGCCCAAAACATGACTCCACCACCTCCTTGCTGACGTCGCAGCCTTGTTGTGACATGGTGGCCATTCACCAACCATTCATCTGGACCATCCAGGGTTGCACGGCACTCATCAGTAAAAAACACGGTTTGAAAATTAGTCTTCATGTATTTCTGAACCCACTACAACCACTTCTGCTTGTGAGCATTGCTTAGGGGTGGCCGAATAATAGCTTTATGCAAACTTGCAAACCTCTGGAGGATCCTACACCTTGAGGTTTGCGGGACTGCAGAGGCACCAGCGGCTTCAAATACCTGTTTGCTGCTTTGCAATGGCATTTTAGCAGCTGCTCTCCTAATCCTATTAATTTGTCTGGCAGAAACATTCCTCATTATGCCTTTATCTGAACGAACCCGTCTCTGCTCTGAATCAGCCACAAATCTTTTCACAGTACGATGATCACGCTTAAGTTTTCTTGAAATATCCAATGTTTTCATACCTTGTCCAAGGTATTGCACTATTTCACGCTTTTCGGCAGCAGAGAGATCCTTTTTCTTTCCCATATTGCTTGAAACCTGTGGCCTGCTTAATAATGTGGAACGTCCTTCTTAAGTAGTTTTCCTTTGATTGGGCACACCTGGAAAACTAATTATCACAGGTGTCTGAGATTGATTACAATGATCCAAAGAGCCCTAAGACACAATACCATCCATGAGTTTAATTGAAAAACTAATAATTAAATGTTTATGACACTTAAATCCAATGTGCATAATAATTTGGAACACGGTGTATATATGTAGTGAGTTTGGTTTTAATGTCGTATATATGTATGAGCTTTGTTCTGGTGCTGTATATGTGTATTGAGCTTGGTTCTGGAGCTGTAATTGTATAGGATATATTTATAACAACAAAATTGCAGGGCAGATGGAATTTTTTTCAGTTCATTGTATATTTAATGGGAACCTGTCTGGTAGTTTTAACTGCATAAACCCCCACCATGCAGTAATACATGACCTGACAATATTTCCAAACATTCCCTTGCATGTTTTATTTAGATGCAGCAAAATCTAAAGGGTCATGGGGTGGTGCCGCTATCCTGGAGAGTCACATAGTCCTGACTCCAAACCCACCTTTCCATGCTTGATTGACATCCCCCTGGCTATTATACATCACTACCAATCTCCTCCAACTTTCGGATGCACCTTTGCCTTGTACTACTTTGCCACGCACTACTTTGGAGGCTGGCAGTGATGTAGAACAGCCAGGGGGTTATCATTCAAAATCTGGGGGGTGCCACTTCAGTTTTCGCCTCGGGCATCAGAAAAGCTAGAATCGCCCCTGGTCACTGCAGCAACTTTGGAAGCCTGTCGTAGACCGTCGCTACAGAGACTGGGGAAGGCTTTCTTGGACAGTCACTATATAGACTTGGAAAGGCTGTCTAAGAAAGGAAGGTTTAGATAAGCTGCAAGGGGCACTCACTAAACAGACAAGCATGGGAAGGCAGTCTTTGTACAGTCACTATAGTAACTTAGAAAGACTGTCATAACAGAGACAAGACAAGTAGTCACAAAGGAGACTAGATATACTGACAACATATACTGGGGAAGGCTTTCTTAAATAATCACTAAAACACAGAATGTCTTGGACAGTCACTACAGAGACCTGGGAAGGCTGTCAACCTAATGAACCCACTGGCAATGATATAGCTAGCAGAAAATGACAGAGGCTGCAATATAGTATTACATAGTGTCCATTAAAATGGATGACATGTCTGCATTGAGTCCTTCATAGTAAGAACCAGTCTTTATAGCAAAACTCTGTTCGGTTGAACCCGACTCTATAACGAACATATGCCATAATAGTGTATATGGACAGGGGTTGCCCAAATGGCCCAAATCCTTTAAGAAAGGAAGGTTTATGAAGCTGCAGGGGGCACTCACCAAACATACAAGCATGGAAAGGCAGTCTTGAACAGTCACTATAGTAACTTCAAAAGACTGTCTTAGATAGTCACAACGGAGACTAGACAACTAGTCACAACAGAGTCTGGACAGGCTGACAACATAGACTGGGGAAGGCTGTCTTCGACAGTCCCTAAAACACAGAAAGGGGGAAGCTGTCTTGAATAGTCACTACGTAGACTTGGGAAGGCAGTCTTGGACAGTCACTAAAGAGACTTCGGAAGGCTGTCTTGGACCATCACTATAGAGAGTTGAGAAGGCTGTCTTGAACAGTCACTATGTAGACTTTGGAAGGCTGTCTTGGACAGTCACTACAATACAGAATGGGGGACAATGTCTTGGACAGTCACTACAACACAGAGTGGGGAAGGCAGTCTTAGACAGTCACTACAGAGACTCAGGAAGGCTGTCTTGGCCATTCACTACAATGGAGAATCGGAAAGCTGTATTTCGACAGTTACAAAGAAGATTTGCAAAGAATGCCTTGGAGACTCATTAAAAAATATAAATAGACTTGGGTAACATGGTGCTGATGATCAGGAGACCCACTAGACTAAATAGAGTATTAAGTATTGAGATTGTGCATCAATAGTGAGAAGTACATTCTCAATAATCTCTAGCAAAGGAAACTTTGCCTGTGACAAGACAATAACTATTTGCTTCCACAGCCTCTTAATGGCCAGATGGAAGTGTAGTCCATTCAGCCATGGTGCCCCAGAGGTTTCGTCCGTAGGTAGTTTTTCCTCTCCTGCATGCTTGTGGAGGACTCTTCATCAGGGATTTGTGATATAACTAGTCCTTCTTGTGTCTTCTCAAATGATCAAAATTCAAAATAAATCATTTCACAAAAAAAAGTATGTGTCTGCTTTCATTAATATTGCATTAGAGTATAAGTCTCATACACCTTCGAACAATCGAATATTAATTGAGGAAAAGCGTAATGACATTGGCAAGCTTATCACCACAAAAAACATTTTTTGCTGACCGTCACAGGAATGAGTGTCAAAGAAGCCGACCTAAGACCCATATCTGTGGAAAAGTTGATCTGCCATGTTGTTGTTGTTTTTTTGGTCATTGTCGGGTGCATTTGTTGGGAAGTTATTTATGCCCAACGACAGATCTACATCCCATCAATAGAAAGTCCGACCAGGTCACAGATCACGGACAAGATCGGTCAGTGATTTGTCATTTTAACTTATGGCGTTATCATCCAAAACAACAACCTTCACAGATCGACCATGAACAACAACTTCCTGTCTAAAACCCCACATCTATGGCTAGCTTCTGGGATCGGGAGAGGGACAAGGCAGGGAGGCCCGTTGTCCACGATAAACTTTACTTTGACCCTGGAACCATTCCTATGGAAGATACATGTGTTCAAGTACAGGAGGGAGAGCACAAGGTTGTGGCGTATGCAGATGATTTACTGTTTTTTTGTTTTTTTTTAATGAAATCCAAATATTTTACTGCCAAATGTTCTGCAAGAGTATAGGAGAAACTCGGTCTTGTCAGCATTTAAGATAAATATGACAATCTTAAGCATTGAATGTTTCCTTGAATGATAATATAAAGGTACAGCTGGAATCCAGCTATTTCTTTAAATCGACAGATAAAGTCCTGAAGTATTTAGATATTGGCCTGACTGCATGCGCTGCAATCTTGTTCTCATATAATTTTACAAAGATTCTTAAGACAATAAAGGAGGATTTCCAGAGATGGGGAAAAGTTATATTACTTGGTTTGGCAGATCTGCTTCAAGCATTCCCGATTAGGATGCCTTGTAGTTTCTTCCAATATCTTTCAACACAAATTCATATGGGTTAAGAAACCAGCTAGCGTTTGTAAGGGTGTGCTGAGAAGTCAAAAAAAGGCAGGAGGGATAGGGCTCCCAGATTTTGGGTTGTATTATCAGGCAATACATCTGAATAGGGTGGTAGACTGGTGTTGCCGTAAGGATAAAAGATGGGTATTTGTAGAACAGGCCTTTTCTGATACAAGCCTGGAATGCTTACCATGGGCCAATAAGAACATAATTCGCAAACTGAGGGGCCATTCGACCATAGGACCCACACTGATAGAATGCAATAAAGCATTTAAAGAGAAAAAGATATCACCTGATGCCTCGCCCATGATGCCAATATTGGGGACAACAAAGTTCGCACCAGGGGTGGAAGACCCCATTTTCAGGAAGTGGAGAAAAGGGGTGTATATAGAGGGTTGCACTTTAGGAGGGAGCAAAATTGGCTCTCAAGAGATAAAATATTGCAGATAATGAAGTCCTGTTCAGTGGGAATATTGAAAGCAAATCATTTGGCGCACTTTCTTGGAGTGATGCCCCAAATTAGGGAGATGGATAGGAAATTGACTAAGTTTGAATAAATATCAAATAGGGGGGAGGGTGCAGCATGCATTGTCTACAATATATGCAATGTTGAACATATCAAATAGGAACTTGGTGCCGACCTTTATGTGGGTGTGGGAACAGAACTTAGGAATTACGTTTACAGCAGACCAAAGAGGTAAAATATATACATTAATTTATAAAGCAAATATATGTAGCAAAACGCAGGAAACGGGATATAAAATATTAACTGGCTGGTATCAGGTACTGTTGAAAATACATAGAATTAAAAAAATATACCTTCCAATGAGTTGGAGATGTGGGGAAGAGAATGGGTCATTGTTCCATATATTTTGGGAATGTGAGAAACTAAGAACCTGTTGGAGAGAGGTTAGTAGAATAATAAGACTGGTAGTAGAGGATGTGGGACCGATGGCTCCGGAGCTCTTCCTTCTGCATCACAGTGATATCCCCCTCAGGCATTATAAAGATTCCCTGTTGAATAATGTAATAAACGCAGAGAGATCATGCATACCTGTGATGTGGAGAGACATGAGCCCTCCACCAATAGACTCCTGGTTGGCAAAAGTGAATGAAATTATGAGCATGTAAGATCTTATTGCCCTTAGTAGAGAGAAGAGATTGAGATTTCAAACAGTAAGGGCAAATTGGATACGATTCCGAAATAATATTAATTACAGGTCTGAATTACTAACAGAACATAACTGAGAGATACTATTGTGGGGCATTTTTTTATTTTTTTTGGTGTATTGTGGGGGCATTATTTTATTTTTTTGTGTATTGTAACTTATATCCAAAAGTTTGGAAAATATAGAAGGGAGATATACTTCTGTTTTATATATTGACCATATCTTGTTTATGTATTAAGATAATGGAAACTCAAATGTAAAAAGTATGTTTCCTTTGTTGAAGAATGGAAGATCAGGTTTATTCCTATTAAGATGTATCTATTATATTTTGTATAAATAAATAAATAATATGAAAAAAAATACCTGGTCACAGATCAAGGACGAGATCGATCAGCGATTTGTCATCTTAACTTATGGTGCTGTCATCCAAACCAACAACCTTCACAGACCAAACATGAACAACAACTCGCTGTCTAAACTCCCCAATGTACTGTATGGCTAGCTTCAGAAACATTCTGTGAATTTGTGGGTATGAGCAACCCACGGACATTTTTACACATTGGTTCGGCCTGTGCAAAAATTTCTTGAGTGCGCCCCCTTCCTGATAATTTCCATACCCAGCAACAGTTTAAAATGAGAATGGCTCAACACATCCCCCCAAATCTTGCCTGCAAGATGCACATATATGCACACATTATACACCACATACATACGCCACATACATACACCCATTATACACACCAAGTATATAAGCAGTAAATACACAAACTCACTAAATATATAAACACCACATATATATATATATATATATATATATATATATATATATATACACACACACCACTTAAATAAATGTATATACATAAACACAGCACACACATATAGTGTGTGTGTGTGTGTGTGTGTGTGTGTGTGTGTGTGTGTGTGTGTGTGTGTATATATACTAGTAAAGTGGTATTATTTATGTGTACCGTATATACAGTGGCATTATTCAAGTGCATAGTATATGTAGGAAAAGTTCCCAGTTAGTAAACAACGGACTGGTTCCCATTATTCTTTCCAATTAGGATTATATTATAAAGGTACAGAAGGAGTAAATATAAAACTTAGCTTTTATTAAGCTATTAAAATGTGGAACATCACACATTTACTTGTAAAGACATATACTGACATACATAACATATAAGTGTCAATTAGGTATAGGGTATAGGTTCCTTTGATTAGATTTTTGTTCAGAGTATAGTTAGAGTCTTATACGAGGATTGTATATTGAATCCTTCCCATCCCCTCTATATGCGTAGTCTAGCCATTTGTGAGGTGTTGAGGTCAGGTCTGCATTCAGACTCAGCCAATAAATTGTGAACTGGAACACGTCCCTGATATAGTATATAAGGACATTATAAAGAATATGATGAGTTTTTGGCAGTAAGGATTACTAAAATATCAATTTCATCCACCTGATAATTAAACTAATTTTATACTTACTAATTTTATACTTACTTACAGAATTATTTTAATAAATAAATTAGGGACACATGTTATATATCCCGATGGTGTATGACATATTAGATATATTCTACACATATATTTTTACTTTTTCTGTAATATTTTATTTATTACTAAATATGTAACCATCTCCATCAGGCCCCCATTCTTGCTGCCTTCCATCTGGTCTAATTTAGAAGTGTTGTGGGATTTACTGATTTATAACAAATTTCTGAGTAGCACAATAGGAGGGCAGCATTTTAACCCCTTAACGACATCCGACATACTATTACGTCGCTGTCTTTAAGGACTTAACGCAACACAATGTACTGGTACACTTATATTACAGCTGACACCCTGCTGCATGGCCAGGACCGGAGCTAGCCTCCGATCCGGCCTATTAACCTCTTAGATGCAGCGAGCGCTGCATCTATGGTGTTTACTAGCAGATCGGAACCGTGCAATGCAATCGCGGGATTCCGATGACTGCTCTGGCAGACCGGAGGCCTAAAAATGGCTTCCTGTCTGCAAAGTATGGAAGCCTGTTAGGTCCCTCCCGGAGGCGGGCCTAAAAGGCTTCCGGCCGCCGAAAATGGTGCAGCCTGCGACATCAGCCACGGGTGTCAGCTGTATGTTACAGCTGACACCCTGCTGTAACAGAGCTTGCTAACCGGCAACAAATAGCAGATGTTGAGATTTTTGCGGCAGAAAAGCTGCGATTCCGCCGCAAAAATCGCAACTCAGAAATAAAATTGGTAAACTAACCCAGAATTCTGTGCTTCTTCATCCAGGTCGGCCTCATAGGATAACGTTTCATCCCATGTGACCGCTGCAGTCAATCATATGCTGCAGTGGTCACATGGGATTAAACAGCCTCCCAGGAGGCTGGGCTGTAGGATGGCAGAGGGACACTTTGCGATGGCTATGGGTAAGCTTGAAACCTTTTTTTTTTTTACATGCAGTTTTTCTCAGTGGACTTTCTGGCCAAAAAACTGCACCACAATTTGACTGGAAGTCCCAGCGGCGACCATGGCAGATACGCATTGTGCTTTTACGCAGGGTATCCGCCCTGTGTGAACATACCTGAATGGAGCTGAGCTGCAGTACCAGACAAAGCCACATGAATATAGACATTGCTGCGGTGAAGGAGCTCCAGCACACCAGCTACAGCCCCTTTGTTCAGCTCAATATGGGGATCCCTTGGACTGGACCTCCCAGATTGTACAGTCACAGCTTGTCCTAAGGATAGGCCACAAAATCTAAAAAACCCTCTAAAGCTTAAAAGGTAAAAATATACAGTTTTTGTCATATCAACCCAGATAGACATGTGCCTCTTGAAAACCTCATATCTATATTGGATAGAAAATGATGTAAACTAAAAGCAAAAGAAAATAGATTACAAGTGAAATATGTCCAAGAATGGAGACATTGCGAATTTATCCTCTAGTGACTCAGTGTTAGTTTATAGTTACGCTTGCCACCTCCGATTTCTATTACTAGAATGTCACCTTTCTTAGCTTGTAGACACTTCTGTGCACTCATTCTGATCTATAGAATACAATGAACATCATGCTTGTCATATCTAGGGGGACGACTAATGCACAGAGACACAGGTACAGTTTGCAGTAAAATGACAATGTTTGAATACACGACAAGCCTTCTCTGGTATCCAGGGACTGAAACATATTTTTAATTATAAATTGACCATGGAGAATACGCTACATGTCTTTTTACTTTCCTTTATTGCAAATTTAATAGAAAATTCAGAATTCAAGGACGGATTTAGAGAATCTCAGCCTGCGAGTAATGTCAGGATGGCAATTTGATGTTTGTGTGACAAATTTAGTTTGACACAAATAGAACAGAATCAAAATGACATGTTTCAATACCAAAGTGCAAACTTTAATGCATTTGGATTAGGTGAAATTGTTTTGGTTTTCCTTTAGGGCACATGCTGTTAGAGAGTACAGTAGGTGGAAAGGTTTTTAGGAGTAGTCTGCATAGGACAGAGAAAGAGATGGAAAATCAGAGGAAGTAGAAGTTGGAGAAGCTGTTGCAGACAAATTTTCAAAATGCCCTGCTGGGAAGTTGAAACATAACATTGACAATTGCAGATAAATTAGAAGTAAAAAAGTATAAAAGTGGCAAAGCCGAACTATAGTAATGGAGGAATACAATATTAGCAAATCTACCAATTATGGCACTAAAAAGCACAAGACCCTTTTTAATGTATTGTTAAATGGCGTAGAAGCCTCTGAAGCCTCCAGAAGAATCCTAGCTCCTCAGCTTTGTCCAGTCCTATTGTAGGGCAAAAAAAATAAAAAATAAAAATTTTACAAGTCCTGTTAGAGACAACGTACTGTACAAGCAGTTATAGGGAAACAAATTAAATGTAATATTAATACTGGCGAATTCTAACATCAGTGATTATTTGAATCTGGGACCGCAATGTGCGTCCGGCGGTAATCCCTGGTCTTCCTCACTGTGTAGTCAGTTCCTGGAACTGTGAAAAGTGGCTACAGCCCAAAAAATATTCACACTGCTCTACGGATCAGAGCATCGGTACCGCTCTGCCTTGATTATCTGAGCTATACACTCAGAGCCGGACTATACTGAGGGCACATTGAGGACATGCCCCCGGAGCCTTCAAACCTTAAGACCTTAGTTGGCCTCCACCAACCAACCTATCTGCCCAGGCACTTTCTATCTATCTATATGGTGGTGATACATGTGTGTGGTTAAGTCTAAGAGAGTCACTGGCTTGGCTATCTTTGGGTCTAGTGGGATAGATTAGGAGTACCCTAATAGGTGGACCTGGAAGTAAGCTATAGTGGGTCTAATTGCCATGGAGACCTGAAACGTGGCCTGGTAATTCTAGCCATGGGAAAGACTTAACTACTGAATAGTGATTGAAGTAGGTAGCAGTAGGTGACCCTTGAGAGTATGGCCCAAGTGAAGGCTACCAGGAACCTGTAGTGACTGGAAGTGGTGGTAATCCTGGGAAAGGTTGGACTACGGAAGAGTCATTGAAGTAGGAAGTGATAGGTGACCCTTGAGACTAGCGCAGTAGTGAATAGGCTACCTGAATCCTTGAGTGAGTTGGAGCGCCAGAGAAGAGACGTGAGTAGTGTCTAGAGACCTTCTGGTACAAGTGTCTGTTGGTGTGTTTCTGAAGAATATCTGACAACGGTGTCCTGAAGTAATTTGCCCTGAGGGGTGGAATTGAAGATAGTGGTTAGCAAGGGCCTGGAAAAGTAGTGCTGTAGGTATACAAAGGCGCTTAGATAGAGAGTGGGACATCCAATAAAAAAATGTGGGAAACTGAGGTGGTGGTGGAAAGCTGTGTGAAGTAACATAGTTGGAATGTGGTCTCAGAAAGACTGGCAGAGACCTGTGGAAGCATATAGTACTTGGAAGTAAGTTTATCTAGTAAAGGGAACTTGTCATCTACATTAGGATCTACATTATGATGTCCTGACTGGGGGCAGCATAATGCAGTGACAGACACTATGATTTCTGCTGTCTGTCACTTATTTTCTTAAGTGAAGCTATTTCTGAGCACTTATGTTCACAGCCCAGGCAGCGCCGCCAGAGATGAGTCTATCCATGAGCTGCCACTACCTCCATCCACTCGCCTCTGATGGACAAACAGGTGCACGCCTCGTTACAGTTACAGTATGTGTATCAGAGCTGGGTGTTCTAATAATCCCACCCAGAGGCGTAGCTAGGGGTTTAACACAGGGGGGGGGGGGGCAAAACATATCTGAGTGGGCCCCCTCTAATGCATGTTTATAACTGAAGAGGCGCATTCTAATGATATACCAGCCATCATCCCTGTATATAACCCCCATCATCTCTGTATATAACCCCCATCATCCCTGAATATACCAGCCATCATCCCTGTATATAACCCCCACAATCCCTGTATATACCAGCGATAATCCCTGTATATAACCCCTATCATCTCTGTATATACCAGCCTTGCTTATATATACAGGTAAGATGGCGGTTATAAACAGGGAAGATGGCTGGTATATACAGGGATGATGGGGGTTGTATACAGGGCTGATTGGGGTTATATAAGGGGATGATGGCTGGTATACACAGGGAAGATGGTGGTTAATGCAGGGATGATGGCTGAACTACCCATCATCCCTGTATATAACAACCATCATCCCTGTATATAACAACCATAATCCTTGTATATACTGCCACACAGCCCCCTCCCCTTGTATATACTGCCACACAGCAATCCCCCCTCCCCTTGTATATACTGCCATGCAGCAATACCCCCTCCCCTTGTATATACTGCCACACAGCAATCCCCCCTCCCCTTGTATATACTGCCACACAGCAATCCCCCCTTCCCTTGTATATACTGCAACACAGCAATCCCCCTCCCCTTGTATATACTGCCACACAGCAATCCCGCTCCCCTTGTATATACTGCCACACAGCAATCCCCCCTCCCCTTGTATATACTGCCACACAGCAATCCCCCCTCCCCTTTTATATACTGCCACACAGCCCCTCTCCCCTTGTATATACTGCTACACAGCACCCCTCTCCCCTTGTATATAGTGCTACACAGCCCGCCTCCCCTTGTATTTACTGCCCCACAACAATCCCCCTCCCCTTGTATATAGTGCCACACAGCCACCCTCCCCTTGTATATATTGCCACACTACAATCCCCCTGTATATAGTGCTACACAGCCCCTCTCCCCTTGTATATAAGGCTACACGGCCCCTCTCCCCTTGTATATAGTGCTACACAGCCCCCCTCCCCTTGTATATAGTGCTACTCAGCAATTCCCCTGCCCCCTATATATTATCACACAGCCCCCTCAAAAAAAAAGATTGTACTTACCTTGCCCCATTGCCGCGACAGACGGAGCGCTACACTGCCTCTCGGGCGGGACGCCTGCGCAAACCGTCGTGATGATGTGACATCATCAAACCGGCCTGCCCAGGGGTTTTTCCCAGCGCCTTATAGGCTGCAGGCCTAACGTGGCCTGCAGCCTATAGTATTCATTTATACCTGCGTCCTGAGGACGCACATACAGGTGAATGTGGATGTCGCCAGCAACTGTGCCCCCTCCGGTGCTAGCGATGCCACTGTATCCGCCGGCTGCCCGTGACAGTGCGCAGGCTTTAAACTCTAGTGAGCGGGTGGACCGTGGAAGGTACGCGGCGGCGCACCTTATAGGGAACACTGCCTGGCACTCAACGCTTGTTAAAATGCATGCCTTCAAGGCAGATGCGTAGCTAGCAGGACGGCAGTGGACCTAAGATGGTGGGGCCCAGGGCCAGTCCCCCAGCGGTGGCATGTCTCGGTTTCCACTGACTCCTTCCTTCCACTTCACTATGTAATGCCAGCTCTGAGCGGCTCGGTGCAGACAGGCGTAATGTAGTGACATAATCGCGCCTGTCTGCGTAGAGCCACACATTCATAGAGTGAAGTAGCAGCGGGATCCCCTCCACTCATCGTCGGAACGGGGATAGGTGAGTATTTATTTATTTTTTATTAGGCACTATGGGGGCATTATACGGAGTATGGAGGGATGGAGAAATATACTGTATGGCTGCACCTTTGAGGGCATTATACAGTTTAGGGGCAGCTATGGGGGCATTATACTGCATAGGGGCAGCTATAAGGGAGCTATCGGGGAATTTTATTGTATGGGGCAGCTATGGGGGCATTATACTGTATGGGACAGCTATGTGGGCAATTATACTGTATGGGAGCAGCTATGGGGGATTATACTGTGTGGGGGCAGCTATGGGGCATTATACTGTATGGTGGCAGCTATGGGGCATTATACTGTGTGGGGACAGCTATGGGGGCATTATACTGTGTGGGAGGCACTATGGGGGCATTATACTGTGTGGGGGCAGCTATGGGGCAATATACTGTATGGGGCAGCTATGGGGCTTTCTACTGTGTGGGAGGCACTATGGAGGCATTATACTGTGTGGAGACCGCTATAGGGGCATTATACTGTATGGAGACAGCTATAGGGGCATTATACTGTGTGGGGGAACCTATGAGGGCATTATACTGTGTTGGGGTAGCTATGGGGGCATTATACTGTCTGCGGGGCTGCTATAGGGGCATTATACTGTGCGGGGCAGCTATCGGGGCATTATACTGTGTGGGGCAGCTATAAGGGTATTATAGTGTGTGAGGACCACTAAGGTGTCATTATATTGTGTGGAGGGCACTAAGAGTTCATTATACTATGTGGGGGGCACTAAGGGGTTATTATACTGTGTGGGGGCAGTTATGGGAGCATTGTTCTGTGTGGGGGCAACCATAGGGGCATTATACTGTGTGAGGGCAGCTATAGGGGCATTATCCGGTGTGGTGGCAGCTATAGGGGCATTATACTGTGCGGGGGGCCTACTGGGTTGGGGCCCCCCCTGTGCTAAACCCCTAGCTACACCTCCGCTTCTAGGGGGTACTTACCATGAAGGCACCAAATGCATCTGCTATTGGCCGTTGGAGAGACGGGGCCCACCCATGGTGAAAAGAACCTGTGCAGGACTCCCCTTTACAGAGTAAAGGCCCTTTTACATGGTCTAATTATCGGCGAACAAACGTTCACACAAACGCTCGGTCCCGATCATTACCCTGTATGTACATCAGCAGATGAATAAGCAAATGCTCGTTCATCATTGATCACATCTTTTCCGCGGCCCAAAAAATGGTCGCTAGCCAGCAACATATCTCCCTGTGTAAACAAGGGATGTGCTACCAACAAGATGCAAATGTATGGGGAGAAATGATGGGCTCTTGTTTACCGGCTAGGAAATCACAAAGTCAGTAAAAACACCTTTACTGTATTGTTAACGAACTAGGGGATAATGAATTGGCCCAAGGGTCATGGAAAAGGTGTGAAGGGGAAAGCAAACACCAGTACATCTGTCCTGGGTGGTTAAGTCCAACACCATAATGGAGGGGGGGGGGGTACAATTTGATCTTTGCTATGGGGCCCTCTCTCTCTCCTATGTATGCCACTACATGCATTTTTTATGGTTTGTGTTTAATTGAGGAGTACCCTCTCTATTACCTCAAAATGCCATAATAGGGTATTTTACTAGTGAATCTCTTAATCAGACAAAACATTTAGGACAACCTTCATTTGTCTTTTGAATAAGGTATATTGGAAATCATTATGTGGTGTGCAGCTAACCAGAGTAATAACATCAGGAAATATTTACAGCACATTAGGAATAAGGCAAATAACAGCAGCACTCACTAAAATACAGGAAAAAGGACTTGGATACAAAAGCATCGAGACATTGACGAGTTTCAGGGTTATGTCCATTATATTGTCTGTATCAAGTAGGCTTGCTGCCTGCGTAGCACTGATCAGAGGGGCTAAGGAGCTAATTTTCATAGAGAAGGTGGGGGACATATACTACAGAGTATAAAGATGTAAAAAAAAACATGTAAACAGCTAAAATGTGCAGCAAATGGTAAAAATCCTCCAAAGGGGAGACCGCAAATAAGAAGATGATATGATGGAAAGTGGCGGAATAGGGAAGAGCCAGAGAGGAAGCATAGAACTCTTTAGATGCGTATCCTAGTCTTTTAAAGCGGTTATCCGGGGTTTTAAAATTGATTATCTATTCTTAGGATACGCCATCAATATTAGATCGCTGGGGGTCCAACTCTCGGCACCCCCGCCAATCAGCTGTTTAAAGGGGCGGGCAATCGTACGAGCGTTGCAGACTCTTGATTGTTTACATTGATTTTACTTGCTTGCACTTGCATGTGCCATTACATTTGCATTGTTGCCAACAGTCTCGAATTTGCCTGACTGTCCCAAATCTACAGAGACAGTCCCGGCAAATTACTGTCCCGGATGCGTGTCCCGGCAACTGCCATATTCAATTTTTTCTGCGTCTCAGATACAGTTGAACACTATGGAAGAGCAGGAAACTATCCGCTCCATGCTCTGCCATTCACTCCTCCTGGAGCGGAATCCCCGGCCAGAGAGTTGCCGACATTCTGGCCGGGGATTCCGCTCATGGAGAGAGCCCCTGATGTCCCTGTCTATATATGGACAGTGACGTCAGGGGCTCCACCAGGAGCGGATACCCCGGCCACAGAGTTGCCGATGCTCTGGCCGGATATTCTGTAGCTAGAGGGAGCCCCTGACAACCCTGTCCATATATGGACATTGACATCAGGGGCTCTTTCTGGAGCGGAATCCGTGGCCAGAGTGATACCGACGCTCTGGGTGGAGAGTCCGCTCCATGAGGAGCCCCTGACGTTACTGTCCATATATGGGCAGGAACATCAGATGCTCCCTCCAGGAGCTACAAGATGGGTGTGTGGCGCTATCTATAAGGAGGTATATGTGGCACCATCTACAGAGGAAACTGTGGAATTATACAGAGGGCACTGTTGCATTATCTACAGAAAACTCTGTGGCATTATCTACAGACAGCATGTGGCATTTTCTAGAGAGGGCAATGTGGCATTATCTACAGGGTGTGTGTGTGGTACTATCTACAGAGGGTACTATGGCACTATCTACAGGGTGCATTGTGACATTATCTACAGAGGTCGCTGTGGCATTATCTACAGAGGGCAATGTGGCACCATCTACAGGGGGGCTGTGTGGCTCTATCTACAGAGAGGTGTGGCACTATCTACAGAGGGCACTGTGGCATTATCTACAGGGGTGTGGAATTATTTACAGAGGGCACTGTGGCACTATGTACAGGGGGGGGCTCTTTGGATCATCTACAGGAGGGCTGTGTGGCTTTGTCTACAGGTGGGAGTGTGGCATTATCTACAGAGGGCACTATCGAAAAAGAGGGTGTGTGGCACTATCTACCGAGGGCATTGTGGCACTATCTAAAAGGGTGTGTGTGGCACTATCTACAGAGGGCACTGTGGCATTATCTACAGGGGTGGCTATGTGGCACTATCTACAGGGGGGACTGTGGCAATAGCTACAGGGAGCAGTGTGCGGCACTATCTACTGGGGGCAGTGTGGAGCACCATCTACAGGGAACACTAACTATGCTGGATTTACGCTACCAGTAGTGATCAGGTCAGCACATATCACCTAGCCCTAGTGATTAAGTGAGACATCACCTGCCTGTAAACAACTGGATAACCGGAGAGAGATACTGGCCAGCATAGTAGTTGTCAGGAATACTAGTGCAGAAATATTTGTTTGTTTATTTGTATGCTGAAATTCTGGGAAGAAAGCCAAAACCCATTGGCCATGCTCACCAGATAAGCTACGCCCCCTATAAGACACACCCACCAAAGAAGCCACACCCTAAGTATCCCTGGAAAAAAAAAATGTTGCCAACTTTGCATTCGTAGCGGCTGTGCAAGGTATTGCAGCGTGGTCCTTTTCAAGTAGACACTGTCCCTACCATGGATTTACAGTTTGATGTGCCACGGATCCGCATGAGGATTAGCCCCATTCAATGGAAATCCGCTGTCTTATCCGCCTGGACTCAGCATCAATAAGTGATATGTCATTAATTTTCTTTCTTCAATGCACATTTTTAATTTGCGCTAAAAACTTCTGTGATATCTGCACAGAGATGTGAATTTCCCATTGAAGTTATCGGGAGATGGATTTAATGTGGATTTTGGCGCAGAATCTGAGTGAAATCCAGAAAGTGTAAGGGAGCACACTGGCACTGGTAATAGGGCATTTTCTAGTTGGTACTGTGTATGAGAGCACTCTGGCGTTATTGATAAGGGCACTAGAGTACTGTCAGTTCACATGGAGTTTATTGGAGCGGATTTTGACACAGAAATTGTGACTGATTAGAGCCAACGAATGTCCAAAATCACCCTCATTGATTTCAATGGGAGTCAGCTTGTTGCCTCTTGTGGAATGTTCTTTCTTGCCACAGTCTCCGCCTCTGTCCTCCCATTGAAATCAATGGGAGGCCGAAAAAACCTCCGGCGCTCGTTTCTTAGCATTTCTTGCTGCGTTTTTTGTCCATGGCCTTTGCATTCACCATGGGCAAAGAATGCAGAAAACAAAAGTGCAGGCAATTCAAAATCTGCCCGAAAATTCCAGAAGGAATTTTGTCTGTAAAATCTCAGGGCCTAAATGGGTCAGTTTGGCTTTCGTTATGGGGGTGTGTGGCCAGTACAAACATGAAGTTTTCCTATAAATGTTGAGCTTCTTTATGATATATTAAACAACATATACATGATATACTAATATAAGTACAGTTTCTCTATGCTTCATAAAACGCTTTCCAGACCAAGTTATAGAAAAATACCTAAAAAAAAGTAAATCAATTCAATATAAAATAAACAATAAGGCAATAAAACAAAGGTAACTATTGAAAGCCGCCAGTATTTCCCTTATCAAATATGGCCGCGGCTGCTTCAACGCGTCGTTCAACCTGGCGTATGCCCGGAAGTACATGCGTGAATCCTGTCAGGACCAGGAAGTGCCTTGTGAACATGGAGGCTAGGTCCCGATCAGCTGTCATCTAACATTGTGCGTTATTATTCATTTGTGTAGTCCGACCATGATTCCCTTCACCGTAAACATTAAGTTGTCCACCAGGACGCTGACCGGAGCTCTCACCCAGCTCAACAAGGGGGCGCTAGACTGGTAAGTAACTGCAGAGGGGAAGTGGAGTGTAATCGCTGAAAAACTACAAGTACCAGCATGCTTTGCCAACCAGTAGCCCTGAGTGGAGGAGTGTGGTGAATTGGACAGCAGCTGACAGCGATGTGTGATATTTGCTGCAATGTCCCAAACTTGTGTGAGAACAGATTGATCAATGAATGAGGTGCGCTGCACCGCAACATAGACATGCATTGGGTTGTATAAGGATAGGTGGGGGCACTGACGTCACCATTGTCATGAACGAGATCAGCAGAAGACATTGTCCTGGTTGCAGTGTAGTTGCTGTACATATAATACAGGTTTATAGAAGTCACTATGTGAACAGACTCTGAATGTGAGATTATGACGTCACATACATAGGTAAACAGGGTGACAACCACACTGAGTCATCCAGCCATGAAGCATTCCCATGTAGTCTATCCCACAAGCGCCGCGTCTATGGGACAATACCGACGTACACATGAAGTTGTTATCTCTGTGAACCTTCAAACGTAGCAACCTGTACTGCTCTGTGTACTGACACCTTTATTTCATATCCAGCAGTAAATTGTTCAGTAATTTGGGCTACAGTAGCTCTTCTGTGGGATGAGACTACACGGGCTAGCCTTCTTTCTCCAGGCGCATCAGTGGTCCTTGGGCGTCCATGACCCTGTCGCCGGTACACCGGTTGCTCTTCCTTGGACCACTTTTGGTAGGAACCAACCACTGCACACAAGGAACACCCCACAAGACCTGCTGGTTTGGAAACGCTCTGACCCAGTTGTATAGACATCACAATTTGGCCCTTGTCAAAGTGGCTCAGATGCTTACACTTGCCCATTTATCCCAACCCTTGACAGGCGCCATTGTAATCAATGTTATTCACTTTGTCTGTCAGTGGCTTTAGGCTGAGATCTCACGTAGCGGTTTAAATGCATTATTTCAGAAAAACCGCACCATTCTGCCGTGATATTCGAAAAATGGTGGCAAAAATGCGCGGTTTGCTGCAAGTCATAGTAAAAAAAAAAAAATGTAAACCATGATGTGAGATTCCAACCTAAGGCCTTCTTCACACGGAGGTGTCAGTTTTTGCGCGTGCAAAAAATGCTGCATTTTGCGTGCGCAAAAGGTACGTGTGTCATCAGCATATGGTGCGTGGCTGCGTAATTTTTGTGCAGCCGGCATCATGATGACACTCTATTTTTATATTTACAAACAGAAAAGCACGTGGTGCTTTTCTGTTTTCCATCATTTATTTTACTAGTGTAGCGCGCGGCACCCGGAAGTGCGTCCGTGTGCCGAGCGCGATTTGCACGCACCCATTGACTTCAATGGGTGCGTGCTGTGCGAAACACGGGCGAGTATAGGACATGTCGTGAGTTTCAAGGGGTGTTCATGGGGACATCAGGGGTGTCAAAATATCCTGAGCATGAAAGTTGCTTCGGTGACAAACGAGTATAGTTTTATACAAGACTTCAGTTTATTATAAGTAGTCAAATGCCTCTCTCTCTGCTTATTTGACTATTTTCCCTTCCTCCCCCTCTCAACATTCACTCACTGAATTTGCTGCTTTTTCTGTCTTCAAGACAAGACGAACTCTCAGCTCACTGAAAGTTCAGGTTACAGCTCCCCATAGAAGGGGAGAAGGGAGCAGAGTGAGAGAAAGGCAGAGACACACAGATGCTGCTGCAGCTTCTAGTAAGTGTTATATCTCAATCCAGTGCTGGCACAGAATCAGCGCATACAGGTGGAGAATCACTGCACAAGATGATGGGAATTCTGAAAACAGCTGAGCTGCGCTATTTCCCGTAACCCTTATAGGAGTTACAGCAAAGGCATAGCACAGGGAGCTATGCTGTTTCTCTAACTTTGCAGTTATGGAAAACAGCGTAGCCCATCCAGCAATGAACTGATTCTCCGCCTGGACGTGTCGGCCTACGGCCACCTCACCAGGTGGGATGGGCTATGGAGCCATGGGCTACCCCCACTTCGGAGATAGGTGTGGGTCCCATAGGTGGGACCCGTATCTATCAAACATTTATGGCATATCTACAGGATAGCTAAGCAAAGTTACCAAATAACAGAGTGTTACGACTGTCAGCAGAGAAGTGGATCCTTATTCCGCATTCGGTCCCGAGTCTAAGGAATCTCCCCGTTCTGCACCTTGGAACCCCCACAAGGGGATTTGGTCTTTTCCAGTCAGAATCCCGGGTGTCAGCCCCGTAGTAGTCACTGATTTGGGGACAGGTGCCTTGCAACAATGTCCGAAGCGGAGTCAGAACGAAGCCAAGGGTCGATACTAGGAGAGTGGACACAATGGTGCGACAAGCCAGAGAAGACCTTCTGAACCAGGGGTCAGTAGCAAGGAGGCTGAACTACAAGTATCAGGAGACAAAACCAGAAGGAGTGAGACGATGGCATGATTCAGAGAAAAGTGAAAACTCCACCACAGGTTTTTACTGCGGACTTGCTGTTGCAAATCTGCAACATAATAGGCATGCTGCAGATTTTAAAATCTGTGTGTATTTTTTGGCTACATTTTAATGGGGTTTTGAAAATGGAGAGTGAAGGGCCGCTCACTGGGTTGTGCCATGTCTTATTTCCTAGTTGGCAGATCTGGGTATGGTTGGGTTTCCCCTGCATTTGTTGTATGCTCTTCTGTTACTGCATGCCGTTATTTCCCTAATAAATAATTGATATGTTGTATTAGGGTTTGCCATGTTGATGCTTTGTGGGATAATGTTTATGTATACTTTCTGCTTGTTGCCCTGATTTTGATGTAATTGCCGCTTTCTTACTGAGGAATTGTGTGATGGGATTTATGTTTATATGCCATAATAGTTATAGTTTGATTTGTGGTGTCGTCTTCGGTTGCACAATGGCAGGAATATATCCTAAAGGAAGATGAATGGAACGTGTCTTCAATACGTGGCTGTAATAGAGCAGGAATTCTTGTTATATTTTGATCTCCCACCATTCAGCAGTCGGATAATGAGCAAAAGAAATGACAGGAAATCTCCTCGAACCTCCTATAAAAACCTTCTCCAGCGCAAGTGAACTTGGACCGATTAGCTTGTCAGCTTCAAGCCGTCTTCATGCATGGGCTGCTTTAGTAATATGCACAGTTTGTACTGTGGGGAGACGGATTAACAGCGTGAATCCAATAAATATTCTGCCATGTTTGGGTATAGTTGCTATAAAGGGCACTGGACCCACTTCTTTCTAATATGTAATTCTCCTTGACATATTCTTTTAATGAGTAAAACTCTAGTCCCGCATAAGATTGCTATGGAAACCACCATCTGTTTTATATATGTTCTGTTTTATCATTATAATTCTATCATATTGCTGTACAAGTCAAAAATGTGTCATGTATGTTTCTAGGAAGGCTGAGTGACTGTGAATACTGCGGATCCTACAGGAGTTCTAACCCCGATTTCATAGACTCCTTTATTATGCAGGCTCCTATTTTCTCCCCTTCCCCTGTTATTACACTCCTACACACTTCTTAAAGCTGCGGTGATCACAGGACTTTATTACAGCACATTTGTTACCTGAAAATGCTGCCCTCTTTACCATTGACTGACGTCGATGTGTACACTGGCAGATACATGGCGGCCTTCAGTCATTGGTGTTGGGGGGAAGTGGATGGCAGTGCTCCCTTGTTGGATTTTGTGTTCGGTGCTATAAACCAAATGGCACAATATTGAAATCCAACATGTCCAATCCCTCTTTCGGCGGTCAAGAGGCCCCCATTGGCATTAAATCATTCGCCAAGCCTGCCCAAATTGGTGGGTTCAACAAACTTTTATCTGATGTTTATGGCAGGTTAGAGACGACCTGTCTTTAGGTCATATCATATCTCGCCTGAATCCCGCTATCCCCCTGATTCCAGTGCTGTTTTTATTTTTCTAGGCCCCCTCCCCCATTCCAGAGGGCATGAACTACACTGATTCTTCCGAGGTGGAGCCAGCTTCATAGCCTCTGATATTGTCCAATCCGCATGACGCAAATTCAGACTGAGCAGTCTTCACCCAGCGTGGTCTCGTGAGATAATTTTTTTTCTGGCTAGGTCATGCTGTGCCTGGCCAGTCTGAAGCTGCCTCATGCTGATTGGTCAGGGTCCGAGGCTGTGAAGCTGGCAACACCTCGGGAGAATCAATGTAGTTCATGCCCTGTTGGCTAACTACAGGGAATTAACATGTGGGGCCCCAATACAACAGGATGCTATATCTCGGGAACGGTGGGGCCCATGAACAAGAAAAGAAAACGGTGCCTGGATCAGAGGGACACCGAGATTCGGATCAGATAAAGTATGCATTATATGACCGAGTGGCAGCTAAAATGACTTAAATATCTAGACGGACTATCTCTCTCACTTTAGCTGCTCCTGCAGCTAACATCAGCAGGGAGGAAGTAAAGGCTGCAGTAAATAAAGTCTCCTCCTACTCTGCCATATTTAAAGAGGCTCTGTCACCAGATTATAAGTGTCCTATCTCCTACATAATCTGATCGGCGCTGTAATGTAGATAACGGCAGTGGGTTTTCTTTTGAAAAATGATCATTTTTTACAAAGTTATGAACAATTTTAGATTTATGGTAATTAGTTTCTTAATAGACAACTGGGCGTGTTTTAACTATTTACATCTGGGCGTTGTACAGGGGAGTGTATGACGCTGACCAATCAGTGACCAATCAGTGACCAATCAGCATCATACACTTCTCATTGTTCCAGCCTGGCTTCTTTCACTGCACAATTACACTGTAACAATGGGCTGGAACAATGAGAAGTGTATCACACTGATTGGTCACTGATTGGTCAGCCTCATACACTCCTCTGTACAACGCCCAGTTAGTAAAAAGTAAAAACACGCCCAGTTGGTCATTAAGAACTAATTAGCATAAAGCTAAAATTGCTCATAACTTGCTCAAAAATGATCGTTTTTCAAAATAAAAACCAAAGCTGTTATCTACATTACAGCACCGATCACGTTATGTAGGAGATAGGGCACTTATAATCTGGTGACAGAGCCTCTTTAAAGCAATGGAGTGTGTGGCCTGTAATCTATAGTTGCATATCCTAAGAGGTTTTTAAGTGGATTACTGAAAGCACGCTTTTGATATGTCCCGGGGTTGATTATATTCCCTAGGTTGTTCCAAAAATATATTCCGCCCATCTCTAGTTACATCAGTTTCCTGGGACGCTATATGCCAACCACATTAGTTATTGACTGGCAAATCTTCTAGCTATGCAACGACATATACCCGCTTCCTCATGGCTGCATTATTATGAAGCTTTGCAGTTTTAGAGTCTGGGAAAGCAAAGTGATAACGGCTTTAACTAATGTAGTGGTGTCCACATGTCAAAAAAAGATCTAGAGAAGAGGCTTACTCTATACAAGCTCCGATTACTAGATCTATGATGTGATATTTATGTTCTGATTCTTCGCTTCGCATGGCTGGATTTTCCATTAGGCACTAGAGACATGTACCTATGCACAGTCCTGTGAGAAAAAGGGGTCGGCTCCACAGGGTCAAGGCCAAATTATAGCTCGTGGAGTAAAGGATGTATTTCTTTAAAAGGAAGATTATATAAAATATACAATATATTCTGTTCTGAAGCACAAGAGCTGCAAATCAAAATGGCAAGGTTTCTATTTTATACATTCATACTGGGCATACTAATTTATTTTTTATATCTTTTTTTTCTCTTGGGTTGACTAATAGCGTTTTTTTCACAGGGGCTGTCAAGGTCTAATTGCTTACGGCTGCCACTCGCTGGTTCTCGTGGTTGACCCCAGCACTGCACAGACACTTCAGGTCTTAGAAAAACACAAATCCGACGTAGTCAAGGTAAGCCGTGCCGCTTGACTACTAGATGTCACAGATCTATTTTGTAAAGTGTTGCCCATCGTCATTACACAGAGCAGGAAAGTATTTTATTATCTGAGTAGTTACGAATTCAACTTCCTGCACTGTAGGATATTGGGGGTTATGTACGGCGTCGGACTGTAGGAGATTAGGGTTAAAAACAGTCATGCCTACCTTTTCACATGGAATTGAGCCTGACTTTAAAGGCTATGTACAGTTTTTTTAAAACCAAAATCTCAAATGCACCTAAAATAAAAACCATTAAGCAACTCTCCTACTGTTTTGTGTATATAGCGCCTATGCAGACCTATGTGTCTCAATGGTTACAGACTACAAACAGATCCTATGTAGTTTGTTCCTACATCCATTTTGCCTTCCATTTGTCCCATAGGTCTTGCTAAGCTTCCATATGTTCGTAAGTAAGAAGTGGGATAAAGGAGGGAAGAGTGACTAAATCAGACTTCAGAGTTTGTTTGTAATGTGTTATCAAAGAGAAACATAGGTCTGCATGGGAGCTGTATACACAATTTTTTTACTTTTAAAAAAAAAAATGAAGGCTTCGTTCACATCTGTGTCGGGACTCCGTTCATGGGTTCCGTCGGACCTTCCTGTTAGGGGAACCCATGAACGGAGTCCAAACTGACACGGAAACCATTTGCATCACCATTGATTTCAATGGTGACCGATCTGGTGTAAATGGTTTCCGTTTGTCACAGTTGTGTAAGGGTCCCATCGTTTCCAGAGAGTGAATACCATAGTTGACTGTGTTATTCATTCCGTCAAAACAACGGAACCCTTACACACCGGCGACAAACAGAAACCATTTGCACCGGATCTGTCAGCATTGAAATCAATGGTGATCGTTTGTTTCAGTTAATATTCCGTTCATGGGTTCCCCTGACAGAAAGCTCAGACGGAACCCATGAACGGAGTCCCAATGCAGATGTGAACGAAGCCTAAGACTGTTTACTGTACAAAGTTGTCATTGTTTATATTAGATTCATTTTGGCTGCAACGGTGTGCTTTTTAAGGAAAACAAACTTTTTTGCTGATGGCATTTGATGGCAAATGGAGCAATATGTTTATATATGGAATATTCTGTTATTCTCAGCTGCATTATTTATATGTAGTCATTCCATACACCGTTTCATACCTGAACCCAGTACATCTTGTGTCCTGATGATGATGTTTTAGAGGTTACAACGTATCCTGTGCACTTGAGTTCTTGAACCCTTAATGACCTCCCTGAAAACACAACCTGTTTTTACGGCGGCCATCCAGGGGACTTCTGATGCGGTGTCTTTTTATGGCGGTGCTTTAATAGAAGATTGTATCGCTATGTACTGTACAATCCCTTGACCCAAACTGTTGCTAACAGGGCACTGATTGAAGACCAATGAAGTTGTTTTAACCCCTTAGATGCAGCGTTTAATAGCGACCAAGGTATCTAAGGTGTTTGACAAAGGGAAAGGGCTCCCACTGGCAGCCCATCGGCGCCCCATGATGCGACACCTAACAAAGGCCCCCAGGTCTGCAATAAGCATTTACCTGATCAAAAGATCACTGTTGCAAGTCTCCTTCACAGTGCAATTAAGTTTAATAAAGTTTCCTAAACCACCCCCCCCCCCAAAAAAACAAAAACGTTTCATTATTTAAAAAAATAAATAAAAAAAAGTTCCCAATATAAAAAAAAAATATTTGGTATCGCTGCAATGGTAACCATTAAATAAAGTTATTTTTACTTCGTGCTCAAGCCGAAATTAAAATGGAAAAAAAAACGTTGGCAAAATTGCTTGTTTTTTTTCATTGCCCCATCATAAAAAGATGAATCAATAAGTTAAATGTACCCCAAAATATTACCAATAAAAACTTCATGCCGTCCCACAAAATACAAGCCCTCATATGGCTATGTTTAATTAAAAAAACAACTTGTTTATTGTTCAAAAGTACTAAAATAAAAAGACAACTACATTTTCTGTCGCCGAATTCGTACTGACCTGTAGAATAATGGTAACTTGGTATTTTTACCGCTCGGCAAACAGCGGAAAAGAAAATGCCATAAAGTAAGAATGTAATTGCTGATTTTTTTTTTTACTTGTTTTATTTTGCATTCCCATAAAATACATGAACAATAGGTGCCATTGAAAAATACATTTCATCCTGTAAAAAAAACAAGTGCCATACAGCTACATCCATGGAAAAATAAGAGCTATGGCTCTTGAAATGTGACAATAAGAAAAATATTGCTTGGTCCTCAAGGTTTAAAACATAATAAATGATACGTATATACATATATTTTTGTTGTCCTGCGTTAAATTGGAACTTTTTGGCGGTGCAGCAGTGATTGTGTGTGTGTGTGCGCGCGCGCCATTTATAACTTCTCTCCTGCACGTCGCTTCCCTGGGGTGTTAGATGGAGATGCATCCAGCCGTGGCTCCTTCCACACGCCATCGACGGCTTTGTTTTAAGATAATTCGTATTCACCTGACATCCGTCTCCTGTATCTCTCCAATAGTCATGTCTTGAATAAAAGTGAACAAATTCAACTTACAGGTTTAATGGATTTTTACTCGTGTAGTTTATTCCCTTTTTAACCTACGGAGAACACTTGGAAATCATTCTCAATCTTAGATAAAAGATTACAGTTGTTTGATGTATCAAAGCATCTTCCTCTTGTTTCATTGCACAGCTCAAAAAATAATTATTCAGGTCTAGGTCAAGTCCTGATCATTAGGCCAGGATCACACACACGCAGTTTTTGGCTCAGTTTTTTTTTTTAGCCAAACACAGAAGTGGACACAAAAGAAAGTAGATCAGTCTTTTCTTTATATCTCTCCTTTCTTTTGGATCAGTATGTGGAATTCTGAAAGCCACCTTTTGTCTCAACAGTGGTTCAGACAGGTTTTTTTCCTTCCCTCATGCTTTATACTGCAGCTTTATCTGTTCAAATTGGCTAATACATAAAAGCACCAACTCACCAAAAAGCTGTTGCGGGGAGTGCTGACTATCGTTACAAGTGTATAATAGTCTAAGAAGATTATTAATGAATTTCTACCTCTGTACTAAGGCAAATGATTCTTAATAAGTGGGGAACCGGGAGATCGTTATGTTTAAACATTAAAGCATTCAAGTTTAGATCTGTACAATCAATGTTTTTTCCTATATATATTTGTATGTTTTTATAATTTTGACACTTTTTTTTTTTTCTTTAAAGTCCTAATGGGTCATACAGATAGGAGTTGCACTTAGTGGACAACCCCTTTAATTAGCCATCAACTTTATCAAGAAGTATCCATTACTAAAATTCCAGAAAGCGCCATCGAACGCTATTTTTCAACGATTTTTCTCACAGTAAAATAATCAATGCTACATTTATGTTGATTTTGTTTATTTCTATTCTTTTAGGTTAAATGGGCCAGAGAAAATTATCATCATAATTTGGGCTCCCCCTATGCCCTACGTTTGGCGTCTGCCGACTCCAGCGGAAAAATTGTGGTGTGGGATGTTACAACTGGTACAACGCGTTGCGAAATACAAGAACACTCTAAACCCATCCATGGTAAGGTGTTTTTTTTTTTTCTTTGTATAACTTGCTTTCTCTTTCCACTGCTTTTGCAATGCAAATCTATCAACAAGGCATTGTCCATGTACTTTGGCACTGTAGATGACATGCCCATTCATCTAGGGGCCCAGCTCGAGTTTCAACCAGACTTAAAATTGCATGAAGATTAAAACATTTCCACATTAAATAATGCAAGACGTTCCCCATCACCTACAGCTCATGAAAATATTAAAGCTTCTTCCACTGAGAGAGTATTGTGAACGTCTGTGTTCAGTACACTGTCCGACGCGAAGATAAAGGGGCTGATTTACGAACACTAAGTATTAGACAGTGTAAATTTAAGACCAGGCCGTCAGAAGATGCGCCAAATGTATCACAGTGGTGCGCGCTGTATGATAAATTTGGCAGCTCTAGCTGGACATACTAGACACTTTTTTGGTTTTCTTTTCCTTATACCACCTATTAGTTTATGTTGTGAACTTAGATGTGATGGATAACAGGTGGATTCTGCATGTCAGTGACCCACAAGTCCGGCTTTCACTGAACCCGTCAGTCCCGCGGACCTGACAAGAGCAGGATTTAGCGAACGATACATCTGTGTAGAGAATACAGAGCAGCTGTATCTCAAAACGTAAAAAGAATTTTCAATAAAAACTAATTTATAAAGTTACACCAAATACACTTGCTGGCCTGTTTTATTGAAGAAAAAAAAATCAAAAATAAAATGCCTTTAAGAGGTTTACATAGCCATTAGGCTTCACATGCAATGCATCCCTTCATTGTGATCTAGGACTGGTTTGTTTTTAAGAATCCTTAATCTTATTTACAGACCCCATAAATCTTATTTTTGACTTGTCATATTGATGTGTTAAAAATGCTGATTACCATTGAAAGCAATGGGAGCCAAAAGAGAGGCGTTTTCCACGCTGATTCTGATGCTTAAAAAACCGCTGTGTGAAGGTAACTCTGATCCTGGCCTTCAGCGCTGAAATTTATGTCATTAAATACGCTGATTATGAAGTGAACGTTCACTCGGCAGTTAAAATGCACCCGTCACCGTATAATGTCTTGCAAAATCTTCTCCTTTTAAAACACTTTTCTACCTCAAGGACATAGTTGTGTTTCTACCTGCAACCTGTGCATGCAATTCAGAAGATTGGACACCTTCTGTCGATTCTACTTTCACTGCTTAGAAAAAATATTATACCCTATTACAGAATTCTCAGTTAATAGATTGGGGTCCCTCATTAGGGACCTTCATAAATTAGCAAGAGATGAGAGCTGCTTACTCTCTGGAGGACCCAGTATGTCTGTGCATTACATAAACGGCCCATTGATTTCAGAATGATTAATTTCACCTGTGGTGGCGCTGTAGAGGAATTGAACACTTGCTGCCGGGTTCCTCCACAGATTACAGATGATCGCTCAGGGTCCCAACAGCAGGACAACCTGTGATTGGCTTATTTTCTGGGGATCATTCTAACAAAATAAGATTGTGTGAAGAGGACATTTCCTTACCGTTAATGTCGGGAATTGTCACCGTATCTTTCAGAAGAAAATGAGAATTCGGAATGTTGCGGCCTATGCACTGCTTTTAAGACCTTGTCTCCTATAAGTTTTGTGTCTTTTCTGTAGACATGCAGTGGTTGTGGAGCCAGGATGCCTCTCGTGATCTGCTGTTGGCTGTTCACCCCCCTAATCTTATTGTGCTGTGGAATGCAGACACTGGAACCAAACTATGGAAGAAAAGCTACGCAGAGAACATCCTGAGTTTTTCCTTCAATCCTTTCCAGCCTTCACAACTTGCCTGTGAGAATCGTTT
Source organism: Rhinoderma darwinii (assembly GCF_050947455.1). Taxonomy (NCBI): domain Eukaryota; kingdom Metazoa; phylum Chordata; class Amphibia; order Anura; family Rhinodermatidae; genus Rhinoderma; species Rhinoderma darwinii. The sequence goes on along the minus strand of NC_134697.1, from coordinate 38,167,476 downwards.
ATTATTTATTAGCCATTATTTCAGCACTGTGCACACTGTATGTAAGTTGTGACAATACTCCTGTACCCAGTGGGGCGGAAGATTTAATTTCCCCAGCTGATACACTAGTACCAATTTCATAGGAAACAAATAATGTATGATTGTGTTTTTGGAGTGCAGGAGAAAGCCATGAAACCCTGAGATAACCAGAGAGAACATGAAGTATTGGCTCCATGCAGAGGTTGCTCTGCCCAGATTCTTTCTATGTCCCCAGTTTTACTAGGCAGAAACACGGAGACGCCCTGCTACTCTTGTGACTTTTTGTCGATTTTATCTTGCAGTACTCACCAGTGAGGGCATCGTGTTTGTCTCTGACTTTTCTCCATCTAAACCTCCAGCAAGTAGTGGTCGGAAGGTTTATATCTCAAGTCCTCACTCCAGCCCTGCGCATGCAAAGCCAGTGTCTGCTACAGGTGCTAAGAAAGCGCTGAACAAGGTTAAGATTCTCATCACCAACGAGAAGCCCAGGTAGGTCAAACTGCTACCCTCGTAATGCTGATCTGTTTCTCCAAAGAAAATAACAGTAAGAAAATGGCTTTTTAAAGGGAACTTGTCAGCAGTTCTGATGCCTCAAAACTGCTGACTGTGCAATATAAGGGAGGGCAAAACTGACCTTTTATTGCCCCGGCGCAGGAGCACTTGCACATGATGCGCCAGGGCAACTATACATCGAAACTAAAGGTATTTTAAAAATTCTCTCCCCCCTCCCCTATATGACTCCTTCAGCAGTTTTGAAGCATCAAAACTGCTGACTGGTTCCCCTAAACCAGGGGTCTCAAACTCGGCCGGGTAAGTGGGCCACATATAGAAAAAAATGTGAAGTTGACGGGCCGCATTACTTTCAAATTTAATAAATTACAAAATTATTGTTAATTAGTTATTTGAACTACTATAACACTGTTACTATAATACTACATTACTATAATACTACATTACTATAATAATAGCGCTAGGTTTAAACTTACCAGAAATTTGCGAGATCCCGGGCAGAGCACTACTACTGGGATTCCAGCTGTTCTCCTGACATCACTGTCCAGTTCTGGGGAATCCCTAGACATTGCTGTCCATATATGGACAGCAATGTCAGGGAATTCCACAGAGTCCCGGAGCAGAGCCGATACTAGCGCTCTGCCCGGGACCCTGCTCTGGGGAAGACCCTGACAAAACTGTCCATATATGGACAGCGATGTCGGGGATTTCCACGGAGTCCCATAGCAGAGCCTATGCTAGCGCTCTGCTTGGGACGCCGCTCTGGGGAGGACCCTGACATCGCGTGTCCATTCATGGACAGCGATGTCAGGGATTTCACAGAGTACCGGAGCAGAGCCGATACTAGCAGCTCTGTGTCCCGCGGGCCGCAGATGACAGCCTCGGGCCGCATGCGGGCCGCGTTCTTGAGACCCCTGCCCTAAACCCTTTTGCATTACTACTGCAAGCAAATTATATTTACACTTCATGTAGACAATTTACCTAGTACAAATAAGGCAGTTCTGTGCATCTTGGCTTTTACTTTGAACTACTTGTGCAATTGTTTATCTCCTATATTTTATTTCATTTTATGTAAAGAAACAATAGAAAGGCGCAACAAATGTACAGTAAACAATAGTGACAGTAGTTGATGAGTCATTGCATCAAAGCAGCAGATAAAGACCTGTAGCCTTAAGGCCCTATTACACCGGGTAAAATTTTGGCCGGTGCAGCGAGCACCGATCAACGAGACAACCCGTTGATCGGCGCTCGTTTGCTCCTGTCACATGGAGCTATGTATGGGGACGAGTGGTCGTTACTTCGATTGCTCGTCCCGATACATTATTATCGTGACGGCACCGCGTCTTTGTTTACACAGGGAGATGTGCTGCCGACAATGATAATATTTTACTTCTTTAAAACGATACGATCAGCAGATGAACGGGAGTTTGCCCAATAAAGTGTAAAACCCCTTTTAGGCCTAGTTCACAAGCCGCTTTTTTTTTTGCAGGCAGTAAAAAATCTGCCTCAAAATTCCTCCAAGATTCCTTTTGAAGTTTGCATGTCACACTCCAATAAAGTCAATGCCCATCCTCTTCAATGTTTGTGATACATTTGCATTAGAGGTCCACTTGAAACAAAATGTGAAAAAGTCCCCTGTGATCTGCATAACCTTCTTGCTTTGGACATCACTTTGTACCATGACATGTGGCTAACATTTTCTTTCTTTCTGCTTCCAGTGCCGAGGCCGTGACACTAAATGAGTGTTTGCAATTGTCCTACTTGCCTTCAAAACGCAACCACATTCTCTTGCTTTATCCCCGAGAAATCCTCATCCTGGACCTGGAGGTTAACCAGACTGTGGGGGTTGTAGCAATTGAGAGGACTGGAGTGCCTTTCTTGCAGGTTTATATTTCTCTATAATTAAATGACAAACTTCAATGGATAGAACTTTTTTCTTTTTAGGCCCCATGCACACGATCATATTTTTGCGGCCACATTTCACCCGCAAATCTGCGGGTAAATTGCGGCACCATTCATTTCAATGGGCCCATGCACACGACCGTGGTTTCCGCGGTCCGTGCATTGCCCAAGAGCCTGGACTGCAAAAAGAACAGACATGTCTTATTACGGCCGCATCTTGCGGTCCAGGCTTGTTGAAATGAATGCACACGGTAATGTGCACGGCCCGTGATTTGCGGGTGACACTACGTGGCCGTCCGAGCCACAAGTCAAGGCCCGTGCACACCACTACTGTCGTGTGCATGAGGCCTTACTGTGATATTATTTACCGTATGACTTTATTTTACGTTGTTCTTCCATGTCCAGGTGACCCCCTGCTTTCAGAGAGATGTGCTATTCTGCCTGCATGAGAATGGATGCATTACATTACGTGTGGGCAGGCAAGGCTGTGGAAACTCTGGAGTGACAAATGAAGAAGGAGGTAAGAGAAGTGATGGTGTGGGCCAAGACATACTAGAGTCTTATGGAATTATACATTGTGTGGTCATTGTTTATGCCGTATCCGTTATTCCAAATTACTCCATTACCACCTTTTCCCACAAAATACAAGATCCCATACGACTTGAAAAAAGAAATAAACAAGCTATGACTGCTGGAACATGGGGATTTTTTTTAAACTAAAATTAGTTGCGTCACTAAGGGGTTAAAATGCACTTAAGGAACCGGAGTTATGCGCCAACTTTATTTATTTGAGACATAAATAAAAATAGGTGACATTTTCTGGAGGGTTTTTACAATTTTTATGTGACGTGACTGGTTGTTTTTTTTTCTTTGACGCAGTTGTGTCCCAGGTTGCCAGCTGTATTGCTTTTTATTGAATCTCAAGTAGGAGGAGAAGAAGATAGTTACTTCCTTCCTCACTAATGTCACAAGTGAACTCCATTTTGCAGCATTGTCTTTTTTAAGAAGAAAGACTCTAGTCTGCCTGACCGATTCCTGTCAGACAAATTAAAAGTTTTATCATCCATATCTGATCATATTTCACACACTGCCAGCATACAATCCAATTTAATCAAACAAACGTGAGTAAGAGGAAAATGGGATGGGAGAATCCTCTGGGTGACCAGGTGACAGAAAAATCAGACCCATGAGAGATGATATGACTAATCAGAGTAGCCGTCAGCTCCTGTTTGTTACAAAAATTAAAGGGGTTTGTCTGGACACGGACCAGTTTGTGATGACCTGCCTGTGCATAGTTCATCAGTATGAAAAACTGGTCCGTGCCCAAACCCTTTTAAGGGCAGGAGCATCCCTAACACTGGGACATAACTTTTTGTCGATTGATCTGAATTCAGTAGAAAATTGTTATAAGCGTCATACGTTAATCATTTGGTACATATTGCAAACACCACTTATCTTGTGCTGCAAATGTTAACCCATCAAATGTCTTTTCGTTAATTATTTTGGATAGTAAGATAAGAAAACAAAACCCATGATAAAAGGTCATGTCGGAAAGGTTTTGAGTTTCTAATAAAAAAAAGAAGAAAGTTTTGTGTAATTCCTCAGTCCCAAGTATTATCGTATTCGCACACATCTTCTGGTTGACACGAAGATTAATCGCCTACCGTAATACCAGTGTTTGCAATCTTTTATCACCATGGTAACTAAAAGAGGCAACTGAATAAAAATGGAGAAACCGAATAAAAATAAAGGGCAGCAGCATCAATTTTATACTGTGTAACAGCTGCCGGGTGTCAAACATCAGCATGGAACGAAATGAACACAAGCCATTCTATGAAGAATTAATGAAGGTTCTGCGACACCTGCAGATAAGTCTCACTCGCAGAGCCGCAAACTCCAAGTCTGAATGAGCCGCCTTCCTTCCAGAGCAATGTTTGTATTCCCAAATTCCTGTTTATAGAGTTTATGAATCGTATTCATCTTTGCTTCCGGCCACAAATGGAACAAAAAAGTGTCTCAAAACGAGGCCTGAAAGAAGTTGTTTTTTTTCTTTCCCTTCTTAGATTAAATCGTGTATAGCATAGCTGTAGACTTGCCATCTTATGCCTGAAGAATCATTTTCCCTATAGATGTAAACTTAATAAACTATGCAAACTGCTGTGATTGTAAGCGACACAAATGAATCCCCGGGGGTAGTTTTAATGACTATTCATTATTTTTACATAGATTTTGTAGTTCAACTTCTCCACGTTATGTCATCTCTCCTATGGGACTAAATTTTACTTAACTGAACTGATCAGTTTTTATTTTATCCCCCCCCCCCTCACCAGAGTCTGACCCAGTACCTGAGATGACTTATGACTTGCGCTGTCAATGTGATGGCATTCGTGTTACTAAGACCGTGCGCCCATACAGCATAACCTGCCACCCTATTAATGAGAACACTATCGCCCTTATTATCAGCGATGGAAGGGTGATGATTTGGGAGCTCAAGTCTAGTGTCCTTGGAAGGAAGATACGCAATACCAGGTTGTACTACTTATACTTTACATTTTGATATTTCCAAATGTGTGTGTGTGTGTATGAATGTCTATCTATCTAATCTATCTAATCTATCTATCTATCTATCTATCTATCTATCTATCTATCTATCTATCTATCTATCTATCATCTATTATAAAAAATGTATGTTTTTTTTTGTGTTTTTTCTATGAAATTTGCCAAAATAAGTGGTTGTGAATTTTCACTTTAAAATTACACGTCTTTTTTTTATTTTTTGTATTCGGTCTAAAATTCTGCGTTGATTAATTTTTTAATATAGCTTTGATAGCGCACGGAGCTCCGATTTTATATTACAGTGCTCCAAATCCTCTGCATGGCCATACAGTTTATGCAGCATGAAAACCTGATAGACCCGTTGAATTCAGCGGTCTGTCACTTAGTAATGTGGTGTAGTTAAAAAGAATTTACATGTTATACTTGCCGCCAGTATGCAGCACTTGAGTCCAATGATATGCACACCCCCCATCCAGCCGATGATTGACAGATTTATTACTATTCACAGGGGGAAGTGTGCACATGACTGGACTGATCGCCTGCGGCACTGGCCGCATGCCACAACTTTCACATGTTATTTCTCTTAAATTGTTGTAACATTACTAGTGACATGTCTGTCACTACTTTAAGCTGCCCACAGACAAGGGAGCATGAAAACATGACCGATCCTCTTAAAGTGGTAAAATTCTACCACCACTAGGGGGAGCCTACTGCATACTGTTCATACATGGAACTGAATAATAACACAATGTGCAGTAAGCTCCTCAGCTTTTCCTAGTGTTTGCAGAATTTTATAATTTATGCAGGGAATTTGGAGCACTAGATGTGCTTTATTAATAAGAAGACTAAAAAAGGCTGAACAGAGAACTGAGGTTTACATTTACAAGTAAGCCTACTAATGCTCTGTTTACGCCTCTTTTTCAAGTGATTTAATGTAATGTGCCCTTAGGCTTATGTTGTGCGGAGACCAGCCAAAAGTATTTTCTTTCAGCATATGTAGTTACCTCTTTTCTTTTTAGGCAGCTTAAAAGCATGGGCATTAAAATAAAGTGCATAATCTTAGTTGCTTTTATCCATTGGTGAGATGTTCTAGTATTTGGATTCCATGTTCATTTGCTGATGGAACTTTTTTTAGTCTTTGGTACTGCAAGCAGGAGCTCCCTACAGAGATGCCACACATATACTACAACTTTGTTAGAGTTGATGTCTTTCATTGCTTTTTTGGTCAAAAATTCTCTGCTGATTAATTTTAGATGTCTTTATTGGGGCAGCTATGGCTACCACTAGAGGGAGCTAACTGTAGTACTGCTGGCATTGAATTCAATTGGAGCTGTGTAAATCTGTCTGCAATGGGCACCCCCCCCCCCCCCCGGTAGCCATTACAATAGTGTAATAGTAAGCAAGAGAAGCAATTCAGTGCCATGACCCATAGACGTGTCCTGCCATTGCCTGCAGGAATATCGTGCCCTATATTGTTACTAGTATGTGGAAGTAAACTACAGGATTGTTGTGCTGTGTACATGTATAGAATGACCAACAATTTACCAAAATTTTCTTCCTTATCAATGGCTGGTAAACATGTTTGAACATATAGGGTTTAGTTTATAAAAAGTGTGTAACAGAGAAATAGGCTTTGTGGCCCATATCAACCAATCAGAGCTCAGCTTTAACAAAATTGTCTAGTTTAGAAAGTTTTTTTTCATATACCCTATTATGGAATTCTAGCATAATATAGGAGGTCTCCTGGGGAGATCCTCATCTCTTGGCCAGAGTGGTGTGTAGTTACAAAGATGGTCTCTCTCTATGGAGGACTCATCCTGTCCTGCATTACACAGACAGCCCAATGATTTGAATGGGCACTGTGTAATGCTTAGTTTCCCCTGTGAAGGCGCTGCAGGAAAAATAAACACTGTTCCCCACAGATTGCAGCTGATAGCTTGGGGTCCCAGGAGGGGGACACTTTGCGATCTGATTATTGCTAAGGTGCCATTCTAAAAAGTAGGGATTCTACAAAGCGGACAACCCTTTTAATTTCTTAAACTGCTCTGGAACACTGTAGCTGCCCTGTGATTACTTTTTTATGGGTAAAGTCAATGTTTCTGTTAGACAGTTTTGATAAATGAGGCCCATTAATTTTTTGTGATAATCCAATATATTTTCCTCGGGTTGACTATTGTGTTTTGTACAGCACCATATTTTTTTAGCCTGCCTGTATTTTAATGCCATTTATTCATCAGGCTGTAGTGTTTTTAACCTCTTCTTTTAATACATTAGGTCTTGATGACTTGATTAATTTTCTGTGAGACTATAGAATTTGGCATTTGATATGTTTAGAAGATTAACATATTAATCGAGGTAATATGCCACTATATGATTCAATAGAGATTTCCCAAAGCAGCAGCTTGTTAAACTGACCTTGGTTTTTAGTTGAGTTTTAAAAGAGTATCTGGCACTTCTGTAAAACTGAATATCAAATACCTGCATAACGCATTACATGTATATTACATTTAGTGTCAGCTTGGTGTCAGCTTGGTGTGGGCTTAGGTAAGGCGTAGCAGGGGAATCTGGTATAAAGATAGCCATTGTACCCAAAATTCTTTTGCCCCGTGTGCACTTGATTAATTAGACATACAAATGCCGCCCAGCATTACCGTGCCATGACATCACCATGGCCATTACTTTACCGTTCTATTCACCCTTCGATGAGATCATTGCATCTCATTTCATCGTCCGAGGTTGCTAGTTCCTTATCAAAGTACTATGTGCAGATTGACTGCTTTGTGCAGTTCGCAGTGATTTTAAAGAGGACCAGTCAGTTCTCCTGACATGTCTGGTGTAGTAAATCGTTGCATTTCCCCTTTGCCTAGAATTCTGATTTGTGCCGTTCCTCTGTTTATTCTTCCAATTAAGTGACTACAGATTTTTCCAAAGGCTAGGCTCCATAGCTATACAGTATGAGGTCCCTGCCAAACTGCACTGCACATCCCAAGTTTCTAGACTCCTGTGATTATAATTCAGAGCAGGCGCTGTTTGGAGGAACCCTAATTTTTCTACCGGTTGAAGGGGGTTGGGTAGCCTTGCTGTGGTCACGAATAGGGTGGGGCATGCTGTGACTACCAGTGAAGTCTATCTGGGGGCTTCTGGGCATTCTAAGGAAGATGAGAGGCCTACGCTCATGACCAGGAAAGTGACACAAATTTGGGGTATATTCACATGGCGTGCTAATGTTATGGCAGAGAGCTGCACTATGAAGAAAACTTCATATAAATTCATGAATCTATTTTTATTTTTTTTGCCACAAATGTAGTTAAAATAAATAAAGAATTTTTGCATGTATTTACAGACCAGGCTTACATATCCACGGTCCCTACAGAATGTTTTTTTCCCTAACTTTTGGATCTGTCTTTGGGACCCGGCTAAGATTTGTCTTGGCCTGGATTAGCTGCATTCATATCTGAATTTTCCAGTATAGAGTGAAGTTAGGCGCTAATACATTGTTAAAGGGGTTGTCCCACCATTAAATATCATATTTATTGCATAGAGCATAAAAAATGAACAATGTTGCTGTTAACTTAAAAACAACTAAAAACGATCCAGTGAAGAGTTACAACATTTACTTTACATGGTTGGGCACCACCTGGTGTTCAAAGTATATAGCAATGTGCACGTCCACCTAATGAGCGGAGTACTGGTGGACACGCATGCTCAGTCAGGTCTCTGCATAGTGATCCTATGTTCACTGCAGAGCAGCCAAAATAATAACTTTCTGCCCTGCTTGTCAGGGAAGGAGCAGAGCCTTTACAGCAGATTGGCAGTATAGATGAAGAAACTTCTTCCTTCCTTCTTCCTCTTCTTCTTCTTTCTTTTTCTTCCTTCTCTTTTCTTCCTGACAGCAGATATAAACCATGCACATGGCCATTCAGTTTTTGTTTTATATTACTATATTCTCAGGAGGTCCTACTGTGAATGACACACGGTATATTTTATATATTATTTTTTAACACCTCGCTCGTGGACTAACTAATAGCATGGCAAGCGTACTTTGTGCTGCGTAGGTTGGCAGATTTACCCAGAGATCCAGGGTCCGATATTTCATAGCAACTCAAACAATTGCATAGTCAGCTTTACCTTGTATCAGCTCCTATTAGACTGGAGAAGGAGACAGGACCTTTATTTCTCTGCAATGGAACTTGGACGTAACCTATTTTAACGAGAACCGGTGCTGTGTCAGGTAACTATGAATAATACATTTTATTTTAATGGTTCCTATGTGGGCCTTATAATTTGGGGGTTTAGCGGCCTTTCAAAAAGGAGCTTTTTCTATTTGTAAAGATACCCAAATTCCCATGGCAACAAGACTTGTTAAACTGTATCTTGAACTTGCATGAAGTATTTCATCAGCATATCGTTTGTTTTATGTGGTACAAAGGATGTGTGTGGGATAAGCTATGCATAAAAATCGCCTACCTATTTGGCGTACTTTAATTTAAATCATCCAAAGAAGTGCTGCAGGTTACAGTCTCTAGAAAGGCGACCTTAGAGATGTTTCCCAAAAACTCCTTTGGCTCTTTTATAATGTAAAAAATGTTCTAAATGTCACGATTACTACCTCCGCTGCTAAATAAGCATATGTATCTTCTACCCTGGACTCGCTCCATAGTATTTAACATTCTCTGCTGGTATATTTATTGAGTTAATTCGTGCACTGTTTATTCTGGATTATTAAACTTCAGCTTGTAGGCATAATCAAGTCATTATCTGTCGTTTCACGGAATGCTGCCATTTCGATAAGACGCAGAAGGATTCCCTGCAGCCGTCTATGTTATTAGCCTCCTGTATCTCCCTTACAATTACCATATGTTCTGCAATGGAGTACTGATGAAAAAGCCAGCGTTATCATTAGTAATCGTGCGCTTCACAACGCCTGACTTACTGGAGAAATGGGATGCACTTTGTAATGTGGCCTTTCCCTTCCGTCAGTGCTACGTGCTATCCGTGGTGGTTGCCATGTGTGGTTAACAGCCTAAATGGGGGGGGGGGGGGCATCCAATTAATGGAAACTCCTAGTCCTACAGTATTTCATGATCTGGAAATCACTGCCCTTTATGGTAGGAGAATACCATTTAGATTTTTAATAGTCTTTCACAGTTTCATCTCTTGCCATGTTGAGTTGTCTGAGGTTGGTGATGGGCATTTATTAGAGGTGCACTAAATCTAAAGAAAAAAACCTGTTGGGTAATCTGCCTTTCTGTAAATTCCGGGTCCTGGATTTTAATTCAATCTGGCAGGGAAAACACTTCCTTCTGCTACCCAACTATCTGGCATCTTTATTTAACCCCTTAATGACCAGCCTATTTTAGACCTTAATGACCAAGCCATTTTTTACGTCTTTCCATCGTCGCATTCCAAGAGCTATAACCTTTTTATTTTTGCGTCGACATAGCTGTATAAGGTCTTGTTTTTTTGCGGGACAAGTTGTATTTTTTAATAGCACCATTTTGAGGTACATATTATTTATTGATTAAATTTTATAAACTTTTTTTTGGGGGGGAATAGAAAAAAACCTGAAATTTCGCCACTCTTTTTCGCGTCTTAAATCTACGCCGTTTACCGTGTGATATAAATAACACAATAACTTTATTCAGCGGGTTGTTACGATTGCAACGATACCAAATTTGTATAGTTTTTGTATGTTTTACTACTTTTACACAGTGAAAACGCTTTTTTTTTTCAAAATTATTTGTTTTTGTGTCTCCATATGTGAAGAGCCGTAACATTTTTATTTTTTCGCCGATGCGGTTGTATGAGGGCTTTTTTTTTTGCGGGAAGACTTGTAGTTTTTATCGGTACCATTTTGGAGTAGATGCGACTTTTTGATCACTTTTTATGAAATTTTTTTTAAGTCAGGATTCACAGAAAACAGCAATTTTTCCATAGTTTATTACATTTTTTACAGCGTTCACCATGCGGGTTAAATAATGTAATAGATTTATAGTCGGGGTCGTTACGGACGCGGCGATACCAAATATGTGTAACTTTTTTACTTTATTTTGGTTTTTTAATAGTAAAGCATTGTGTAAGGGGAAAAGGTGGGTTTTTCATTTTTTTTTTACTTTTTTTTAAATTAACTTTATTAAACTTTTTTTAAACTTTTTTACTAGTCCCATTAGGGGACTATAATATGCGATTCTCCGATCGATATTATAATACACTGCAATACTTTTGTATTGCAGTGTATTACTGCCTGTCCGTTTAAAACGGCCAGGCATCTGCTAGGTCATGCCTCCGGCATGATCTAGCAGGCAGTCGCTCCAGGCAGACCTGGGGGCCTTTATTAGGCCCCCGGCTGCCATTAGAGACACAGACACTCGGGATCGTATCGCCAGGTGTCGGTGGGAGAGAGAGGGAGCTCCCTCCCTCTCTCCAAAACCACTCAGATGCAGTGCACGCTTTTGAGCACCGCATCTGAGGGGTTAAACGTGTGAGATTGATACGAATATCGATCTCATCTGTTTGAGCAGTAATGCCCCCAACCCTCAGCTACCGCTGAGAGCAGGGAGATTTAACGGCTCCCTGCTCTGTTGATTTATTTTGATGCAGCGCCGTGAAAAGGCTATTGCATCGGAATAAAGCCCATTAGTGGCCGCCATGAAAAAGCGTATTGACGGTCACTAACGGGTTAAAGCTAAAATAGGGTCTTTGTTCTTGGCGATATATTGACATCCTATGTTACACAATGAACACATATTGGACAAAGTTATGCAAAAGAGGATTTATTTTTTGGGTGAATGCTATTTGTTGAGCAAACCACTTTAAAACATACCATGAAAAATGTAGAAACTGTTTTTATTTTCCTTTTTCTGCCTATTTTTGAGTGTCTGGCATGATCTGCTATAACGCTTGCTTTATCTCTACAGTGGCTCGAATGCATGCACTTTATATGCTCCTCTCTCATTCTGTGGGAAACCTGTGGGGCTCCTTCAGAACAAACGTCCGGCTCTCTCACTAGATAGCATGATAGGTAAGAGACTCTATTATAAGCTGGATCTTTTTCCTACATGTTTCCTCAAGGCATCCTTCTACTCGCTCATACGATTTGGTTCTGAAGCTTGGAGGAGGCAGGGGAGAGGAATAATGCAGTAAAATATGTGTGACCCCCCCCCCCCTGGAAAGAGTCCCTCCGAGGGGGATAAATCTAATCATAAAAGAGTTTATTTGCTTTGGACAACTCCTTTTTTGTTTAAAGGGTCCCCTAACTATAAGGTTATCACATCATAGCCCATTAATTGGACTTCCAGTACTCTGTAATAAATGGTGGTAGTGACTACGCACTAGGAGGATATGTGAAAGTGGCTTTCAAACGTTCAACAAACTTGTGAAATATCATAGTGACATGTCAGAAGTTTTGATTGGTGGGGGTCAGAGCACGGAGACCCCCATCAATCGCTAAAACAAAGCGGCAGAATCGCTCTTGTGAGCGCTTAGCTGCTTCGTTTTTGTTTGGCCTTTTCCGAAAATCAATGTATTGGAGAAAGTCTATGAGCCCGTACTCCGAAACATCAACTTTCCAGAAAAAGCCGAATGGAAACAAAGTGGCTGAGCGCTCACACGAGCACTTCTGCCGCTTTGTTTTAGCGATTGGTGGGGGTTCGGACCCCACCAATCAAAACATCTGACATGTCAGAAGTTTGTCGAATGTTTAGTTACTTTAAGATATGTATGTTCTCTCCCCACTTAAAGCACTTTGCAAAGAAGAGATGTGTCCACCCTTACCTTTGCTTGAATTTTGTTAAGGACTCCAATTTATTGTTAAACCAATTCAATACAATATCGTAACATGCTGCCAAAACCCTTGATAGGCAGCAATTCGCATCACAACCACTGGATGGCGACACATATAGCATAGACGTCTCGTGACAAACTATCGTGAAATTATGTTGTTGTTTTTTTAAAGCTGGTCATCTCGCGCCACATCTCTCAGGATATGTTGAGATAAGAGGAAAGGTAAGGAAGGACACATCTGTTAATGCTTGTATATTCCTCCAACCAGGCTTTCCTTTTACTTACTATTGCCTCAAAACCTGACTTGTTTTACTCATGAAACCTTTGCTTCTTCGCAGCCGGCCAGAGTTTGTCTGACACTCTGCAGTCTGCAAATTCTCATGAAGTGCACCTCAAATTCCTGCTCACTGGCCTCCTCTCTGGGTTGCCTCAGCCTCCGTTTGTGGTGAGAATGTGCCCTCCCCTTACCACAAAGAATATTACACAGTACAAACCCCTGCTTGCTGTAGGTAAGTCTTCTATATCAACCACAGGAAAAGAGACCATACCCTTATTTAATTTCCATTATAATCCTGATGTAATATGCGGTTATTAGCACAGTATACTATTGTCCGAGTACTTAAAATACTCATGAAATACTCGGTTTCTATTCTGAAGACGATCTAAATATATTGATCAGTGTTCACCTGTTTTTTTGGAGTTTTTAAAAAAAAAATAAGACATTACCTCCTCAATCCATTACCAACGGCTGAAGCCCACATCTTCCCTTATGTGTAGGACAGAGCAGTGATGTATCTGCCATACAATTAAGGCAGGTGAATTTGGAGAACTATGGCTTCCTCGGAGTCCATCCACTTAATGCGTTTCTGTGCAGCAATTGGTCAAACCCACATGCTGGTATAGTTCTAGGTGGTTGAAAAAAGATGTGTCCATCAAGTTCAACCTGAAAGGGAGAGCAAAAAGGCAGAAACATTTCCTATCTTCCAACTACAAAGGAGAGAGAAGCGCGTGCGTGACGTATTAACTTTCAGTTTGTTATTCTGATGTTTTTCCAATGTGCTAAATGTCAAAAATGTCAATCACTTTATTTAATACAAATTCTGTCTTACCCCAGTAAAAACGCGCTAAAGTGCCGGCCACTAGTGGTCTCATTCCCTGCCACGTTGCAGGAAGTGGAGCGGGTCTGAGATTGTGCAGGTTCGCTCCTCTACCTTACTGCACCCGCTGCCTCTGGAAAGTAAATCCACTATTCCTTTTATCCTTTAGTTTATTCCCTGAGCATATACTGGGAAGCATACAATAAAAGTGTGGGGAGTGATGTATGATACCTCCCGCACATCTAACGGAAATGCTATGAAATCTCTGTTTAGAATTTCCACATGAAAATTCTGCAGCATTTACTTCCGCATCACAGGTCAAATTTCCACACTTGATTTCTGCAGATTTTTCCGCAGCGTGGATGAGATTTGTTCAAGTATCGACTTTTGCTGCAACTGCAATACGCTGTGGAATTTCCACATGGCAATTCCGTATGGAAATTCCGCAGCATTTCTGCTGGCATTTAGGGGTGTGAAACCACTCACCCCTGTCCCTGCTATACATCTCTTTTCCGCAGATCGTCGTCATCATCTCGCTCCTGCTCCGCTCTCTCACCTCAAGCACAGCCTCTGAAAAGTAAATCCATTAGTCATTTTTGTCCTTTGGTTCCACTATGGGCGCTAAGGAAATGGAGGTCTCCGTTTGTGTAGTGCTAGCAGATTTCTGACCTATGGACCCCCTTCCCCCCCTGATCTCCAGTGGACTGCAAGTAATTGCACGGGAGGGACGGGGCTCTCAGATGTAAAATAGTTAAAACCCCTCTAAACCTAATATACAACAAGCCAGCCTATGCTTTTTTTTCACACTGTGATGAAAGTACAAGTACGCTTTAAAGAGTAAAAAAAAAAAAAAAAAACCCCTCTAATTTCCGTATTCGTCTGGAGTTAGCGTGTCTCCAATCTTCTTTATACTTTTTGTATCAATTACGCATAGTTTTCAAGATCTCTGCTTCTTGTCATTCAATACCTTCATTGTTTTTGTCTTGGAAAATCATTTTAGCTGTTGTATGTTTTCATTCTACGAAGAATAACGTTTATTTGCTTAAACCGGACTACACCGGTAACTTACTGACTTGATTGCTGGAATCATCTCCGGGACTAATGTGAAGGCAGGAATTGCGCGGTTAATGAAGCCTTTTAATAAGCAAAGCCTGTATTTAGAGAGGTGGATATTCTGGTTAATGATGGGTATTTATTTTGTCAGTAGACAATGCTGTAATGACTTGAGACTATGGTGCGTTCAGCCGTGGGTAGGAAACCAATGCATAAAACTACTTATTCCAACTTCAGCTGTGGGTGGGGAATTCTACTTGTTTAATGTGATCATAACATAATTTAAAAAAAGCACATGAGCAGGTACTAGTGAAATAATTTAGTGTCCAATTGTCGATTTTAAATTCTGATTATGGTTTGACTTTTGACAGTGTTTTCTTGATTTGCAGGTACGAGCAATGGTTCAGTCTTTGTGTATAATCTGACCAGTGGACTGCTACACAAAGAGTTAAACATACATTCTTGTGAGGTCAGGTGAGTTGTTTGGTAATGACTCACAGTGGAAAATTGGGCCGCTCACGTGGTCCAGAATGCCGATCGGTGGGGGGGGTTGTACAGTAAACAGATTGTACAGATCTTACAGACTCCCTGATCAAAGTCGACATTTACTCTCAC
Source organism: Rhinoderma darwinii (assembly GCF_050947455.1). NCBI lineage: Eukaryota > Metazoa > Chordata > Amphibia > Anura > Rhinodermatidae > Rhinoderma > Rhinoderma darwinii. The sequence continues at coordinate 38,151,943 of NC_134697.1, read as the reverse complement.
TGACACTTCCAGGTGTTTCATATAGATTTGAAAATTCTTTAATATTGCAACCCATATGGAACATCTGCAGCAGCAGCAGAACGGCTAATGATCAGTACTTGAAAAGGCTATTGTGGAGCATATGCAGCACAGAATTAAACAGAACTATGAAATATACATAGAAACTTTGCAGGGTTAACTTATTAGGAAATATTACTCTCCTTTTTTGGATAATTTGTTCCTTAAAGATAAATAAGAACTTCACTGTTAACTTCACTTATATCTTCCTGCGCAGTACCTTTTGTGGAGCTTTTCCCTTTTAGGCTTAGCCGCTTATGCTGCAGGACTCTTTCCTAATTCACTAACCGGGACTGGTTATTATTATTATGTGCCATCTTACGGAAACAGTGGAGCTGCAGCCCGGTCACCCTGTCTACGAGCCTGCTAGCTCACATTGCACTTTCCTTTGCTTCCCCCACCCTCTTCTGTACACTCCTACACTGCTTGAGGCCCCATGCACACGACCGTAGATCTCCGACTAGAAATCCGTCCGTAATTACGGTCCCATTCATTTCTATGGCTGACTAACACCTTCCCGTATATTTACGGGACGGTATCCGTGCCGTAGGAACGCTCCGCAAAAGATAGAACATGTCCTGTTTTTTGATTTTACGGATTGTCCTCCCATACTTTATATGGGACTGTGATTATGAGCACGGTCGTGTGCATGGGGCCTGAATCTGTGCCGAGGCTGCTGTAATCACAGGACTTTACGAATCACTAAGCTCCCTCTGCAGACACACAAACTGCGGGTAATTCCCTGTTTAGCTGGGCAGGTTTTATAGAAAATAAGGCCCTAGATAACAAGTAAAGGGCCTCCTACTCGCCTCCTAATGTCAAAATGTACATATGAAATTACAGATTATATATGTATGTATATTTCCTAAGCGGTTTATCACTTTAAATAATATAAATCAAATAAGCCAGACTGTAACCAAGCTGCGAGGAAGTCCTGGAATCTTAGCCCGTTTATCCAGAGCTCAGGATATGGCTTTCGTCAGATAAATCAACACCTCCAAAGTAACTTAAATGGGTTCTGTATTAACGTAAATATATGTTACAAAGTGTCAGAACATGAAGTACTAACACTTTGTAATGTAGATTGCGTTCAAAATCCCCTCGTTCCACCCAAGCATGATCATGGCGGAGTCAGCAGAGATGGCTGTCGGCTGAGAGTGATCATGTGCATGGCTGGCTTGTGTGCTGCTCTGGTTGTATCTGATCACATGTAAATTTTAGTTGTTTGACATTTATACTGTTTTCAGAGGCATCGAGTGGACCAGTCTCACAAGTTTCCTGTCTTTTGCTACTTCGACCCCAAACAACTTGGGACTGGTGAGAAATGAGCTGCAGCTGGTAGATCTTCTTACTGGTGAGTCCGTGCCTAAGACGCAGTGGTCTGTATTAGTTACCTAGCAATACATATATTTATCACTCGTGTATCCAGTAAGCACCATCATCAAGTTTTATGTGCCTGATGCCTTCATTTAAATAGATCTGACCAATGACCGCTTTTCTTTAAAACATTCTCCCTGGCCAAAAACAGGCAAATTGTCATTGTTTATATGTTACAGAGACATTGAAGGGGCACTCCGACAATAGACATTATGTATCACTAGGTCATGCCATCGGTGTCTGATTCCTAGAGTGAAGAGCTTGCAGTGGAGGTAAAGCACAATGGCCCCTTTAGCTTTTCTCCTACAAAGCACCAATCCTCCCCTAATGTTGCATAGGAACTTGAATGGGTTGCAGTACAATACTCAGCAGCTAGTGGGAGCAGTGCTGGGTCAGAGGAAAGCGGAGAGGGCTAGGAATAAAAACACCACCTGTCCCAGTCATTCCAATAGAAGTCTCAGCCTGTGGGAATACAGCTATAATAATATAGTCAAATAATGTAATGTCGTGTTATAATAGCGCACCGCCAGGCACAGCGCCACAAGAAATGATAACAAATAACTGGAAACATAGTTTTGTTTTTTATTTTTAGCTGTTTTTACAGGAATTTTGGCAAAAGTGTTTCATAAGGAACAGTTCCAGCATGTTGAACACTATTTGGTGTGACTATCAAAAACTGTACACTTGGTCTCCCTTTTCTCAGCTACATATTTTTCCTCTTGCACAATCCAACGGGTGAATAGGCCAGTCCTATGAGCGTATTTAAAGAGAAGCTCCCCCTTTATGCAAGTTCAGCTAATTTGTCTGCTTGTGCAAAAATAATAAACTTTAATAGATTTGTTTTACTTTTTTAGCTTACTTCTGAAATGTAGCCCATTGTAATGAATCTGGAAACCATTAGCAAAGTTTCCTTCACCGTTGAGATCAATGGTGATGCAAACGGAAGCTAAGGTTTCCATTTGCCTTTCCGTTGAGGGAAAGCTCAGATGGAACCCCTCAACGGGAAGCAGCGCTGATGTGAACAGGCACTAAAACTGCTTGCAGGTGCCTAGGGGGAGCCCCTCACACACTTATAAAAAGCCAAGCTAAGCAAAAAGAACTTCTGTTGTTAACCCTCTGAGTACCAATGCTTTATTATGGATCTGCTTTTGCATGCGGGGTTAATATAAGAGAAGAGGTCATCTCTGCTTAGCTGAAGAAGCTGTCACAGGTTACATACTGCGCCGACCACAGCATCTAGAGAGCACTCAGGTACACGCATAATATTGATGGCCAGGGGTTTAACAGGAAAACACAGGATAGTTCCTCATTAACCCCTTAAGTATCAAGCCTATCTTGGCATTAAAGACCACAGGAATATTTTTTTCATTCTTGCTTTCATTCCGAGAGCACTAACTTTTTGGGGGTGAATCAAAAAGACAGCAAATCCGCAATTTCATTTTTTTTATTTACTCTGTACACCGTGAGGCATAAATAATATGTTAAGGCCCCATGCACACGACCGTAAAAACTCCCGTAATTACGGGCCCATAGACTTCTATTGGCCACGGGTACCTCCCCATATGATTACGGGAAGGTTCCCGTGCCGTTGAAAAAGATAGAACATGTCCTATTTCAGGCCGTAATTACGGCACGGGCAGCCCATAGAAGTCTATGGGGCTCCCGTAATTACGGGTGACTACGTGTGTGCACCCGTAATTACGGGAGCGTTGCTAGGCGACGTCAGTGTATAGTCACTGTCCAGGGTGCTGAAAGAGTTAAACGATCGGCAGTAACTGTTTCAGCACCCTGGACAGTGGCTGCCGATCTCAATATAGATAAAGCTGTAAAAAAAAAAAGACGTTCATACTTACCCAGAACTCCCTACTTCTTCCTCCAGTCCGGCCTCCCGGGATGACGTTACAGCCCATGTGACCGCTGCAGCCAATCACAGGATCAATCACAGGCTGCAGCGGTCACATGGACTGCGCGTCATCCAGGGAGGTCGGACTGGATGTCAGGAGAGGGACGCGTCACCAAGACAACGGCCGGGTGAGTATGAATTTCTTTTACTTTTATTACGGAAAGGGCTGTCCCTTCTCTCTATCCTGCACTGATAGAGAGAAGGGGCTGCCGATTACTGCAGTGTAATTTTGCAGCCCGAAAACGTGCCCGTAAATACGGGTGGAATACGGGTGACACCGGACCCGTATTTACGGGCACAGGTCCGTAAAATACTGGTGCAATACGGGTCGAATACGTGTGACCAAGGACCTGTATTTACGTCAGTATTTACGGGTGGGCAAAAATACGGTCGTGTGCATGAGGCCTTAATGTGTTCCATGGGTCGGTACGATTACGGCGTTAAAAAGCTTTACATATTTGGTATGTTTATGTTTTTCATGGGTTAAATTGTTTTTAAGTGGCTTCATTCCAAGAGCCATATCTTGTTTGAGTTGATGTAGCTTATCAGGGTTTGTTTTTTTTGTTTTTTCAGAAAGATTTATATTTTTTAATGGCACCACTTTGGTGCACATAGGACCTATTGATTAACTTTTATAGAATCAAACAGACTATCACACGCTCTAACTATCAGTTTACAAACAAACATGTTTGCTACCGCTCTCATCATTATAGCTGCTCTTGGTTTACAATCCTATCGCCCATTTAAGCCTTGCCAAAAAACAGTCCACATCAGTCCCTCTATCCTGGCCTCGCCCATGTACAGCTTCCATTCACTATTCACTTTCCTCAGTCAACTTAACCCATCTCATCCCACTGCCCAACATAAAAATCACTCTCATAAATCACAGAACCATCTGCTGTCTCTCTCCATTCTCCTGCTATTAGCTGCAGGGGACATCTCTCCCAACCCTGGGCCTCCCTTTTCTTCTGCCAAGCTTAACCACTTACCTGCCACACATAGAAACCCTGCAAATCTTCTTACCATTCCTTGTATGTCTTCTCCTGTCTCTTTTAACTGTGCTCTCTGGAACTCTCGGTCCGTGTGCAACAAACTCACTTTTATTCATGACTTATTCCTTTCTAACTCTCTCAACCTTCTGGCTCTTACAGAAACATGGCTACACCTGTCTGACACTGCTTCCCCTGCTGCTCTATCTTATGGTGGTCTCCACTTCTCTCATGCCCCCAGACCTGAGAACAGGCAGGGTGGAGGAGTAGGTATACTTCTTTCTCCACACTGCACTTTCCAGGTCATTCCCCCGGTCCCCTCACTCACATTTCCCTCTTTTGAAGTCCACACCCTCAGACTCTTTCACCCTTTTTCCCTCCGAGTGGCAGTTGTCTACCGCCCACCGGGCTCACCCCGCCAATTCCTGGATCATTTTGCTGCCTAGCTTCCACAGTTTCTATCCTCTGAAACACCCACTCTCATCATGGGTGACTTCAACATCCCCATTGATAACCCAATCTCCCCATCTGCCTCCCAGTTTCTATCTTTAAAGAGGCTCTGTCACCAGATTTTGCAACCCCTATCTGCTATTGCAGCAGATCGGCGCTGCAATGTAGATTACAGTAACGTTTTTATTTTTAAAAAACGAGCATTTTTGGCCAAGTTATGACCATTTTCGTATTTATGCAAATGAGGCTTGCAAAAGTACAACTGGGCGTGTTGAAAAGTAAAAGTCCAAGTGGGCGTGTATTATGTGCGTACATCGGGGCGTGTTTACTACTTTTACTAGCTGGGCTTTCTGATGAGAAGTATCATCCACTTCTCTTCACAACGCCCAGCTTGTGACAGTGCAGATCTGTGACGTCACTCACAGGTCCTGCATCGTGTCGGCACCAGAGGCTACAGTTGATTCTGCAGCAGCATCAGCGTTTGCAGGTAAGTAGCTACATCGACTTACCTGCAAACGCCGATGCTGCTGCAGAATCAACTGTAGCCTCTGGTGCCGATGTGTCCTCGCTCGTCTGACACGATGCAGGACCTGTGAGTGACGACACAGCGTGATCTCTGGAGAACACGGCTGTGTCTGCACTGCCAGAAGCTGGGCGTTGTGAAGAGAAGTGGATGATACTTCTATGCACAACGCCCAGCTAGTAAAAGTAGTAAACACGCCCCGATGTACGCACATAATACACGCCCACTTGTACTTTTACTTTTCAACACGCCCAGTTGTACTTTTGCAAGCCTCATTTGCATAAATACGAAAATGGTCATAACTTGGCCAAAAATGCTCGTTTTTTAAAAATAAAAACGTTACTGTAATCTACATTGCAGCGCCTATCTGCTGCAATAGCAGATAGGGGTTGCAAAATCTGGTGACAGAGCCTCTTTAACCTCGTCCCTCGGTCTGTCACAACTTACTAACTCTCCTACACATGAGGACGGGCATTCGCTTGACCTGGTCTTCTTCCGTCTCTGCTCCGTTTCTGACTTTATTATCTCTCCTCTCCCGCTTTCTGACCACAATCTTCTCTCCTTTACTATCAAATATTCTCTGCCTTCTCAGGTCATCCCTACGTATCAGACATACAGAAATCTACATGCCATTAACACTGTGAAACTCATAGACAGTCTACAGTCCTCATTGTCCCCTATCTCTTCCCTCTCCTGTCCCAATCTGGCTGCCAAACTTTATAATAACACTCTCAAAAATGCATTGGATGAAGCAGCCCCCCCTACACTCCAAACCACCCGACAAAGACGACGACAACCCTGGCACACGCCTCAATCCCGCTTTCTTCAGCGGTGCTTGAGATGTGCCGAACGACTGTGGAGAAAATCGCATTTGGATGCAGATTTCCTCCATTACAAATTTATGCTCAAAACTTACAACTCTGCCCTTCACCGAGCCAAACAAGTCTATTTCACTTCTCTCATCTCCACACTATCTAATAATCCAAAACGCCTCTTTGATACTTTTCACTCCCTCCTTAGTCCTAAAGTGCAGACGCCAATCACAGATCTCAGTGCTGAAGACATGGCCACTTATTTTAAAGTTAAAATTGACAACATCCGGCATGATATTATCTCCCAGTCCCCTAGTAACATCGATCCCCTTCCCTCCCGCACTCCCTCTTCTTCACTCTCAGCATTTGACCCAATAACTGAAGAAGTCTCGAGGCTCCTCTCTTCTTCTCGTCCTACTACCTGCCCTAGTGATCCTTTTCCCTCACACCTCCTCCAGTCCCTCTCCCCAGCTGTCACTGGTCACCTGACTAAAATATTTAACCTCTCTCTTTCCTCTGGTATCTTTCCCTCCGCTTTTAAACATGCCATTATAAACCCATTACTGGAAAAACCAACTCTTGACCCATCCAGCGCTGCTAACTACCGACCAGTCTCTAATCTGCCCTTCATCTCCAAACTCCTGGAACGCTTGGTCTACTCTCGCTTTATCCGCTATCTCTCTGCTAACTCCATTCTTGACCCCTTACAATCTGGTTTCCGCACTCTACATTCCACAGAAACTGCCCTTACTAAAGTCTCAAATGATCTCTTGGCGGCTAAATCGGAGGGTAAATCCTCTCTCCTGATTCTTCTGGATCTCTCTGCAGCCTTTGAAACTGTAGACCACCAACTCCTACTTAACATGCTCTACTCTATTGGCCTCCAGGACGCGGCTCTCTCTTGGTTTTCCTCCTATCTCTCTGACCGCTCGTTCAGTGTGTCATTTGCTGGTTCCACTTCTTCTCCTCTTCCCCTTGCTATCGGGGTTCCTCAGGGATCAGTCCTAGGTCCGCTTCTCTTTTCTCTCTACAAAGCTCCTATTGGACAAACCATCACCAGATTTGGCTTCCAGTACCATCTCTACGCTGATGACACCCAATTATATACCTCTTCCCGTGACATCACCCCTGCTCTAATACAGAACACCAGCGATTGTCTGTCCGCTGTCTCTAACATCATGTCCTCTCTCTATCTGAAACTGAATCTTTCTAAAACTGAGCTCCTTGTGTTCCCACCATCTACTAACCTCCCTAAACCTGATGTCTCCATCTCTGTGTGTGGCACTACCATCACTCCTAAGCAGCACGCCCGCTGTCTCGGGGTTATTTTTGACTCAGATCTTTCCTTTACTCCTCACATACAATCACTTTCCTGTCATTTTCACCTCAAAAACATCTCCAGAATCCGCTCTTTTCTTACGGAGGAAACCGCCAAAACTCTCATTGTTGCTCTGATTCACTCTCGTCTTGACTACTGTAACTCATTACTAGTCGGTCTTCCCCTCACTAAACTCTCCCCTCTCCAATCTATCCTCAATGCAGCAGCCAGGCTCATCTTTATGACCAAGCGCTACACCAACGCCTCTAATCTGTGCCAGTCACTGCACTGGTTGCCCATCCCCTTCCGAATAAAATTCAAACGTATTACTCTCACCCACAAAGCTCTCCACAGTGCTGCACCTCCTTACATCTCCTCCCTCATCTCTGTCTACCACCCTACTCGGGCTCTACGTTCTGCCAATGACCTTAGATTAACATCCTCCATAATCCGAACCTCCCACTACCGTCTCCAGGATTTCTCTCGTGCTGCACCAGTCCTCTGGAATGCGCTACCCCAGACAATCAGATTAATTCCCAATATCCACAGTTTTAAACGTGCCCTGAAAACACATCTATTTAGACAGGCCTATAACATTCCCTAATCTGACTCCTTTCCATGGCCCTCCTTTTAGATTAGTCATCAGAATAAGATTCCCTCACACTCCTTCTCTTCATGTCCGTCATACACGGATACTGGCTGGTGACCGGCTCATGCAGCTTTATGTTACCACCGCATGTGTATAAAAATGGCCGGACCATTGTACAGAACAAACACTGTTACACTTTGTGTCTCCCTTATTTCCTCATAGATTGTAAGCTCTTGCGAGCAGGGTCCTCACTCCCCAGGTTTGAATTGTAAATGAACCTTGTCACTATGTAATGTCTGATATTGTTTGTTTCATGTCCCCTCTAAATTGTAAAGAGCTGCGTAATATGTTGGCGCTATATAAATAAAGATTATTATTATTATTATAGAAAAAAAACATTTTTTGGCATGCGGTGGAAAAATAATAAACGACGTCGACACTGTCATCGGCCGAACCCTTAGGCCATCAATCAACTCCAAGGGGGAGACATTGGGCAGGGTTTAGACACCAGAGCTGGAGCACTTGTCGCTATTAGAACCGCACTGTGGGCGCTTGTGACGTCATTTGCATGTGAGAAGAAACTCAATTATTTGTGCAATAGGAAGTTTAACAGCAGCAACAAAGTTATGTGTGTACATATGTTCAAGGGTGTGTTCACATCAGAGTTCGGTTCAGTCCGTCAGACCTTTCCGTCAGGCATACCCATGAATGGAAAGCAAACGGAAACCATAGCTTTCCGTTAGCATTACCATTGATTTGAATGGTAATGCTTCAGTTGCTAATGTTTTACGTTTTGTCTCCGTTCCGTAAGGTCTGACGGAACCCGTCAACGGAAACCTAACGCTGATGCGAACAGGCCCGAAGTCCGTTACCCGGCGCTGTTATTAAATAGCAAAAATGGTTAAATAGCAAAAGAAAAAGCTGACAGTCTTCTTTTAAACAAGGTTTACTAAAGGCAGGGCTGTGACAATCTGTCATTGAGGGACTGTCATTGTTTTATAATCACCGTGTAGTTTTTATAAAAGCGTGGCGAGATCTCCTAAAATAAACCAAATATATAACTTGTATTATCTCCGACATATAGCGTGTTCTCTGATCTTTCTGGAAAACTGAAATGTAGCTCTCATTAGGGCAGCTCGAACGTCTGGTGACTGCTCTGCTAAGTAAACCTTTTTTGTCTCCAGTATTTTAAGTAATCTGGTTTCATGCTGCGCTTGGCAGCAGACTCAGCTTTCACAATGTGAATTATTTAACACCGCGGTGATATGTGAGGCTGACGGTTTTGTAGCACAGAATTCTGAGAATGTCAATGTGCTGAAATGACATAACTGTATATCTGGGCTAAGTGGTTATTGGCCAATAATAAGGTATTTATTAGTAAGTTACTGAAATGTTTATCATGCAAAAAAACAAAGTCAGCACCTCCGAACAAAGTGAAATAAATAGACAGGTGCAAATCTGCTGTGACTGCAATAGAATAACAAACAAACACAAAATGCAGCAGCAATCCACAAGCGCTAAACCTACTCCAGTATTGAATATTTGGACTCATTCAAGTTGTATTACTTCTATATTTTCTATACTTATAAATATTGGGTTCTTACCGCACATTTTGATCAAATAGTGTGAGCCCACCTGCCACGACAAGGCAACCTCATACAGATTGGCCCCTACACTAAACATTATACTGTACAACAGGAGACTCGCCTCTCTCTTTTGGGTCTAGGTCTACAGAATGAACTCAGGGTAGGTAGGAACGTATGCAAAAATTGTGGCTGGGTATAATTTGTCTAGTTTGTCTTTTTTTTTTTTTTTTTTCCTCGAGTGAATGAGACGGCGTTGCACAGTTACCTGTTTAGAGGGAAAAGAAATTCAGAATAAATCCAAAGATGCCACTGTACTTTACCTCGCTATATGCTGCAGATTATACATTATTGTAACTTTGGAATTTGTATTACGTTTCGTTGTGTTCTCGAGATGTTTGTTTATTTAATCACTTTCATCCATTCTACGCAGTATGAAAATGGGAGATAAAGATGGGGGTTCTACCTTTAGAAACCGTAGCTATATCTAGAATGGGGCTCCTGACCCCCATCCTACCTTCTCTCGCTCTGCTATGCTGTTTCCGCAACTTCCATTCACTTCTATGTGAGGTATGGTAAGAATGTAGCTCAGCAAGCTCCGCTTTTTCCGTACTTCCACCCACCTTGTCACTTTGTGGCTGTGGACCAGCGGCAGGATGGGTGGGGTCAGGGGGCCCCATTCTAGAGATAGGTGGAGGTCCCAGATGTGGGACTCGCATCTATCGGTCATTTATGGTATATCCTGTGGATATGTTATAAATATCTGAAATGTGAATACCCCTTTTAAAGTTGTTTTGAACCCCTTTTAAAAGTACAAATTGAATATCCTATCTATATGGGGTGCCTCTCATTATATTTGACGTTTTAGTATGTATTCTAAGCATGTCAAACTGAAGTGACTCTCTGGGCCGCATTGCAGCCCGAAGGAACAGTCCACATGAAACTGATAAACAGTTTTTTATTTTATTTATGTCACATAAACGATTAACTTTTATATGTATTTGTATTTCAGGTAGAAGTATGGCTTTCAGAGGAGAACGAGGCAACGATGAGCAAATCATGGAAATGATTAAAGTGTCTCATCTGAAGTAAGCGCTCCTGCATTGCTGCACTTTAGGAGAAATATTATGTGGGGAAAAAAAAGATCCGAGTAATCTTTTCTTTTCCGGAGTAATTTCCAATAGTGTGTGGCAGATGCCTGGCTCTCCTGTTTGGGTTTTATTTTCTAGAGCTTCAGTGCTGATATTTCTGCTCCCACCTCATGAATAGATGATTATGCAGAACTGACATCTGTCCTTGTGTATTCCAGGCAGTATCTGGTTGTGGTGTTCAAAGACAAGCCAATGGAATTGTGGGATATCCGGACGTGTACCCTGCTGCGGGAAATGTCCAAGATCTTCCCTACCGTAACAGCCTTGGTATGTTCTTTTATCAAATGCTGACAGCGTTGTTTTTCCTTTTACCGACGGGTGATTCACTCTAATTAAGCATTAGAACAGTTGGATGTTGTTTAGCCAGAGGTCTCATAGAAGCCATTATTTAGTGCACAACCTGTTCCAACCTTACGCTCGCTGCCGTGTTGTAATTATCACCGAGGTTCTGAAACAAGTTGACAAGTTATGCTTCCTCGCTATATTGTGTCAACATCCATAGACATACATGTAAAGCCATAATGTGGACCCTTATGAACTATATTTTCTATACTTTTATAATCCCAGGCCGGCTTTTATCTAAAGGGAAGCTGTCACGTTGCACATGCTGTCCAATCTGCAAGCAGCAACTTATAGAGCAGGAGGAGCTGAGCAGATTGATATATAGATGTGTACAAAAAGATTCAGTATAACCTGTAATTTTATTAATTTAAAGGGGTTGTATGCAAAAACATGGCTGCTTTCTTTCAAAAATAGTGGCACGCCTGTCCACAGGTTGTGCGTGGTATTGTAGTTTAGCCTTATTTACTTTAATGGAGCTAAGCTGCAATACCAGACGCAACCCATGGACTGGTGTGGTGCTGCAGACCTTTTTCTCTAATCCTGTATAACCCCTTTAAATCTCTGCTCTTTGTAGGCTAAAGTGTCAAGTCAGTCTAAACCAGTGATTGACACTGTAAGAGTGTGAATACAGAGCTAGGTGCCAATCACTGATTAGGACCGCCCCCTGGACTCTTATGCCCAGAGTTAGCAGAGATTTACATCAATAAATTACAGGTTAACCCATATCTTTTTACAAACCACTTTATATCAATCTGCTCAGCTTCTCCTGCTCTATAACATTCTGCCCGCAAACTGGATACATGACAGGTTCCCTTTAAAAAGTTTCCTTTTTGGCTATGAAATATTGGGTGCAAGGGGGAAATTTGAGAGGAAGGCTCATGCTAAGATGTAGCTGCAAAGTGTCTGAAACTCCCTCTCTGCTCCTTTCACCACGTGCAGCAGCATCTATATTGCAAAATGTGAACACTTAAAGGTGGTTTAGTGACTTATATGGTATATACATTGGATACATTGTAAAAGTCTGATCAGTGGAGGTCTCCACATTTGCGCCCCCACTAATTAGGAGAAAGGAAATTTCACACACCGCAGTCTTATTTGAGATCTATTGAAAGTGACCGTAATATTGGTAAAACAAGTGACAGCACTTGGTTGTCCCTGTGTCCCCCACTCAAATCTGCACATGTACATGATGGGATAAGGAGAACGGGGCCACTGTTCTCCCACTCCTATTGGTATGCATACGTTAAAAATACTCTGTATGAGCAGCACACTAACTAGACTTAGCACAAGTATAATTTTTCATATCCATACCCGCAGCTTAAAAGCTGATCTGAAATCCACAGTCCCAATTCGTTACTTCCCTTCCAAAAATGTGTTATGCTGGTTTCGAGCCAGAGTTGTTGCTGTGCCCTTGAGCTCACCGCTTACCTCTCGTTCATTAAAATACATACTTTTCATTTATTGTAAAGTGTTTTGCTGCGTGACTTCTGAATATTTCATTCCTATTCTGCTCTTCATTGTAACGCAGAGGCTTCCTCCTTCTTTGTATCTCAGGAGTGGTCCCCTTCTCACAATCTGAAGAGTCTTCGTAAGAAACAGATGGCAGCTCGTGAGGCAATAGCGCGTCAGACAGTCTCTTCAGACACTGATCTGAGCAGTGTTGAGTCCTCAGTCATCAGGTAAAACATCTGGCAGCTCTCTAGCGCTGTACTAATAGTTCAAAGCCTACTCGCCATATTTTGTATATCGCTTTTGAAATAAGAAATCTGGTAAATGTGTAACTCAAGCTGAACGCTGCTAATAATGACGCGTTTCATAACTTCGATAACGTTTCACAACTAGCAAAGACCCTTATAAATATAACGGAACATAAAGCTATGACTTGAACAGAACGTATCAACAGGACATAGATCCCCTAGCCTAAGGCCAATGCATGCTTGGAGATGCTTAAATATCGCACCTTGTCCTCAATTTCAGAATCATGGGAAGGCCATGTAAAAATAAGATCTACCTTCAATTGGTTTTGCAATTTTGCATAGTATTCCCATCTCAGACCATTATGGCATATCCACAGGATTTTCCATATATGTCCAATAGATGCGGGTCCCACCTCTTTGACCTGTGCCTATGTCTAGAATGGGGCCTCCTGACCCCCCCCCCCTCCCCCCCCGTCCTACCTTCTCTTGCTCTCCAGCCACCCAGTTACGAGTTAATTTAGAAGTTCTGAAATTCGGGAGTTACGGAAATAGCATAGCTTGCTGTGCTACGATGTTTTCAAGACTCCCATACACTTCTATGGTAGTTACCTCGTAACTCAGTGGCCGGAGAGCAGCGAGAGAAAGAAGGTAGGATAGGGGCCAGGGGGCCTTGGTAGGTTCAGTACCCACATCTATCAGACATTTATGGCATAGCCTGTGGATATAAATGTAAAACTCGGCACTCGTGAGTGCCAAGTTTTACATTCATACAGGACTATTACGGAGTGGAATCCTACTTGAGCACCACCATTGTTCTGAGTGCCGTATATTATCTATACATATCCTGTGGATATGCCATAAATGTCCAAGAATGGAATACCCCTTCTATTCCCATTATCCACAAATAACAATGATCTTTATTTGTGTAGCGTAAATCTTGACTTTAAAGGGGCCGGCCATCATCTGATCAATACATTTCATATAGTATTACATGACGGCCATTCAAGTAATCGGGCGTCTATGTAATATAGAGATGGGAATGGGAGTCTCTGATGCTAAGCAGCTCTCCACTCTGGCTCATAGGGCAGCGTCCCAAGCAGGGAAACCCCTCTATGACGTCCATATGCCCTGATCGGGCATATAGAAGGGTTGTTTTGGAGAGACCATTCCTTTATGTTTTGTTTCTGCTTGTTTGGGGTAAAGGGAATTCTTATAGATCTGTAGATAAATGACTCCCACATGCTGTTACAGTACATTGCTTTCCTACTCATTATCCAGTCACTGTTCATGTGGGTGATTTGGCAGGGGGAAGGCACAGACGTCTATAGACAGAACATTAGTCTGAAGAATTGATCACGGAAGCTGCTGCTTTTTGATTTTCTCCCTTTATGGCCACTGGCTGTGCGCTAATGTTGCGCTAATGAGACAATTAGAAGGAAGGGTGGTAAAGAGAATGACAAAGTAGCTGGTGCCAGCATTTACCTGCCGTATTAGTATATTACAGGAGGCGGAGAGCAAGTCGGAGATGAGCCAAAATATCTCTGCCCGGGAACACTTTGTGTTTGCAGACACAGATGGGCAAGTTTATCACCTTACTGTGGAAGGAAACAGTGTGAAAGACAGCGCCAGGATTCCCCCAGATGTAAGTTCATCTCGGTTACAGGTCTGCCCTGCCTTCATGTGCAGGGAATATTGTCAGTCCGCTGCACAGTGAACTGAAACAGTGTTTTGTTGTCAATGGCAATTTTCTCGTCCAGTTCTGTTTAATTTATTTTATGTTTGGTGACCTTGACTCAGCATATTGTGAAACCTTCACTAATACATCACTGTTTCTTCTATGGGGGTAATCATTTTAGGAACCCACTGTGTCATATAGTGTAAATGTAACTATCGGTGATGAAAATGTCCAATACATTTACAAAATAACAGACCTGATAGCAGCGGATTTGTATAAAGTTGTACTGTGTCCATACACAAAAGTTTATATCAAAGTGTCAAATCCAATGGCTGGCCCCGTAGGACTAGAGAAATATCCGGCAGTCTTTGGGCATTTTCATGGTATATAAAAGGTTGTCCAGTTGTAAGAAATTGATGGCCTATCCAAAGGACAGGCCATCAATATCTCATCGGTGGGGGTCCGACTACCAGCACCTCCGCCGATCAGCTCTTTTGAAGGGACAGCGGCGCTCGTACGAGGGCTGATTCCCCTTCATTACTGTCACCTCTTGTACTGAGAACCGCAGACACCTTTGTAGCGGCAGTTCACAGTATTACAGCCTTATCCTATTCTCTTAAATGGGAGAAGGCTGTAATTCTGTGAACCGCTGCCACAAGTGTGTCTGCGATTCTCAGTAGAAGCAGGTAAGGAATGAAGAAGCAGCGTTCGTACTCGCGCAGCAGCCGCTTCAAAACAGCTGATCGGCAGGGGTACTGGTCGTCCGTCTCCCACCGATCACATATTGATGACCTGTCCTTAGCATAGGCCATCATTTTCTTATGACAAGACAACCCCTTTAAGGGATTTAAACATTTCATACTAATACTTCACTAGTCCATATGAAAGTGGGTTTCCCACCATTGTGATGGTATATTGGTAGTATATGCCATCACTACTGACTGCTGGAACCCCAATGATGCTTATAATAAGGATCATTCACATTGTTTCCCGGCCACCTGCTGTGCAGAAAACGGCAACATAGCCCCATTCACTTGATCGGCAGTCCCAGACATTGGACCCCACTGATCATAATGTTGTAGCATTATCCTAGCAATGCTCCATAACATGATTAGATTGGAAAACCCCTTTAAATCCTAGACTATACAAAATGTGAGAATTTATAGAGGTAGAAAGTTCCTCTAGTATTTGAGCTCTGCTATTAGTCATGTACATTTTACTGGTAGTTGTAGCTGACCTTCCTCTCTATCTTCTGTCTTTGTATAGGGCATCATGGTAAACAGTGTGTTTAAACCTCCTATTCACTCTTTCAAGGAGACTAGTGACCCAGATAAAGGCAGCTTTCTCAGCCAGTGATGATCTGCTCAGGATGCAGCCACATATAGCCGTAAATATGATAGCGCAGTCAGTTTAGGAGAGAAACCGTGTCAATGACGTGACCAGTCCCGGAATATTTAAGATCTTTACTGCGATTTTGAGTTGTGTTCGTTTTGGGTTTCCTATAGAAAAATCCATTTACAATGCAGTTTAAAATGTGTTCTTACCTGTGGTCAACCCAGGGTGAATCTGCACGTGTATATTTGGATATTATATATACAACAATGTTTTTGTATTCTACTTCTATTATTGGAAGCGCTCCCTTTATGAGCAGGAGTATTTGGATAATATTGCAGGGCAGAGGTGGGGAGATGAAGTTCCCCGCCATTGCCCTGCACCACTATCCGCAGGATACAGGCATCATTTACAGCTCCGTTCTGACCAGTAACCCACACAGGCTGCGATAAAACAACCTGTGTATTCTGACGGGCCGATGGATGAGCCGCTAGCAATTTGTATTGCTTGTGGCTTCCTGCTCTATGATCTAAACTCCCGGCTAAAGAGAAGAAACCTTTTTATATTATAATACAGTATATAAGTTTAGCTTTAAAGGGCAACTGCATTTTCACAAAGCTTTTTATAGAGACATGTCAGAAGTTTTGATCGGTGGGGGTGCTGAGACCCCCAGTGATCTCTCTGCCTCTTTGGCTGTGAGCAAAAATCCTTGTTGTTTGAATACGGGCTCATAGAATTTCAATGTGACCTGTCGTCCGCTAGCAAGGATCGCCGGGCAGAGTGCTCGGCTGAGCGCTTTTGCCCCTCTGTTTCAGCGACGGTGGGGGTCTCGGCACCCGGACTGCCATCAAACATTACTTCTGACATATCAAAAGTTTTGTGACCATGCAGGAGCTCTTTGATATGTTAACTTGCACTTAAAAGGGGTATTCTAAAAACAAACTCTTGTTTGCCCATGACCCCACAATGTCCCAACAACCCATTTTGTAATTTACTTACAGAAACGTCCCCAGTTCCAAACCATGACAGTCAATCACGTTAATAGGGGTTAATACATCTTTGCTCTGCGGCCGTTACTTCCTTCCCATTATACGGTCAATGGAGCGATCTATGACCGATGCCAGGCCTTTGTATAGGAGCCTCTTTAAAAGGGTTTGTCATGTAGAAACTCCTTTTCAATTGTCTCCTCCAATCCCTGGCTGACGTGATGGACATCGTAACCATTCAGTATTTTGCTGCCATTCTCTGTTGCATATTCGAAAATTGGTCTTTATTTGGAGGGGGGGGTACCTCAACCTCTATCACAACGGATATATTTAAGGCTAGGTTTCTTTGTTACATTAAGAAATAAAATACGCTTACAGCCGCAAAAGTGCAATCGGCCATATTTATGTGTGTTGAGATTGTTCTTGACGCCATGACTGCCGTTAAGTACCAGCAACCGGTTGTTTGCCAGTGTATAGTTTCAGCGCTCTCCATTTCTTAATTTAGCTGTGATTTCTTCTTCTTCAGAGCCTCGTGAATCACACGTTGTTCAGCCGGTATTGTCACTTTTACGGCAGAATATTGCGCGAATGCTTCTCGGTCATCCGCACATTAGTGGAGTGTGAAGATTTTGTTCCGTGTTGCTCGGGATTGTTACCTATTCTATATACTTCTCAATGTAGAGCAAAATGTGCAGTCATAAATTACATCTGAGATGTTTCACACTGTTTGGAAGGTAGACGTGTCATAGCGAGGATGATAAATGTCTACATTTAACAAACACACGAAAAATGGAGAAATTGCCAATAGCGACCAATTAGATGCCACTTTTGCCTTATTTTTAGGCCCTTTGTAAAATCAAAGCTGCATTTTGATTGGTTGATATGGGCAACTTCTCCAGTTTTTTCTTTTGCACTCGTTTTGATAAATCTTCCCCAATCTTCTCATTTATATCTTCCCAGACGTTTCTTTGGGGTCTGGTATTTTTATGTTTCCAATCCTAATAGATTTCAGTGGTCCTGACATCCACCATGTCTTATTTGTATGAGAAGAACTTGTCTATGCAGTGTCCCGAGACATGCAATAATTTATCCCTGATGATGGTTCGGTGTCCGTCAATAATAGACTCCAAGTTATATGTCAAAGTGGTTTAGTTTAGATAACCCCTTGTTATGCTTCCTATTAACCGGTTCAGGACCGCGCTATTTTGAGCCTTCAGGACCAGACACCGTTTAGCCTTTTTTAGCACTCGTTAAACGGCTATAACTTTTTTATTTTCTGGGCTAGCGACGTGATTTTTGCATTGTTTTTTTCGTAGACAATGCAGGTTTCTTTTTTTTTTTTAATCATTTTTCTACACATACTTTTTGCTATTTTAGAATTTTTAGGCTTAAAGTTTGAAAATAATAGTAAAAAAATCAGCTTTTTTTACTTTTTAGCTATTCTTTTCTAGTAATCACAACATAGTTTTCCCCTAAATAGACCTTTTATTTGTGATCGTCATTGTCTACCGTAAATTTTAATACATTACATGTCTATTTTAGGGTAATTGGGTCAGCGCTAGCGTAACAACAATGATTGGCGGGGGGGAACAGGTTTTTTGGGGTGGGTATTTTTTGTGTATTATTATGAAATTTATTTTGCACTTTTATTTTTTTATTCTAGTCTGTCCCTCAAAGGTCAGAAAAGACAGTTGGGGGATTTTATTTTTTCTTCTTTTACATCATGTTTTTCCACTGTAACTGGGGCTGTTACAGAGGAAATCGGCCGTCATATGGTGACTATTGTCACAAATAGGGCTGTGCTGGGTCTAGTAAGACCCAGCTGCAGCCTGCCACTAACGACACCCGGCGATCATGTGACCAGTCACATGATCGCCGGGACCAATAGAAACAGTGGCGCTGCCTCTATTCATATACACAGATGGGTGCAAGAGATCAGAGAAGGTAGAAGCAGCGAAAGCTGCTTCTATTTTCTCCTCAGGGTCCCCGGCAGTCACTGACAGCCGGAGACCCGACACTCCGCTGCTTGATCGCTCGAGCAGCAAGCTAAAACCCGCGCCGTAAATAGTCTATGGCGTGGGTTTTAAGGACCCCGACCGCTGGCTGTAAATACACAGCCAGCAATCGGGAACCGGTAAAGGAATACTGAGCTAGAAGGGGTTCTCACAATAACAACCCCCCCACCCCCCAATGTTATATATAAGAACAACTCTCAGCATTGTTTTCGGCCTTGCACTGCCTTTGACCATAAAGGATGCTTATTGGTTTTTCTTTTAGTAGAATCTAAAATTATTTTATGTCGTCAAGCTTGCCAATTTCTAAGTGTGAATCAGAAAATTTTCCTTTAGACATCGCAGATGGTAAAAGTCCCCCCAGGAGCTCTGGTATCTAACTAGGCTATCCACTCTCCGCAAGACTTTACAGATACAGTTGACCTTTACGTTGTTGAGTTGCATTATTTGCTACGAATCACCATCTGGTACCTTTTTTAGAACGAAATATGTTTTGAAAAATCTGAAATGAACAATCTTTTGAAGAGAAATTCTAGAAATAAGCACTTATTCCTGTATGAGGCTGCTGGCTCTTTGTTCTTCTTATTCAAAAAGAGTCCCAGTACTATCACAGTGGTCTCCCATCTCTGCATGGTGGGAGTTGTAGTTCCACAACAGCCACGGGTTGGAGAACACGTGTCTCAAACTCCTAGACCCCTTCTGAGTCTTATGCTGAGTGGTTTTTCATGCTAGAATTGTGGACGTGGTCTTGGCACTTTGAAGAGTACCAGTTAAGAACATGGCGAGGCACCTGGGAACAAGGCCATAAATAATGGACACTGATATCCAAAGCCGGTTATATAGTCGTCCTCTTGTTAGGGAGACAGGCTGGGTCATCTTTGGTTTTATTTCTATGATATTGTGGTGGTCTTTGTGGTGCAGCATGTTTTTTTTAAAATCAACTGATTTACTATTTTATGCTTCAAACCATTGTACCCATAATCCGCAGGGCAGTATGGGAAGTATCTCCTGCATTGCTTGGAAGGGAGACACGTTGGTCCTGGGAGACGTGGATGGAAACTTAAACTTCTGGGACTTAAAGGCTCGTGTTTCAAGGTGAGTGGTCTGTGGCATCTGTCATACAATGTAGAGGGGATTAGCATGTCAACCAAAACCCATTATCTTAATAGCTCCAAAATGTAGTGCTGATTCATTTCATAATACTTCTTTATAGGCGTTGGAACCCTAAATCCCCTAATTTCCTTTACACGCCCATGATAACATTCTGGCAGCCACCAAGAAGATTAATTCATTAGTGAGTGCAATGGGAGCTGTAAAAAATGAGTTGTCCATAATCTCCCCCTTGTGACGGCAGGGAGTCTGAATTTTTTAATCTAAAGGGGTATCTGACTGGTGGGACTCCTACTTTTTGGGAGCAGGAGTTCTATGGCCCACGTTTACCTGTACAATACATGAAATATGAAAGATTCCATTTTATATATTGGAAGTTGTCCCTTATTGACCGTATGTTTAGCGTCCCTTTTTAGCCATCAGACTGGCAGCGCTTAAGAAATGTTGAGGTTTTATAGAAATTCACTATTATTGTAATGAAAACATATTTTAGTATTAGTTAATAAAGATTATCCACCTATTTAGACTGAAATAAATTTGTAATTAAAATCCATCATTTGTTTTAGTGAATGTCACTACTGATATCTACGTAATGTGATCCCCAGGTTAATGGAATGGCTGACCCTTTATAAGTACATTAGGAAACCTCTCCCACTGTCCTGAACTTTGGACATTGAGGTATTAACAAATCGCTAATGTTAACATGTGACCTTTTTGTCTCAGAGGAATACCAACCCGCAGGAATGGTGTAGGGAAAATCCGCTTTGCTCCAGGAAAAGGCAACCTGAAGCTAATTGTGCTGTACACGGATGGGGCAGAAGTTTGGGATACAAAGGAGGTAAATGTCTTAATAGTCTATTCCGGCACAAACGTCAGAGATTTTATGTAATGTAGAACATTGTTACCCAACCAGAAACTGGGGAATCACATTTGGCTCCATGTACCCCTAGATTTGGATCTCTTACCATGTGCAGCTTCATACACTATTTTGCTCCAGCAGCATGCAAACAACCCATAGTTCTACATTATATAGGGTGCAAAATACTGATGAGCAGCCACTCACACGCATATCATCCATGGGGGGGCCGTTACACACAGAGGAGGCTCCTATAAGATGCCAGTCACACAGTAAGGTGTAGTGCACCATGCTGGCTTACAGCCCATTAGTTACGCTCCTACTATTAGAATGCTGGGCAGCCCACCTAATTTAAGTGTACGTATCTAAGGGCTATTTTCCATTGGCTTCTATAAAAAAAAAAAAACAGAACATTTTGCAGTAGTTTTCACAAATTGCAATGAAACCATATGAGAGAAGAGTAACAGAAGTTTTATTAAACTGTTTTTTATTTTTATAGTACTGTAAAAGTAAATACAATATATGATAATTTTACGTATAAGAGTATAGGGTCTGTTAATACTTCTTGAGTGTTTCTCCTTGTGTCCAGCAGAGGTCACTGTTGCTTATGCTGTTTATTCACTGGTTTTCTCTAAAGTCCATCAATTAAATGATCGCTGAAGATGACTCTAAATACATTTGCCGTAAATTCTTTATTTTAAAATTCAAAGAAAAAAATCACAATCAAAATGGAACACAAGGGAAAACAAGGAACTTGAAAAACATGGCAGGGAAGAATGGATATCACCGGCAATATTATACTAGCCTATAGCTGGCAATGGTGTAAGAACAAATTGTTCTTGATGTGGAAGCTGTAGGGAGAGCTAGTTGTATGCTCATCATTTACTCTGCCAATGTAATTCCTAATGTGTGATATAGGACTCTCCATACGCTTAAATATTGAAACCTACTTGTCCCTGTGGATGAAAGAATTAAGAGGGGTGTGGTTGTCCAGGATTTTTCCATAAAAACCTGTACATTGGTTGCGTCCGGTATTGCAGTTTGGCTCTATTAATGTGAAAGGGGCCGAGCCGCAATACCACACACAACCTGTGGACAGATATAGCTGCTTTCTTCCAAAAACAGCGCTACGTTTTTATAATCCTTGACATCCCTTTTAATTACTAGGTCAATGCCATATAATTTTTTCAATACCCCTTTTAGTTTTTATTTTTAGATTTGGCCCCAATTTTGCAGTAAGAAATAGGGGGTGGTCTCCTGCAGTGTTTGTTTGCGAATGTTTTGGTTAGTTCTTACCTATAAATCTCTCTGCTTTTCATATTTAAAACAGTTCAGGGTAATTGTCCATTTCTGTTCACATTGATTATAGTCTAGAACTAGTGTGGCATTACAATATAATTATGTGGATGCTCAATGTGTGACCTTTTATCCAGCTCTTCGCTTCTGCAGACCACTCACTAAAAGATCAGATTGATAGCGTGGAAGCGTTACTCAACTGTAAGCTGAGCTTGGGACACAATGAGGCACGCTTCTGTAACGCAACATTCTGCTGTTAGTTCTTCATTGGCCACAGTGGTGCAATTTGTATGTGATGTGCACTAGATCTACAAAAATGTTAAGCAAACTTATGTGAATTTGGGACAGGTACTATTCTTTTGAAAACCCAAGTACAGTGTTAGCCTATGCTGGATCGCACCAGTCAATGTGACCACACCCCTGAGGAACCACTTGTCATAGTAGCATAGGTGAGATTGCTGTTTGGCACAACTCATTGGGTTTGTATGAAAAATTATAGCAGGTTGAACTACTCCATTATCCTGAAATGAAAAAATCATAAGGCCGAGTTCCGTAGGTCGGGTACGCTGCGTAAAGACTAAGCAGCGTATCCAACCTAGAACCCACAGCACCTTCTGTCCGAAAAATCGCACCACGTTGTGGTGCGGTTTTTCGAACGGGATTTCTGCTGTTGAAAAAAGCGCTGGGGAGAAAAAAAAAAACACTGATCATACTTACCCCCTCCCTCTTCTCTGCGCATAGTCCACCCTTCTTGGATGACACTGCAGGCCATGTGACGCTGCATCCTGTGATTGGATGAGTTGAGATTTTTGCGGTAGAATCGCTGCAAATCCGCCGCCAAGGTTGCAACACATGGCTTTCTGTTGCGAGTTTTGCATCCCCATTAAATTCAATGGAGAAAATCCGCAACAGAAAAGCAACAAAAAGGCAGCATAAATTGACAGGCTGTGGAATTAAATTCCATACCGCAGGTCAATTTATTAACATTTACGCTGTGATTTTTTTCCCCGCAGCGTGGGCATGAGATTTTCTTAATCTCATCCGCTTTGCTGCTACTGTAAATACTGCAGAATTTCTGCACAGAATTCCGTTGCAGAAATTCTGCAGCGTTTACACTACGTGGGAAACCGGCCTTAAAGGGGTTATCCGGGGACCAAAAATTGCATTGCAATATATATATTTATGTGAAACGAAGTAACTTACTAATGTACTTTAATTAAAAATTCTGTACTAATTGGTGCAGTTCAATCCTCCAGAATTATTGAGGAAGTGCTGGAGCTTTTCTATAATAATGATGACCCTCCGACAGGGCCCCACGTGATTGAGCTTTTGCTTCATGTGCTGTTCGTGAACATGACCGCAAGGGGCTGTCACATTGCCTACTGCTTGAGCCCCGAGCAGAGCATCAGCTAGCGCTTTTCTCGGGACTCCAGCGCTGCTGCCGACGTCCATATTTCGTCAATTCCAGGGTTTCCTATCGCTGAAGTCCACGGGCGAAGCATCATCTGATGCTCTCCCTGGGAACTCCAGCACTTCTGCCAATGTCACTATCCATATAGAACAATGACGTTGGCAGCAGTACTGGAGTCCCGGAGCAGAGCATCCGCTGTTTTTCAGGCTTTCCCAGGAAGGCTGGGTGATAATAAATATGACAACCATTAAATCTCCTGAATGGTACATCTTCATATTTATGCAGCCAGAGAGGTGCAAGGGATGTGTCGCTACATAATTAGGTAGATTTGTTGTTCAGGACCCTAGGAAAGCTGAATGACAACTGCTGTGGGATCAAGTGACTGATGTTTGGGTTGTCACCCAACTTTCCCAGCGACTGCTGGATAAAACTTTTGCTGTAAATGAGTACATTAGGTGACATCGTTTTTTATTTCTTAATGAGTTATCATTGTAAAACGTGGAAGGATTTAGGTTTAGGTTGCTGCTGTTTTTAATGTGTTATCTCGCACTTTCCTTAAGCAGCTGCAGATGGTGAGTTCCTTACGCACTGGAAGAAATGTCAATTATCGTGTGCTGGATGTTGACTGGTGCTCATCGGACAAAGTCATCTTGGCTTGTGATGACGGCTGCATCAGAGTCCTGGAGATGTCCATGAAACCCGCTTGCTTTAGAATGGATGAACAAGAGCTTTTAGGTAGTCAAACATGTGCCCAGCTATAGTATGGGCAAACTCAAGTCCTCCGTCTGTAAACAAACAAAAAGAAAAGGAAACAGGAATGACATGGGGGTCACGTTCAGTACAATATATGTGAACGTATTTTGCTGCTAGAGATTTTTTAATTCCACTGCATGCCTTTAAGGCTTGAGCTACAATGCGACTTTTGGCCGCAATAGATCTAGCACAGACAAAGATCTCTGTTTCACAGATAATCAGTCAATGTGGTCGCTTCACGACCTGCAAGTTACCGTGACACCTCAGTCGCAAGAGGTCCAGCGGGCTTGGATTCCTTGCAACAGTGATGTCGCAGTTTCAAAGTGACCACATTGACTTTTATTACCTGCAATTCAGGCAGCACAACACCGCGATCTTTGGCCGTGCGATCTGTAACTCAGCCACAGCCTTATGTTGCAGATTTCCCTCTCAGCAATGCAGCATATGCAGATTTGGCATGGGTTCACACATTGTGTATTTGTTGCAGAATTTTGGTTGTGGAGATTTGCCGTAGAACGTAACTCATGCAGATTTTGCTTAGAATTTGCAGCAAAATCTGGTGTAGAATGCTCCCATCGCGCCTGAGCATCTGCGGATGGAGTGCTCACATCTTTTACAGAATTATAGTTGCTGCATCCGCACTGAAATTCTGCAACAAAGTACAGTACCATATTCACAAGCAGCGTAAAAAACATGGATTTGCATCTAAATGGGTGAAATCCGCAGCCAAATCTGCATTAAAATCTGCATGTAACACACACCTGGATTTTTAATCTGATTTTGGTGCAGATTTTTTGTCTAGTTTGAATTTCGGCTTATAGTGATTGATGAAGGCTTAAAGAGGTGGTCTGAGATGTAAAAAAAAAAAAAAAAGAAAGGGTCTGCTGTTATTTATTGTCCATGGACTGTCTGTCTGGTTTTGCAGCGCAGACCCTTTCACTTTAATGGGACGGAGGTGCAATATCAGACGCAGCACATGGAACTGAGTTGTCAGAAAGCAACCATGTTTTTCTAAATCTCATACAATACAACCCCCCTCAAAATATTTGCCTTGGATTAAAAAAAAGTTTCTGATTCCCAAACCCCACTAGAAAAAGAAGCACCCAATACGGGCTGTGTCTGGTGTCGCCCTTCAGACCCAATTACTTGAATAGCTCAATAGTCGACTGGTTTACCATGGGAGGTGATAAAAGCCGGCCTGAGATCTGGCAATATCCTATCGTTTACCGCACAGCAGCCGTTCCGCCTCTCCCTCCATTAGAAATCACTTTCATGAGCTCAACCTGCTTGTTAGTAGAAGGATTAGGTGTGATAACTGCCAGCTAAACAACTTTCAGCAAATAAACATAGATGGGAAAGGAAATCAACTGCTCCGTACCCGAATGGATTGTTAATTGATTGTTATTTCCATTTTCAGATCCCGTCTGGTGTCCATATTTACTTCTCCCAAGAGCATCTCTGGTCCTCAAAGCTTTCCTGCTGCACCAGCCCTGGGGGGGGAAACATTCCTTAGATATTTCCAGCATGTAAGATGTTTTGTTTCACGTGAACACAAGTGACTTTATTCAGACTTTTCTACTTTTTCTAAAGATCGCCCTATAGGACTTGTCAGCAGATTACGATAGTACTACTTATGGCAACGGATTTCATCATTGCTTCAGATGAACACCCCCCCCCCCCCCCATTAGACATAGGGGAAGCAGTAGCCTGAAACCACTTCCAGAGATACGCCGACGCCTAATATTAGGCATCATCACAGTCCTCTCTATGGAAAGAACAGACTTGGCCCGGGTGCATCATTGACAAGCGTTCGTCTGCCCACTCTATTCTGAAGCTCCGTAGAGAGGGCGACTGTTGGGTCATGGATACCCAGAACTTTACAAGCTATGCTCTACTAACAGCAAAACGGGTCTGCTTTTTTTTTCTGGTAATAGGACCACTCTGGTTTATTTGCTGTGTCTAGTATTGAAGCTTAGTGGAATTGTGATGAACTGCAATACCAGATACAGCCTGTTGACAAGGGTGGTGCTGTTTATGGAGAAAAAAAAAGCACACCCTTTTAAAGTTGTCATCTGTTCTACTGGTTCCAGGGCTAGTTCCCGCCAAAGTATAGTGCTAGGAAGTTATAGGATTGAGATAATAAGTATTATTAAAAATCTTGTGTGTGTTTTCATTCTAGTAATTACCCAGAGCATGATGACCTCAAGAACCTGATCCAGCAGCAGATCAATGCATTGACCAAGTGAGTGTTCCACGTTTTATCCATAGAAATTGGGTTGAATTTATGGTTAGAATTTTTACTAAAACCATGTTGTAACTATTATACAAAAACCTAATTTCTCTCTATGCTGGAATAGTCTGAAAGTATGTGCACTATAATCCTCAGACTTTTCACTAATTACCTGAAAATAAGGGTTAATATAACGCTTACCTCACTGAAAACATAACCATAGTAAACACAATGTATAGTAACTTCTGAACTTGCCTCCGCAGTGACATAAAAGATCTTATTCTGGACTCTGAATTTAATCTTCTGCAGAGGTGCCTACTGGTTGCAAGGTATAGCATGTCTTTTCTGTGAAATCGTATGTATTTCAGCTATTCTGTACAGTATTTATTAAAGAGGTTGTCCACCGGATAGGTCATCAGTATATCATCGGTGTGGGTCCGACACCCGGACCCCGCAACGATAAGCCGCTCTAGTGTCCTGCGGGCACCGGATGCTGTGGCACTTAATGCTATGTACAGAGCCCGAAAGCTTCACACATGGCACAGCGGCTGTGCTGCAGGTCTGCGCCTAGTCACTTGGAATAGGAGCAGTGCTGCAGCTCGGCCGCTATTCCGTGGCCGGAGCGAAGTGCTTCCGGCGTGTACGTCCGGTGCGCGGAGGCACCGGAGCAGCTGATTACCTATCCGGTGGGTGGGCCATCAGTTGTCAGAAGCTGGAAAACCCCTTTAAGATTGTATCAACTTTCTAGTGGTTCAGCTGGGATGTTTTTCGGATGTCCCCAGTGTTAGTAACTGCATTTGGATTGCTAGATCTGACATTTTCTCAATACCTGGAGCTTCTTAGCTGTAAAGTAGGTTACAGAAGAAGCTGCAATGTTAAGTGAAAACATCCACTATTCATCAGTTGATTTCTGTAGTGTTTAGACTCTGTGTTACTCTAATTTAAGACCATCCTAAATCCACTCAGATTTTGAATAGGGGATGACTGGCACTATATGAAAAGTTTTTATATTTGCTTTCCACTCCGGCCAAGACGTGAGGAACCTGAATGGAGGGCCGCGTCTACTAACTCAGAATTTATCATGGGTTATCCAAGGTACAGGTCATATATGTTAGATCATCAGGAGTCGGACTGCTGTGATCCCCACCAATCACTAGACCGGGGGATCATGTCCTCCCTACCCACATGACTGTATTGAGGTGTTTATGGAGCAGCGGTCTATCACGCTTACTGCTGCTTCATACAGACTCTATGGAAATAATTGAAACAGCTGATCGCTGTTTAGGTAATAAATGTTTCTAGTTGGAATACCCCTTTATTCCCGGGACCACTTCTGAAAAAATAACTTTTTACAGGATTCTATAGTATTCATAAAATAGAGCTCATACATTGCATAGTGAGAATTTATTCAACACTTTTTTTTTTTTCTCACATTTGGAGGCTGAACACTCGCTCACACAGCTGATGGACTTGTTACAATTTATTAGTGTAGACAACGCTCTCTGAGGTAAACACAGCAGCAGCACAAATCTATCTCCTGCCGCACTCCAGGCTGATCGCTCTGACCTCATGTGTGAGCAGCGCTACATCAGGATTGTATTTCAGGCATGAATGTTCCATCCACTGACAGCAACCTTTATTTACAGAAGACTGTACAACCTCTAACATCCAGAGTATGAATTGTGTTCTGATATTTGCAAAGCATTGTAAACAGACGCTTGAACACTGCTGAAGCAAAGAATTTCATACTACCCCCCCCCCCCTCTCAATGCTTGTTCCTGGGAAAAAGCTTCTGTATAAACAATACTAAAGTTTATTAGTGGTCGTATGTTGTTTATTTTGTGGGTTTAACATTTTCCCATTTCCAGGTTATATGGCGACGAGTCTGAGCTGCACTTTTGGACTGTGGCATCTCATTACCTCCAGGTTTTCCAAAGTGATGCACCTCATGTTATCATTTCAGCAAACCCCTTGGACATCTGTTATGACCTACTGTGTGAGAATTCCTACTTCCAGGTAACGCAGCTAAGGGGTATGTTCACATGGGTCTGATTTGCTGTGGATTATTTTGCAGCAAATCAGAACTTAATTCCACAGGGAATTCTGGACGAACGTCTGCACCAAATTGTGTTCTGTGCAGATGTTCAGCTGGATTTGCCGCTGCAGAAGAGGGGATTAAAAAAATTGTCATACTAGACTTCCCCTGGTCTCTCTCCTCTCCTCCTGCACTGATGTTCCGTCTCATGTTGACCGCTGCGGCCTGTGATTGGCTTGAGCGGTCACATGGAATGAAACCTTATACCAGGAGGCCGGCGGCACAGAAACCAGATAGAGGAGCAGTGAGGCGTAGCAACAGGAGACCAAGGGAGGGAGGTGGGCATATTTTTGTTACTTTCCTACTTGCAATTTTTGCTGCAGATGCGCAGCTTTTCCACAGCAAACATCAAAAATAGTTGATATTTGTTGCAGATTTTTACTCCCCCCCCCCCCCCCCCCCCCCCCCCATTGAGCGCAATGGGAAATATTCACAACAAACATTCAACCATTCCGCAGCATAAATTTACATTCCGCGTATTAAAAAATCTGCATTGCAGGTCATTTTATTCATTGAAATTTGCCGCAGTGTGTTGTAAAGATTTGTTAAAATGTCATCCAATTTGCTGCTACTGTAATACGATGCAGATTTTTGACCAGCAAATCGAAAAATCCATTTTATTTTTTTTCTCAAAATGAGGAGATATCCTGTAAAGACAGGGAGGGTGTTCACAATCTGCGTGACCGCACCAGGCCATTCATCCGTGCTCTTCCGGCTTCCATCTTATCTTGTTATCTCTGTTCATGCTGATCACACCAATAAAAAGGCCATTTAGTAAAACCAAAATAAAATTAGCATCTGCAGATCAGTCTTTTTTTAAATGGGAGCCAGGGATGCAACCAAAATTATGATGACCACAGCAGTGCATTACACACATCAAAGCAATTTTTTTTTTTAGAATGCCGTGCCACCTTAAAACACGGATGATACAACGTAAAAGGGGTTTTCCCATCAGGGACTTTTATGACATAGCCACAGGATAATATGCCATAAATGTCAGATGTGGGTCCCGCATCTATCTACGGGGCCCCCTAAACTCTGATCTAGCTTTATGTGTTCCCGCTGACGCTTGTGATTTCCAACCATGAAGAAGAAAACAGAGCAGCTCGCATGCTTTACGTGGGACCTGCATCTTTCTGACCTTTATGGCATATCCTCTGGATATATCATAAATGTCCCTGATGGGAAAACCCCTTTAGGGCCAACTTCCCCTGTCAGGAATATTAAGAGGATAACTGAGTTACATTGGGCCCACTGTCTACTCCACCCTCCAAGTATGACACAGTATATTTTTTTTTTTTACCTTGTTCTGAAAAGAAAAAAACATTTAAAAATACCATACAGTGACCCATTTGAAAAAAATATAGTGCTCAGAATTCCCTCTAGTACCAAGGAGTGTCTAACCTCATTATTTTGCCTTCGCTTCTGTCTCTATTTTTTATTTTTTTTACCTGCAGAAATTCCAGTTGGATAGAATATGTCTACAAGAGGTGAAGCGCTCCAGCTATGAACATACAAGGAAGTGTGCGGACCAGCTTCTTCTCTTAGGACAGGTATATTTGTGTATCGTGAGAAATCTTGGTCGACCAAAAAATAGAAATAACATGACACTATTATTTTGCTACAAAGTACTTTGCTGTATTATGATAAAACGATGATATTACCAGTATATATTGGGAAATAAAAGGAAAATTATCTGCCAGTTGAAAATCATATAGGGAATCTGTCACCACCTTTATTCTGCCCTCTCGGAGTAGTGGAAGAGGCGCCAATTTCAGTGTTGTGAGTTACGTGTTGTTGTTTAGTCTTTGTCAAACATATACTTTATTCGTTGCCTCGCTTGCATCGCGCTGTGTTGGAGTCCTTGATATTCATGAGCTGCAAGCTGTGCCTGCCCTCCCACCGATGATTGAGAGTTTCCCCTATGCACAGGGATAGGGAGAAAACGGTCAAATGGTAGGAGGGCGGAGGGATCGTCAGCTCATGAATATCAAGTATTCCTTCAACACCGCGTGATGCGATCGTTGCAACGAATAAAGAGTGTGCTTTACAAAAACGATACCACAGCCAGACATAACTTTCACAATGCTGAAATCCGCATCTCGGTCACTACTCAGAGAGGGCAGCATAAAGGTGGTGACCGATTCCCTTTAAGGTAGGCTACTTGGATATGATCTACGCCTATGATGCACATTTTTGGATCACAGTAACATCCACCACTGACAACAGGCCCTAGTTAAACTCTCAAGTCAATAATGGTCAGTTTCACTAACATATCCAATAATTAATCCATATAGATTTAAACTAAGACTGTCAATTAGCAACTGGAAATGCTACAACATGAACTTGAAGGGATATTTCAGCAATCAACCTTTATCAGCTATCCTTGGGATAGGGGGTGTTAGGTTGGTGAAGGTACGACCAATGGGGTCGCCAACGATTACTAGAACAGGGAAACCCGGTGACTCCATCCGTCCCGCTCACCAGAGTTGTTGCTGCTCCATACAACTCCATACAACTCCATGTGAGCATACTCGGGTAGTGTTCTATTGAACCACTCCCGTACATGAGTAATACCCGCTGGAATATCTGCATAAATCATTATGTAGATGGCCCTTTTTCCTTTCTTTATTGCCACTGATTTCATTTATGTATTCTACAGACAGACCGAGCTGTACAGCTGTTGCTAGAAACCAGTGCTGACAACCCACAGTATTACTGCGATTCCTTGAAGGCATGCCTGGTCACCACAGTAACGTCCTCCGGACCCTCCCAGAGCACAATTAAGTTGGTTGCAACCAACATGATCGCCAATGGGAAACTGGCAGGTAGGGCTTGAAGGATCGGTGATTGTCTTATTTATATGCTAGTTTACTATAACTCACTTGTTTTGAGTTACCTGAACTAGAATTAGAGTGGTGAACTATTAAAGGAATACTCCAGTCAATAATTACGTTGACTTATGTCCCACTTATAGCTGTGCATGTGTCGGGCACCACCTTTTTTCTTACGCGTGCATCAGTTGGCAGGAACATACAGTTGTGCTCTACTAAGATTGGCAAATGTTTGTGGCAATTGGAAATATGAAATCTTGTTAGCTAAATATAATGGAATTATTATTGATCCTTAGGATTATTGGTATCTGAAAACATATTATGAGATGACCGCATGTATCCTTATACTATACTTTCCTTCCAAATATAATTACTACCGAA
Organism: Rhinoderma darwinii; assembly: GCF_050947455.1. NCBI lineage: Eukaryota > Metazoa > Chordata > Amphibia > Anura > Rhinodermatidae > Rhinoderma > Rhinoderma darwinii. The sequence continues at coordinate 38,120,181 of NC_134697.1, read as the reverse complement.
AAAGTGTAACGTGTCCTATAAGATGAGCGCTATATCAGATTTTGGAAACAAGGTAGTTATTGCAGTCTAAAAACAAGTAAAAAGTTCTGCAGATAAATAGCTTAATATATTGGGATACCAAAACTAACTATTAAATTGTTTGTCTATAAGAAGTCTGAGCTAACTTTATATTCTTCACACAGAGGGGGTGCAGCTTCTCTGCCTGATAGACAAGGCTGCAGACGCCTGCCGCTACCTCCAAACATATAACGAATGGAACCATGCAGCCTGGCTTGCAAAGGTTAGTACTGCAGATAAGAACTCAAGTTGGGTACATTTATCAGAGAACTACATAACATATAAACATATATATCTTAGGCCACTTACAGGCGACCGTAATATGGTGCATTTTACCATGCGTATTCTGGCCACAATAGATAATTATAGTGGGTTTACTGAACCAGGCATAGATCACCATAGGACTCTAATAGCAATTTAAGGCTGCCCATAGATTTTAAACTGCTGCCGGCCCAACGCTCTTAGGGAGAGAACCGTGGCTTTTCTGTTAACGAACAAAAGGAAATTTAATATGCTTAACCCTTCACTCCCCGACATCTGCCATCGGGGGAAAGTCCAGACCCCACCATACACATTAGATGATCAGCCGGTCTCATCAAAATCCCCCAACGTACATCTAAGGCTGGGTTCACACAACCTATTTTCAGACGTAAACGAGGCGTATTATGCCTCGATTTACGCCTGAAAATAGGGCTACAATACGTCGGCAAACATCTGCCCATTCATTTGAATGGGTTTGCCGACGACCAGTAATTTACACGTCGTCGTTTGACAGCTCTCAAACGACGACTCGTAAATTGACTGCCTGGTCAAAGAAGTTCAGGACACTTCTTTGCAACGTAATTTGAGCCGTTCTTCATTGAAGTCACAGAACCCGAAGCATAAATGGTGCGGAATTAAGTTACACTGCAGAACACTTTCTGTGGGTTTTTTTTTTCTTTTTTCTTAAGGCAGCGATTTACAGCGATTAAGATTTGCAAAATCGTATTCACTTTTCTGCTACTAAATGCCACAGAATTTCATTGTGTAAATTGTACAGAGTTTACGCTACGTGGTAATCCAGCCTAAGGCCGGTTTCCCATGTAGACTAAACGCTGCAGAATTTTCGCAACTAAATTGTGTGCGGAAATTCCACAGCATTTTCAGTAGCCGCAAAGTGGTTGAGATTTAGAAAATCTCATGCCCGCGCTGCAGGAAAAAAAAACGCAGCGTAAACGTTAATAAAATGACTTGCGGTGTGGGCCTAGAATGGATACATACGGCCTCAGTGTGCCGCCATACCATGCGCAATTAGGTTCTGCATGTACAGCACTATTTTCATACATATGCCATGCGATGGAGCCCAAATACTGCTCCATACAACTTGACGGCTGTCCGGAGCTGTAATAAGTTCATGCACGTGCCTTATACTATACAGATATAATCATAGACCAGCAGCTTTACAATGTTCAACCTAACTTTTTTTTTTATCAGGTGCGATTGAATCCGGAGGAATGTGCTGAGGTCATGAAGCGTTGGGTTGACCATCTCTGTTCATCACATATCAACCAGAAATACAAAGCAATCCTTGTTCTCCTCTCTCTTGGCTGCTTCAAAAAAGTCCTTGAGATGTTACACAGGTAAAGTTCTATTCCCTGCGTAGAATATTTGTATATCTACAATGTTACATATGGAAAGGTAGGCAAAGTCAAGCTTATCCAGCTGTTCTAAAATGATCCCCATGTTATGTTGTGCACTACACAGTGGAGAAATAGCGCTAGGGAAATTAAAAAAACAGAGCTGATCAAATGTAAAGTCAAGGGGGCCTGCGATGGTAGAATCCCGAGGTGATCAGTGAGTGATCATGAAGTGCTCTGTCAGAGCATTGACCAGCCACATAGTCCTCTCTATCACAGCTGCAGTCTTCGCTTTCCCTATACTATCAATGCCGTGTTCAGCTTCCCGTCAGACAGACAGGACTCCGAAAACATCACGGGACCCTTGGGAGGTCTGTAAACTACTAGACACCAGGTACTTTGCATAAATCCCTTCACTTCCCTAGACCCTCTAAACATATAGTTTGGAAAGTTTGTAATTTTATGCCCAACAAAAATCTCTTAAATTCCTGGAAAACCCCTTCAATGAGCTATAATCTGTGGCTATTACATTCTGGCATTAGTTGATAGGATAAGAAATACGCACTAATTTTTGTTCTGCGGTTTTGTGACACCCGGTTGTATTTTGGGAAGCCCCTTTAACATGCAGGACATCAAGAAAGAAAGAGGAAAAAAAAAATGATTAAATGTACTAACAATCCTGTGCCATGATTGGTTGCTATGGTCATGTGACGTCACTGCCCGGAGCGCTGGCAGCAGGGAAGGGAGCAGGCAATTTAATTGCGAAATGGTCTCTTTACCTAGTGCTGCGGCGCCTTTGCTGTAGGCTTTTAATCCAATTTCACCTTGGATTGCTACTTTTCCATGTAGTTCAATAACAGCAGCTGGAGAACAGCGGGTTATCAAAGCCCGAGACTGACGTTTGCATTCCAGGGGATATTGTTTCTTTTTTTATAATCACAGAATGTTTCCATTGTTTTTTTTTTAGCATGAGGTGTTTTGATCGCGCTGCCTTATTTTTGGAAGCCTGTCTGCGGAACTCAGCAATTGAAATCAGCGACGAGACCAATATCCTTTTACCACTTTCTAAATGTAACTCCGAGTCTTCATTGCAGGGAAAAATTGTGGCTCGGTAACTTAGTATGGAAACGGAGAATCTTGTTTTAAAGGGGTTTTCCCATGAGAGACATTTATGACAACCACAGGATATGTCACAAAGACGTGCGTTCCACCTCTGGGATGAAGATGTAAGTAAATTCGTTGCTTCGGCTTCCATAATCGTGCTGTTGGGCTCTGTTCACACTGGCATTTTACAGCAAGAATAGCTTGGCCTGCATTGCTACTATTGCCATCCAGAATACGCAATCCTGTCGGACCCTGTTCTAAAACAATGGGACCGGTCAGGATTTGTTGGGATCTGTTAAACACTGGATCCGTTATGGCTCTGTTAAGAATGTAAGCCGTTACGCAAGTGTGTACAGATCCAGTCACCACTGAGTGTCACACAGACATGGAAATATTCACTCTTTTTTGCTCAAGTTATTAACTTATTTTATGTTTTTAAGGCAGTTTTAAATCTGTGCTCATTTAAATGCTTAACCAGTTATGTTCCAATGTAAGTTACAATATTTTCATTGCTCTACAGCACTGATCTGTATTTATTTAATGCCCCTTTTGTTTGTTTTTTTATTTTATCGAAATAGTTACAAAGATGTGTATTGATTATTTTTATACTATATCTTTATAGGTGTCAGTGTTCCTGTTGTTTCCCCCCACGATCACTAGTATAGGGGTCCTGATTCTTCTACTCCTCCTCACCAGCACATCCGTTCCATACAGCTCTTAGATGTGTCTGTAGATCTCATAGAGTTGTATGGAGCGGTAGCACACCTGCTCCACTAATGTCCCATACAAACTCCTCGCCAAGGACATGCTGGTGGGAAGGAACCACTGACTGGGAGACCCATACTAGTCATTGTGGGGGTCCCAGCAATGTAATATTTATCACCTATCCTTTGCACATCCTGCGTGATGACCATCACATCAGCTTGCCAATCGTAGGCAGGCGCAGTGATGTGTCAGCCATCGTAAGGGCTTGAACTCAATCAGACTTGGCCCGGCCATGTAGGACAGGGTTGCCCCTTCAATTGACCGCTGCAGGAGAATGTGCGGCCTGCCCAGGGTCGAGCAGCTAGCTTTCTTTTAAAATACTTTTACTGGGTTTCTGTATTTGATACGGAATTTACTAACTTCACAATCTTTCAAATATTAATTTGTATATTTTATTTTCCATTTTATTTACTGATGATTTCAAAGTTCTGCATTAAACGTAAGTAACATTGAAACTTTGGTGATCTAGATTAGCACTGCACCGGCTGCTACACAACAGTCACTTCATGTTTTTATTGGTTACTTCTCCTTAACCCTTTCTCACATAAATTAATATCTGCGGTGTTTGCAGATTACGCTCGCACCCTCCGCTCTTTAGGTTTCACCCAGGGAGCTGTGCGATTTGCTCAGAAGGCAGGAGATGCTGGGACGGAGCTACTGGCTGAGCTTCAATGCAACAAATCAGAGGATCAAATCATTTAAACATTGCACGTCTATGGAAAACTGAGAGACTGAAGAAAAGATCATTGTACTTAATACTTGTACACCTTCTGCTATTCCCGTGACCCCCACAGTGGATATGGATCTTCCGTGTGTATTTAAATATTATAAATGTCAGGACCTGATACACAGACATTCCAGTATCACCTCCTTACTGTACAAATTACGACACAGGAGAGAGAGGCAAAATCAGGACTTTTAACATTTTCTCCAAACAATATGGTACGGACACATGGGGTAACTTAGTTTAGTCCTGTGCAGGTTACTCGATTTTCAGTAAGGGTATGTGCACACACACTAATTACGTCCGTAATTGACGGACGTATTTCGGCCGCAAGTAGTGGACCGAACACAGTGCAGGGAGCCGGGCTCCTAGCATCATACTTATGTACGATGCTAGGAGTCCCTGCCTCTCCGTGGAACTACTGTCCCGTACTGAAAACATGATTACAGTACAGGAGCAGTTGTCCTGCAGAGAGGCAGGGACTCCTAGCATCGTACATAACTATGATGCTAGGAGCCCGGCTCCCTGCACTGTGTTCGGTCCGGGTCTTCCGGCCGAAATACGTCCGTCAATTACGGACGTAATTAGTGTGTGTGCACATACCCTAAAGGTAAACATGAATGGAAACTATGGGTTAACGTTCATTCGGGAATACAGTGTTAATCCTCTGGCTGATTTATATAAATTACATAAATATAAAGAAACCCCTGCGAATGAGGTGTGAGTCAGTTATAATACACAAGAATAATTCTGATGAGCTCACTGTGTGGAGGGAGGATGTTCTTAATATACGGTTAAATGTATCCACAGGGGATGGTCTTATAAGAGCTGCAATGATGAGCCTATCTAAATGTTGCGCCACACGGCCGTGTTTGATCTGCGAGATGCGGACCGTATCTCGGCTGTATTTCCCAGACTGAACACAGTTCAGGGAGCCGGACTCCTAGCATCAGTCATCCATGGGAATACTGTCCCGTACTGGAAACAGGATTACAGTATTGGACAGTATTCACACAGCTGTGAGAAGCAAGCCTTACTCTTATTTGCAGAATCGGTAAAGTTCCATTACTTATTCTGAAGCTATTTACCAGGGTAGGAAGTAATAATCATACCTGCGCAAAAATATACTGTACAGTTGCTTCCTTGACCTGTGACCTTTATGTGCAATTTCTTTAGCTCAGATAATAAATAGTGCACTATAAAAGATGTCTGGGCTCAAAGGCCATGTACAGCTTTGCATGAAAAATAAAGCAACTTTGCAAAATGTCCTACTATTGTGTCTATAGCTCCTATGGTAACAGACTACAAACAACCTCTGTGTAGTCTGATTTCTGCTGTATATTGCCCTTCACCTGTCCCCTAGTTTTTTTTGCTAACAGTCATTTAGTAGGTTAGCAAGAAGTAAGAGTGCATACAGTATAAATGGCAATATGACTGCCGGATCAAACGAAAGAGGTTTGTAGTCTGTTACCTTGGAGACGCATAGGTCTGCATACAAGCTGTAGCCACAAAACAACTTTTCAAATCAAGACTATTTGCAAAGTTGTGTTATTTTTCATTTTAGATACACCTTCATTGTACAGTGGAGCCCTAATGTGCTTTACTATTAAAAATGGGCCAACTCTTCCAGATAGCTGCTTTATACAAATGAAACAAAATGTGCAGGAAGTATATTGTGCAGAGGAACAATATCAGGCTCACCCTCTTTTGGTAGATGATTTTTGGATCACTGCTGATTCCCTCAATTAACTTGTGTTCTGCTGGGACAAATGAGAATATTCAGCTGAGCCGAATGTGCATATCGGGTGAGGAGTCGGTCACACTAGTATTCGGCTGAAAGATCTTTCAGCCGACCATTATAGCATGTCTATGGCTGGCTTTACTGTAGGGAAAAACATTAGTTGACCAGGAATTTCCAATCTGAGCTCTCTTGTCTGATAGAGCCCAAAGATATATCCGATTATCATTTATGGCACAATTTAGTCTTTACATATTTCTTACTGTGTACAGCTACTATACTGATCCATTTGATTTAATCTCCTGCACATCTGTAATTTTACACTTAGCCATCCCAGCATCTATATAATTAATTAACCTAAGGGAGGACTTAGAAACACTTATTGATAAGGAAGTATAATAAGCGATGACATCATGAACTCTCCTGCAAGTAATACCGTTGCCTTGTTAGTATGTCATGTTCTAATCCCAAAAAAGTTAATTGTTTATAATGCAATATAAGTGATATTTTTGATTAAAATGTGTATAGTGCTGCTTGGATATCATCATATTTACGCACTTTAAGCCTAGTTTGTTTATGTACTGTATTCTAGAGTTCGTTTTAGGGCTTGTCCCCAAGTCAAAAAAGGCATCTGGGGTTTTGCTTCTCTCTAAATGAGACTTTTACAAATAAAGAGGGTGAAATGGAGATGGAAAGGCTCTCCATTGTCTGTGATGTCACAGAGAAGCAGTCGTGATCTCCTCACATAGCCGTGATGTCACAGAGAAGCAGTCGTGACCTACTCACATAGCCGTGATGTCACAGAGAAGCAGTCGTGACCTACTCACATAGCCGTGATGTCACAGAGAATCAGTCGTGATCTACTCACATAGCCGTGATGTCACAGAGAAGCAGTCGTGGCCTACTCACATAGCCGTGATGTCACAGAGAAGCAGTCGTGATCTACTCACATAGCCGTGATGTCACAGAAGCAGTCGTGATCTACTCACATAGCCATGATGTCACAGAGAAGCAGTCCTGATCTACTCACATAGCCGTGATGTCACAGAGAAGCAGCCGTGTTCTACTCACATAGCCGCTTCATCCATGGTCTCTGATTCAATCCACACAGGTGCTGTTCTATCGCTTACTTCTATTTGTGCAGTAAGGTAGAGTTCAGTGCCTGAGCATACTGAATCACAGCTTGAGACAGTGGATTAGGGTGACCACTTCTCTAAAGCTGGCCATACACTCTAGATGTATGTTGTCCGAGTTCGCTGGGACTGGTCGACCATCTAATGTGTATGGCTGTGTCCCGACTTCCCCCAACGACAGGTGTTGGGGGAGAGAAGGGTTGAGCATGTTGACTATTCATTATAGATAATCCACTGCCGGCGGAGCCTGGCAGCGGCGTTCTCCCTATTGAAAACACATGCACACACAGGCAACTGGGTATGGGGGAGTCCAGAGGTATTGCTGTCCGCCGGACGACTGTTCACCCGACATCTATTTAAGATGTCACATAGAGGAAGAGACTGCAAGTCTCCATGTACATGCGAGGCAGCGCTTCTTCAGTAACGGAAACAATACCAGAAGGTGAAAAACCGCAACTAGTAAGTTCTATAATATCACATCCTAATGTTTTGTGTATACAGCTCCTATGCAGACACTGATGTCTCCATGGTTAAACTAAAAACCTGTGTGTAGTCTGATCTTACAGTCATGCGCTACTCCACTCCCTTTGCAGATTGGGTAGTCTGATCCTTCAATCATGTTTTACTCCGCTGAGGATATTTTGGTGTATGTAACCACGGAGACCGATAGGAGCTGTATACACACGCCGGTAACTTATTTTTTTAAAGATGCACTGGAGCAATAATAGTTCGTTTGCAAAAGGGTACATATCTCTTTAAGAATTTGTCATGTTTTAGAGAATGTGGAAATAATGTGCTACTTGTCATTCAGCGGCTGCTGCTCTAGTGACAACTCATTACCTCTGCTGTACCCTGCACAGAACACCTGTCTATGAAAATTGTCCTGGGTGGCTCACAAAATAGATTTCTGGATGATCTGCTAAAGTTAATTTAAACAAATGCCGGGGGGAACCCTACCGGATTAATTCTTCTAAACTAACAATGCCGGGTGGACGTCCCCTTGAAATAATCTTACAGACAATATTCTCTCTGGGTATATAAAATAATAACAAGAATAGATTAGTGTTTATTTTCACAGATAAAATATTTGCTGTAAGAGGTTCCATTGGGTCAGCCAGCTGCATGGCTCTCGGGGAATACTACCTGCGTACGTGAAGACACTGTCTGGATATATCTTATGACTTCTATCTATTCCCTACCTGATCTTTGTATTTTTGGCTAATGTAATAAAGATATGAAATGGTAAATTTATTGCGTGTGTTGAGATTACATATTACTTTATTGGAATAAAAACACAGATGTCCGCGTTATCTACTGAGAATGAAATTGGTTGTGCAGGATTAGAAATAGCCACACCTGTCAATGGGTTGTGTTTGGTATTACAGCTCAACTTTATTGAAGGGAATAGGGCTGAGCTGTAAGACAGTGACACACCTGTCCACAGGTGTGTGCATTTTAAGGACGACAACAATATGATTCCATTCAACCCCAACACAATTCAGTTCAACAGTTTTTATACATATAGATATGCCAAAACACTGCCATCTGCTGGTGAACAGGTGAACTAAAAAAGCATTTGTTTTCATATTGTAAAAGCTAGCAAAAAAAAGCAAGAAATTAGCAGGAATTTGATGCATACTATCAATGTGACATTTTGCATAATTCTATCTAAACTGATTTTAGCTCTGTCCCTGCATTATACATATATTATGACTGATATATCATATTGACCTATTTTAAATCAGGAATGTTGCCCGTTTTGCACTGCAGGAGTCGTCCGCAGGATAAATCAAGGTTACTTTCATTATTGTTATCTTTAACATACTACGATCAATATGCAGGTTCTAATGTACTGTGGCAGTATTTCTTCACCATCCAGGTGGCAGGAATATCCCAGAATATGTGGATGGAGATGCTTCACCCTACAATATTTTTTTTTAATATATATATATAATAGTATAAATACTTTGGAGGTATAGATTGGGAAATAGCCAGACGTATACATACACTTCCGACGGAAGGCTCAAACACTGTGTGAATAGAACTATAGAAACCATAGGCACGCTGCGTGCGGTCGTGTGGTTCCTCTGGTACTGATTGCTTCAAGAGGGGAATTCCTCTGTAACACGGCAACCAATGATGCATGGAGCAATATATTTTTCTGCTGGATTCTATATGAGTTAGAAAAAAAACAACTAAACTCACTGGATGGAAATCGGAGTCATCCGGGGGTACAGTATAGGCCCCTGTATGGTTTCCTATTGTATGACATAATACACCTGTACAGTATTCGTGAGGTTACTGTATAGACTGAAGTTTCCAGGTGAAAGTACCACATTTACTGAGCTGCTGCTACACATGAGCTTTCCTCTCCTGGACCTCGGTTCATAGAAGTTGCTAAGATGTGTGATGGATTAGGCTCAGGAACAAGTGACAGGTTTAGGTAAACACCCTGAAGCCGAAGAGGCGGCGGCGACGAATATTGCTGGAGAGAAACTAGCACTTCCCCATCTTGTAAACAGGAAAGCAGATGAGACTGCAGATTCTCCTCCCGGCCAATTCTCTAGGATTGTACAACTAGAACAATATGTGCCGTGCTGTGTCTGCTCTATATGTATTTATCCCTTAAAGGCATCAGCTAAAGAAGTTATGCATATAGTTAAAATACTAACCGATACAGATGGATCAGTCGATGGCTAATGGTTTTGTCAGGGCAAGTGGGAGACTAGGTGGCAGAGCTATGTGGGGGGTAGGAGAGGGTTGTGGGAACTGAAAGTATCAAGGGCAGGTGTGGAGCCATCGAGGAGACAACGTGACGGGCAGACAGGTGTGCAGGTTCTCTGTAGGGATGTAGGAGGCAACACAAATTTTTATTTCACTGAAGCTGCCGCCTATACAGAACACTGTCAGTGAACAAGTTACATAATACGGTTGAAAAAAGACACATGTCCATCAAGTCCGACCAAGGGAAGGGAAAAGTATATACACATTCACATAGGAGCTTATATTTTTTCATTCTAGGAAATGATCTAAGCCTTTTTTGCAGCATCTACTGTCCCTGCTGTGACGGCTCCTGCGGTGACTATTCCATAGATTCACAGTTCTCACAGTAAAGAAGGCTTGTCGCCTCTGCAGGTTGAACCTTTTTTTCTCCAGACGGAGGGAGTGCCCCCTTGTTTTTTGAGGGGGGTTTTACATGGAACAGGATTTCACCATATTTTTTGTATGTACCATTAATATAAGTATATAAGTTAATGATGTCCCCCCTTAGTCGTGTTTTTTCAAGGTTAAATAGGTTTAGTTCGTTTAATCTTTCCTCATAACTTAGAAAAAATACAAAGAAGAGCAACGAAGCTAATAAGGGGCATGGAGAATCTAACTCCAGGGCATCCTTTCTATGAACTGGAGCCCAGAACTGAACTGCATATTCTAGATGAGGCCTCACTAATGCTTTGTAAAGTGGCAATATTACATCCCTGTCCCGCGAGTCCATGCCTCTTTTAATACACGACAATATCTTGCTGGCCTTTGAAGCAGCTGATTGACACTGCATGCTGTTATTTAGTTTATGATCTACAAGTACACCCAGATCCTTCTCAACAAGTGACTCCCCCAGTGTAGCTCCCCCTAGGACATATGATGCATGCAGGTTGTTGGTACCCAGATGCAAAACTTTACATTTATCTACATTAAACCTAATTTGCCAAGTGGAAACACTGAGGCCCCATGCATACGACCGTAAATACGGGTCCTTTGTCACCCGTATTTAACCAGTATTTACGGACCCGTGTCCCCGTAAATACGGGTCTGTAGTCACCCGTATTCCACCCGTATTTACGGACCCGTTTTCTCTGCTTCTCTTTACATGTAGAGAGAGATATTGCACTACACTAAATCGGCAGCCCCTTCTCTCTATCCAGCACTGATCAGCAGCCTCTTCTCTCTATCCAGCTCTGAGTGGCAGCCCTTTCGGGCAGAGTTTCCACAGCGGAACGCAGCGATAGAAAGAAAAAGCAGTTCATACATACCCTGGCCATTGTCTTGGTGACACGTCCCTCTTTTGACATCCAGTCCGACATCCCTGGATGACGCGGCAGTCCATGTGACCGCTGCAGCCTGTGATTGGCTGCAGCGGTCAAATGGGATGAAATGTTATCCCAGGAGGCGAGACTGGAGGAAGAAGCAGGGAGTTCTGGGTAAGTATGAACTTTTTTTTGTTGCGGGTTTTTGAAGGAAACATTAGAAATGTATATTGTGAGTGCCGCACACTGTGCAGCAGTAGTCACTGTCCAGGGTGCTGAAAGAGTTACTGCCGATCAGTGCAGCCCCTATGCTCTATCCAGCACTGATCGTTTAACTCCTTCAGCACCCTGGACAGTGACTACCGCTGGACAGTGAGTACCATGCGTAGCAACGCTCCCGTAATTACGGGTGCACACACGTAGCCACCTGTAATTACAGGAGCTCCATAGATTTCTATGGGCCTGCCCGTGCAGTAATTACGGCCTGAAATAGGACATGTTCTATATTTTTTAACGCCCCGGGCACCTTCCCGTAAGTATACAGTGGTATTAATCCCATCCGCTATATCATTAATAAATAAGTTGAATAATAGTGGCCCCAGCACTGAACCCTGAGGTCACCGCTTATAACCGGGGACCATTCAGAGTAGGAATCATTGACCACAACTCTCTGGATACGGTCCTTGAGCCAATTCTCAATACAATTACAAACTATACTTTCTAAACTTATAGTCATTAACCCCTTCAGGATACAGCCTGTTTTGGCCTTGTGGCACAGCCAATTTTTTTCAAATCTGACATGTCACTTTATGTGGTAATAACTCTGAAATGCTTTTACCTATCCAAGCAATTTGGCGATTATTTTCTCATGACATATTGTAATTTATGTTAGTGAAAAAAATGTGGTCCACAAATGTAATATTTCTATCATTTAGAGAAAATTAGCAAAAAAAATAATATAATTTTTCTAAATTTAAATGTATCTGCTTGTAAAACAGATAGTAATACCACATAAAGCAGTTACTAGTTAACATTTCCCATATGTCTACTTTATATTTGCATTGTTTTTTGAACATCCTTTTATTTTTCTAGGATGTTACAAGGCTTAGAACTTTAGCAGCAATTTCTCATATTTGAAAGAAAATTGTTTCAAAAGGAAAATTTTTCAGTTCTGAAGTGACATTGAGAGGCCTATATATTAGAAACCCCCCATTAATCACCCCATTTAAAAAAACTGCACCCCTCATTATTCAAAACCGCATTCTCAAAGTCTCTTAACCCTTTAGGCGTTTCACAGGAAATAAAGCAAAGTAGAGGTGAAATTTTAGAATTTAATTTTTTTTGCCGATATTCATTTGTAATACATTTTTTTCTGTGACACAGAAGGTTTTACCAGAGATTCACAACTCCATATTTATTCCCCAGATTTTGCCATTTTTAGAAATACCCCACATGTGGTCCTAGTGTGCTACTGGACTGAAACACTGGCCTCAGAAGCAAAGGAGCACCTAGAGGATTGTGGACCTCCTTTTGTTTTTAGATTATATTTTAGGCACCATGTCAGGTTTGAAGAGGAAACCCTCCAAAAGTGACCCAATTTTGGAAACTACACCCCTTAAGGAATTTATCTAGGGGTATAGTTAGCATTTTGACCCAACATGTATTTTGCTATATTTATTGGAATTAGTTTGTGAAAATGAAAATCATTTTTAATATGTATAAGGAATAAAGAAGAAAATGCACCCAAACATTTGTAAAGCATCTTCTCCCGATTACAGAAATACCCCATATGTGGTAATAAACTGCTGTTTGGACCCACATTTTGCTGGACTGTAGCGTTTGCAATGCACTGGAGAAACAAAAACAGTGGAAACACCTCAAAAGTGACCCCATTTGGAAAACTACACCCATCAAGGAATTTTTCTAGGGGTAAAGTCAGAGTTTAGTTGAATTAGGCCGTGAAAATGAATATCAACATTTTTGTCCACTAAAATGTTGAATGTTTTAATTTTCAAAAGGGATAAAGAAGAAAAAGCACCCCAACATTTGCAAAGCAATCTCTCCCAAGTACGGCAATACCCCACGTGGCAATAAATGTTTTTTTTATTAGAAATTAATTAACCTTTTTATGACTGATCCTTTTTTTGCTTTTTCATTTTCGTTTTTCACTCCCCTCCTTCCAAGAACCATAACTTTTTTATTTTTCCATCAATAGAGTGGCATGAGGGGTTATTTTTTTGTTGTTGAAAGAGTTGTAGTTTCTATTGACACCATTTAAAGTACCATATATAACGTACTGAGAAGCTGAAAATAAAATTCCTTGCTGGATGAAATTGGAAAAAACGGATTCCTCCATTGTTTTTTGGGTTTAGTTTTTACCGCTTTCACCGTGCCGTGAAAAAAACAACTTTATTTTGCATCTCAATACGATTACGGTGATACCAAATATAAATAGATTTTATTATATTTTAGTACTTTTACAAAGAAAAAACGATTTGTTAAAAAAAAAAAATAGTTTTGCATTCTGAGAGCCATAACTTTTTGAATTTTTTGGTTGATTGAGCGATCTGAGGGCTAATTTTTGGCGGGCGAGCTGTAGTTTTTAGAGTATGTGCACACGCAAACTCAGAAACGTCTGAAAATACAGAGCTGCTTTCAAGGGAAAACTGCTCCTGATTTTCAGCCGTTTTTTAATCATACTCGCGTTTTTCGCTGTGCGTTTTACGGCCGTTATTGGAACTGTTTTTCTATAGAGTCAATGAAAAACGGCTCCAAAAACGGCTCAAGAAGGGACACGCATTTTTTTTTCACGGGCGTTTTTTTACGTGGTCGTTTTGAAAACTTTTTGATCAGTTTTCTATATTTTGGGAGGGGTGGTGACCGAAAAATAGTGATTCTGGCATTTATTTTTATTTTTTGCGGTGTTCACCATGTGGGAAAAATAACATTATAGTTGTATAGATAGGGTCGTTACGAACGCGGTGATACCAAATATGTGTACTTTTTTTTTTACAGTTTTCATATTTTTCATATAATAAAAGACTTATTATAGGAAAAAACACACTTATATTACACTTCTATTAATTATTTTTTTTTACCGGCAGCCCTGATTGCAGCCAGAATACATTACACTACCTGGGTAGTGTAATGTATTCAAACTATCAGTGTAACATCACAGTCACTCTGACAGCAAGCCTATGAGGACCAGCCAGAGGCTGGTCTTCATAGGCTTCCATACATGGCAGACCCGGAGACCGTTGTCTGGCCTTCGGATGCCATCACAACGATCGGCAACTCCCACAATTGCATGGTGGCTGCCGATGTGCTACAAACCCACTAAATGTGGCGATCGCAATCGATAGCCACATTTAAGGGGTAAATTTGCCGAAATCAGCGGCAATGAGCTGCTGATCGGCAACAGTGGAGTGTCAGCTGTCGGGGACAGCTGACCTCCCGGTTCCCGATGCACACGGTCACCGACTGTGCATCGGGATCGACACAGTGACTTCCTGTTACTCTGACAGGAAGCCTATCGGGGACCAGCCGGAGGCTTGTCCTGATGGGCTTCTGTCCATGGCAGACACGGAGACCATTGTTTGGCCTCCGGTTACCATGCCAACCATCGGCAAACCCAGCGATTTCAGACTGGGGTCTGCCGATGTGCTAAAAACCCCTAAAATGCGGCGACTGCAATCCATCACTGCATTTAAGGGGTTCATTGCCAAAATCAGCGGCAATGAGTCGCTGATCGGCAACAGTGGAGTGTCAGCTGTCGGGGACAGCTGACCTCCCGGTTCCCAGTGCACACTGTCACCGACAGTGTGCATTGGGAACTGCGCAATAACTGTACGCCGTGGTGCGCAAAGTAACCTCCTGCCACGACGTACAGTTGCGTCCTGTTGTGCCTAGGGGTTAATTTACCCATTAGACATCTATGAGGGACAGTATCAAATGCCTTTGCAAAGTCCAAAGACACTATATCCACAGCGGCCATTCTGTCTAGGCTTCTGCTCACCTCTTCATAAAAACGAATCAAGTTGGTTTGACAGCTTCTTAGTAAAACCATCCTTTATATAGTCCCTCAATCATTTTCCCCATGATGGATGTTACGCTTACTGTCCTATAATTACCCGGGGAAGACCTAGAGCCCTTTTTGAAAATAGGCACCACATTTGCCCTGTGCCAGTCCCTTGGCACTATACCAGTTACTAGAGAATCTCTGAATATTATAAAGAGGGGGGACAGAAATAACTGAACTAAGCTCTTTAAGAACTCTAGGGTGTAACCCATCTGGTCCCGGGGCCTTGTGCACATTTATTTTATTTAGCTTGGACCATATCTACATTCATCCAATTCAGTATATTGTTGTATATACAGAGTTAAAAAACCCATTAAGTAACTCTGCCTTCTCCTGATCCCCTGTGACCAACTCCCCATTACCACTATCTAGGGGTCCTACATATTCAGACCTTAGCTTTTTTGCATTTATATACTTGAAGAATTTTTGTGGATTTGTTTTCCTATCCTTGGCCACCTGCCTTTCATTTTGTATTTTTTGCTGATTTTATAACTTTTTTTCTTGGCTGCTTGTTCTGCAGGCTCTAATACCTTCGGACACCAGACAATACAAACCCCTTAATTAACTCAGGCCTCAAAATAAATTCAGACCACATTCCTAAATACATTTAGTCCCTACACTCCAAAATAAATTCAGACCCCCCCAGACCCCTAAACTAATTCAGACCAGGCCCCTATACTTCGCACTGCTTACAAGGATCTGGCACTGACCAGCGTGAGGACATTGAATGATCCGCCATATTATAGTTACTTTGGAGAAAAAAATTGCCTCATTACATTGCAGGGCCCATTTCTTTCATGCTTGAAAAAAGTCCAGTTGGACTGAAACGTCGCATGGGTGAATAAATAGCTCTTGATCTTTTTGGAAGTGCTGCCTCTGTCCATTTTTTGTCTGCTTCATTTCTTTCAAAGTGACGTGGCTGTGGGCAGGTGGGCTTTTTTATTTTTTTTTGTCTGTGTGGCCAGTCCCATGACAGCAGTACCAGCCATACTGCCCCAATGGAGGTCCCGGTCACCCGATATGAAATAACACTAGCGTAGCAGGGATGTTTGCATTACCCTCTTCACGATCCTAGACCACCAGGGATGTTTACCACTAATCCCTTTGCCACCATAGGTCACCAGGGATAAATGTGTATTTACCTCTAATCCACCCTAAATCAGCCAGGAATATTCTTGATCCCCCTTCAAGCCACTTTAGGAATATTTACCATTAAAGAGGATACGCCATCAATATTTGATGGTGGGGGTCCAACTCACAACACCTCTGCTGATCAGCTGGCAAGCACTACTTACCACGGAAGAGTCATACATACAATTGTAGCTATGCCTCGTACTGCAGCTCAGTCCCATTCACTTGAATAGGAATGAGCTACAGTCAGCTGTGGTACCAGGCACCGCCACAATCGTATGTACAACACTGTGCATGGGTAAACAATTAAAGGGACGCGGTACTCACTGGTGCGTCACAGACCCTTTTTTTTTTTTTTAGCTAAATGACCACCAGCAACATTCATTATTAACCATTCAGCCAATGTCCGCTTCCAGGAAACAAAGCATTGACCCCTGAGCTCGGTAGTTTTTGTCAAATGGAAGGGATCAGGAGGATATAAATACCAAGACTTCTACAGGACTGTTTATTTCAGGAGCGTGCCGAAATCCTGCAGACTGACAAACAGTGCGGACAAGTTTATCTCCTGTTTAGATCTTTAATATTTATTACTAGGTTGAGCGTTCCATTAAGGCCACTTTAAACCAGGTTTCCTTAATAAAGCGACATTATGTAGTATCAAAAATTATCTACAGTACCTCACCCATTATGTCTAATTGTTTGCTTAACCATCCATCTAAAAGGAAGACAATACTATGCCTATCTTGTTGCAATAAAGGCATGGAGCTTACTGTTTGACATCTTTTGACTACTGTCCTAGGCTGGTATGGCAACAATACTCAAGACGTCAAACAGTTACCCCTAGGCCTGTATACTGTAAACTACAAGCAGTGCATTGTGCAGACACCCGATTCTCTATCTGAAGTACACATGAACAGACATATATAATACTAACATATACTTAGTGTGTAGAAATATTCTTTAAGCACTGTGACAGTATATACGTAGCAATTGCCAAGCACATTGTGGCTTTGAAAAATGTATAAAGACACTGAGTTTGACATTTAGCTTATCTATCCTGATATCACAAAGTGTTATCGGTGCCTTTGCATAGGAGTGTAGGAAACCCCACTATATTATGTTAGTGCATTAAGATGCAAAAACACTTCAAACCCTAAGAGTTTAAAAAAACTACGGACACCTTTGAAATATAATACATTTTAGTGGTTACTTTGAGAGAAAAAAAATGTGCACTAAGTTTAAGACTGCAATCTTCATTCCTTCATTCATTTTCAGACCACTTAATATGCAGTTTAGCACCTGCTCCTACTTTCAAACTATTCCCCTGTGGACAGGCTGGATTTGAGGTCTGTGAATCCAGGATGCTGCTGCATTCACTAGCTCGTATGTATCAGCACAGATTCATTCCTGTACTGCTTTCCCCTTCTACAACCCTTGTACAATCTCTCAATTGTGCAGAGACAAACACTGATGCCACACACAATTATGTGTGGTCTCTCCCCCTGTAGATTCTGCCGTGGGTCCTCTTCCCTCCATTTCTCTCATTGGGGACAGCGTTCCTTAGTAACATTTTGTTGTGGTGAACACGGTACACTGCATCCTGACTGGTTTTCTCGAGTACTACACCATAAGCTGACAGAGTTGTGCCTAATTAGTGTAACCGAAGTGCAATACCTATCTTATCGTCCATACCGATTATCAGGTTTCATTCTATGGTGCTCCTTCATTGATTTTCTATACAGTTTACGCTCTTTCTCGCTTTAGTGACTCTGTGTCCTCTCATTCCTCTTTGCTCTATACAACCTCCTCCCCTCCCTGCTGCTGCTTTCTCTTAGAATATGTTCACATGGTCAGATTTTCTGCGAAAAACTTTGCAGCAAATCAAAGATATCAAGATATCGCAGGGAATTCCATCCTTGGTACAGATTTTCCACTGGATTTGCAACTGGAGAGAAGAAGGGAGACATGGGGAGGGGGGGCATACTCACCTCCCTAGCAGTTACCATAGCAAATGGTCTGTGCTACCTCATCTGGTCTGTATTGAGCCAGTCTCCTGGGATAACGGTGCATTCCATGTGACCACTGCAGCTGTCACAAGGGATGAAGCCTCATCCCAGGAGCCAAGTAGCACTGAGACCAGTGACGCATCATTGTGGCAATGCTAGGGGAGGTGAGTATGGTCATTTTTATTTATTTTTAAACTGGAAATAGGGCTTTTTTTTTCATTCTCCTACATTTAATTCTTGCTGCGGATTCGCAGCTTTTCAATTTTGGTGAAATGTCTCAAACATGCAACCATTCTGCAGCATAAATTGACATGCTGTAGATTAAAAAAATCCGTACCACAAGTCTTTTTCTGCACAATAATTTTTTACAGTGTGTGGATGAGATTTGTTAAATCTCATCCACTTTGCTGCTACTGTAATACGCTGCGAATTTCCCGGCTGCAAATCAGAATAGAAAATTAGCAGCAATTTCTCTACGTGTGAGTGTAGCCTATCACTAACAGAAAGGAGGGGTAGAGCAAAGAGATAGTCGTGACAGAAGCATAGTGCTGTCAAATCTATGTCAGAAGCAGCAGGACAGAGAGCTATGTGAAGGAGTTGCACAGACTTTACAGCAGCAAAATGGTAGAACATTTTTTAGTGAGGACTATTTAAAAAGTAGCTTAATTTTCCATTTAGAAAAAATGTACAATAAAAAAAATAAAATAAATGAGTGCAAATGTGTCCGTAGCCCATAACAAAAAAATGACAGCTCTGCTACATGCATACCTATAGACTCTCAATCCACCTAATGGTGTAATAAACCGTAAATTGAGGCTAATTTATTAAATTTAGCTGTTGGACTCCACTTATTTAGTGACAACACTGGCTACAGATTGTTAGAAAGCTGGAAGCGGATTTCTTGCTCCCGGCAACATGGGGTGTGAAATCTGTCAGGACAGTTTTGATACATATTTTGTTTAGGGAAGGCAGAGCCAGTGTGGTCCAAGCCATCTGGGCATATGGCCGACCACTTAATATCAGAACATTCACATTATTATATGGTTAACTACTTGTAATGCAGTGATATACAGTTAGGTCCAGAATTATTTGGACAGTGACACAAGTTTTGGCATTTTAGCTGTTTAGCAAAACATATTGAATATACAGTTATATAATCAATGTGGGCTTAAAGTGCAGACTCTCAGCTTTAATTTGAGGGTATTCACATCCTAATTTGAGGAAGGGTTTAGGAATTACAGCTCTTTAATATGTAGCTGCCTCTTTTTCACTTTTTCAAGGGACCAAAGGTAATTGGACAATTATCTCAAAAACTATTTAATGGGCTGCATGGTCTATTCCCTCGTTAATCCATCATCAATTAAGCAGGTGAAAGGTCTGGAGTTGATTCCAGGTGTGGCATTTGCATTTGGAAGCTGTTGCTGTGAACTAACAACATGAGGTCAAAGGAGCTCTCAATGCAAGTGAAACAGACCATCGTTAGGCTGAAAAAATGAAGAAATCCATTAGAGAGATAGCACAAATGTTAGGAGCGGCCAAATCAACAGTTTGGTACATTCATTGAAAAAAAAAGAGTGCACTGGTGATCTCGTGAACTCCAAAAGGCTTGGACGTCCACGGAAGACAACAGTAGTGGATAATCGCAGAATCCTTTCCATGGTGAAGAAAACCCCCTTCACAACATATACCCAAGTGAAGAATATTCTCCTGGAAGTAGGTGTATCAGTATCTAAGTCTACCATAAAGAGAAGACTTCATGAGAGCAAATACAGAGCGTTCACCACAAGGTGCAAACCATTAATCAGCCTCAAAAATAGAATGCCAGATTAGACTTTGCCAAACAACATCTAAAGAAGCCATCCCAGTTCTGGAACAGCATTCTTTGGACAGATGAAACTAAGATCAACCTGTACCAGAACGATGGGAGGAAGAAAGTATGGAGAAGGCTTGGAACGGCTCATGATCCAAAGCACACCACATCCACTGTAAAACATGAGGGTCACTGGGTCACTAGTGTTTATTGATGATGTGACTGAAGACAGAAGCAGCCGGATGTATTCTGAAGTGTTCAGGGATTTACTTTCTGCTCAGATTCAACCAAATGCAGCAAGGTTGATTGGATGTCGCTTCACAGTACAGATGGACAATGATCCAAAACATACTGCAAAAGCAACCCAGGAGTTTTTTTTAAGGCAAAGAAGTGGAATATTCTGCAATGGCCAAATCAATCACCAGATCGCAACTCGATCGAGTATTTCAACTGCTTAAGACAAAACTTAAGTCAGAAAGACCCACAAACAAGCAACAATCAAGGAAGGACGCACCGCCTTCCGCTGACGAAATTGTTCGTCGTACCGCAACCATGCGTTTCCGCCGTATACCCTGTACGCCTCCCCCACGGAATCCATGTAGCAAAACAGCGCCGAGCAATTCTTTGGCACCTTTTCGCCCACCACGCTAGCCAAAATAGCGAAGGCCTGCAGCCAATTCGCAAACGTCAGAGGAATCAAACGATAACGACGCCGCTCCTCTTCCTCCTTTTTACTGTCATCCAGTTTCCACCGGTCCAGGTTAAACTTTTCCAGTGGCAATAGAGTAAAAATCTCTACATATTCATCCTTCCATATCTTTTCTTTTAGCTCAGACTTCAAATGCGCCCCAAGTGGGCCCTCAAAGCACACATACACCTCGCCCCTTGCAGCGTCAGCCAAACGCACATCATCCACCACTTTCTTGGACGTACCAGCCCCCTGCATCAACAGGCTTATCCACCTCCACCACAGCCCCCGCACCAGGCTCCACTGCCGCACCAGGCTCCACTGCACTAGCAACTGCAACCTCTGCCACAGCCGCACTTACACACACCTCACTAGCAGCACCCCACACCCTCACCGGGGAATGCCCTACATCCCCCATACCCTTAGCAAAAAAATCCTGCATACCCTTAAAAAACATCTGCATATTAGACATAGAAAACATGCCCCCCACATCACCCCCACCCACCTCGCAGCGGCCGTGTCCATAGATCCAGACGGTCTCTCCCTCAATCGCGGCGTTCCAGGGGGGTGATGGTCCAGCACCACCCTCTCCCCGCAGCTGGCTGACAACCTGGCCGACGCCGACCCGTCAAAACTGCAGCCACCCGCTTCTGGCGTGGCATACACGGAAAAACAGTTCAGGCTCCTATGATCCTCGGCGTCCCCGATGCGGTCCTCCGACTCCTCAGCAGCCCTTTCAGGATGGCAAGATGGCCACCGACTCCCCCCTTTCCGGAAGGGGCGCGAGGTCACCACAATTCCCGGACCAGGTACTGCCGGTCCCCGCTGAATGCCTCCCTGCTCTGCGGCCGCCCGTGATGTCCCCGACTCAGTCCGCTGAGCTCCTCCAGCGCCCGGAACATCGGCGCTGGAGAGGGCCGTCACATCCGGTCCCACCGTCACGTCCGGTCTCGTCGTTGAAGACAGGAGGAGGGAAGATGGCCGCGGCCCCACTCCTCCTGCCACCTCCAATCCAACCCGCCTGCCGGGATTCCTCCCTGACCTCCTAGCCCCCAAGCATGGCACCCGCTTAGGAGCCGGAGGAGGAAGGTCCCTGGTGGGGCTCCCATGGTGCCGATGGGACTGAGGCGTTACCTCAGGGGAAAGCCTCTCCGGAGGCCTGGAACGCTGGCTCCTGCGTCCCTCCACGCTCGACACTCCCACCACTGTAACAGGAGGAAGAGCCACCGCAAAATGCTGCTCCAGCCATCCAGGCCCATGCAGCAGCGCCACATCTCGAATCCTGGCCATCAAGGACTCCAAAGAAGCATCTATGTTCAGGTAAGTGATTGTTTCTCACACTGCACTACACTACACAAAAACTGTCTTCTGTTGTCCAGCGGGAAAGAGGGCTGCCTCTATCCCAGCAGGGCTTATATACACCATACTCCTCCCTCCACTTAAGGATACACTATGGCCAATCCCCTTTTCCTTAACCCCTCAAACCCCCTTAAACTTAGTGTAACGTCTATGGCCACGGCCCGTCGATCGGTCGTTAACCCCGACGGCCGTGGCCATGGACAGCTTACCTGCCTGCAGCGTCGTCCCCCAGTCGGGCGCCGGCACTCTCTTCCGGATTCCGAGTGTCTCCGGCGGGTGCGCGCGCGCCCGCGCGTGCACGGCCTTAAAGGGCCAGTGCGCACGTTTTTGTAAAAACTGTAATCTGGCCCATCGCCCTGGGCTATAAAAAGGGCTCTGCCCTCTTGCCCTTTGCCAGAGCGTTGTTAGTTTTCCCGTTGTTCATCTTGCTTATGGTCTCCCAGTGTCTTCCAGCCTCCCAGTGTACCTTGCTCCTGTATTCCGTATTACGTATCCTGTTTCCGTGCTACCTAGTGCTATTGCCGTGCTGTGCTACCTGCTGTGCTGTGCTACAGTCTACGCTACCCTGCTACACCTCACCGAACGACTTCCCACTGCCTGGTTCTGGACGTGTCCGCCTCGCCACTGCCTACGATTGCCTCAGGTACTCTCGCTGAACCATTGAACTGTGTACCTTCCAGTTTGGCCAGCTGCCATCCCCGCTACGCGGTACTGCCCAGTGGGTCCACACACCGCATCGTGACATCCACACCCCGCAGCGTGACACTTAGCCTCCAACTTATAGCATTACCCAAACCACCTTGTCGTGCGCGCTCTTCATTACGTCTGCTCCTACATTAAGTTGGGCTTACTTCTCAGTTATTTCATTTAAAATCCAATGTGGTGGCACGCAGAGCCCAAATCATGAAGATTGTGTCACTGTCCAAATAATTCTGGACCTAACTGTATTTACAGTGATCCCATGGAATAGCAGTGAACTATGAATGGGTTAACGGAGAGTATGCCTGTGTGTTTTATCTGCTGGGTGAAGTCACCAGATGGATTTGGAGATGTGTAAATAAATTATGAAATTCTAACAAGCTGAAACTTCTGTAACATGTTCTTTCTGTAAAGTACCCAGCTATTTGTTACAGTAACAGAATGCAATGTATAGAGCCGGAGTTTAAACCATACAATGAAGTTTATTTGCCATAGGAAGTCTGTCTCCTACTGAATATCGTGAGTAAACAGGAGCCTTGTATTTATACATTGAAATAAAATATCAAAGCCCTTGAACATTACTCCTGCCGTGTCTTGTTCATAAAACAAATAATTGGTATATAAAAGAGTTAGAAAAATATTTCCTAACCAAGGTTTAAAGGGTTTATCCGGACACGGGGCGGTTTTAAATACGGATGACCTATCAACAGAATAGGTCATCAGTATATGATCAGTGGGTGTCCAACAACTGGAACCCGCAACGACCAACTGCTTCGGCTGCCTCCGGGCATCGGATGTCCGTGCCGGAAGTAGATGGCTCCGGTCATAGTATAGCAGCTAAGTGAATAGGAGCAGAGTTGCAGTTCTGCAGCACGGCTGCTATGCTATGTACGGAGCCAACTGCTTCCGGCACTGAACACGGCCTAACATCTGGTGTCCGGAGGCAGCCGGAACACCTGATCCGTGCGGGGTCCGGGTTATAAGCTGATTACTTATCCTGTGGATAGGTCATCAGTATGAAAAACCGATCCGTGCCCGGAAAACTCCTTTAATACTATTAAAGGTTGATAAAATGACATGTCTAATCAGGGGTGGCATATGTTGACTGAGCTGGTCTGACTACTTTAGAGGTGCATCAGAATCCCCTGATGTCATATTTACAACAGATAGCATTAAATACATGTATTTTTAAATAGTGACCTTAAATGCCCTTTTACACGGGCAGATAATCGTACGAACGCTCATTCCCAATCCTTGCCTAATGTAAACATGGCAGTGATGTTCCGATAAATGAGCAATCGCACATTTTAGGCAGCCAAAAAATTATCGATTGCTGGCAGTACATCTCCCCGTGTAACCGGGATGTGCTGCAAACAAGATACAAAATGTATGGAGATAAATGATCATATTAGTCCCCATACTCACGATGATTGATCCATGTAAGGCTGGGCTAGACATAGACTTTTGTAGTGAGCGATAAATTGCTGTCCATAGGAATGCATTGAGTATCTTGGAAATCTCTTCAAAAAATCGATCCAGTCAAGAGATTTGCTAGCGATCATTTATTTATTTTAATCGCTGCATGCTGGGATTTCAGAGCTACACACTTGCCTGGAGCGATTTTGAAGAGATTTTCAAGCTGTTCAATGCATTCCGATGGACAGCAATTTATCACAGAGATATCACAGTGATTTTTTTTTGTAGTGACATAATTAGCTGTAGCCTAATGCATTCCCATGGACAGCTATTAATTGCTCACTACAAAACAAAAGTCTAGATCTAGCCCCCAGCTTTAATGGAGAAAACGGGCACCGATCGACATGCTATTATTAAAGAGGGGTGTTTATAGCAAGGGACGTCCCTCTATGACGTCCATATGCTTTTGACGTCCATAGGTCATAAGGACAGGGGTTGCCTTTCTGAGACAATCCCTTTTGAATGGGTATTTCCCCAATAAACATTTCTCACCTATCCATAGGATAGATCACAAAAGATCTTATAGCTGGGGGCCCCACCACTTGGACCCCCACTTAATACCAGAATGGGGATCCCAAGCCCCTTATTCCTCCTTACTGCACAACCACAGTAAGGAGAACTTTGAATGAAGTGATACCGCACATGTTAGACTGCAGTGGCATTCATAGTCTGTGAGACTAAGCAAGCGCTCGGACATAGTACAACGCTCAACTATTTCAGGCACCTCCAGAGACATTGAATACAGCGCCAGGTTGCATGCTCGACCACCGCTCTATTCATGCTTCTAACTGCAGGCGTAGCAGTGAGGTGGAATGTGGTGCTTGGGAACCCCATTCTAGTGATGTCTGATGGTCCCAGCACTGGGGCCCCCAGCGCTCAGACATCTATCAACTATCCCGTGGATGCAATAGGTGATAAATGTGTATTGTGGCAATACCCCTTTAATGCATACCTCCCAACCGTCCGGGATTCCGGCTGTTGCCCCGCTGTCCCGTGGTATGTCCCGCTGTCAACTGTATCTGTGTCCTCAGGACGCAAATACAGTTGAACCCAATGCTGAAACAGGGAACCATCAGCTCCCTGCTTCAGAATTAGTTCAGAGCGGAGGAGCAGAGGGAGCTTTTCCGCTCCCCGAGGACTCCCTGGTCACAGCGCTACTTTAAGCGCTGTGCTCGGGAAGCCCTTGACGTCACTATCCATATATGGATAGGGACGTTAGTGGCTACTGATTGAGCGGCATCCCTGTTGTCGATGATCTGCCCGGGGATTCCGCTCCTAGAGGAAACCCCTGAGGTCACGGTCCATATATGGACATTGACGTCAAGAGCTCCTCTTGGAGCAGAATCCAGAGTCGGCAACGGGGATTTCGCTCAAGGAGTAGCCACTGAAGTCACTGTCCATATATGGACAGTGACATCAGGCCTTCCCTGTAGGAACGGAATCCCTTGCCTATGCTCTGGCTGGGGTTTCTGCTCCTGTAGGGAGTCCCAATGGTGCTAGCTACAGGGGGGGGTAACACTATCGACATGGACACTGTGGCACTATATAGGGGCACTATCTACATGGACACTGTGGCACTACCTACAAGGGCACTGGCACTTGGGGCAGCTTTGGGGCATTACACTGCATAAGGGCAGATAGAGGGGCATTATACTGTATGGCGGCAGCTATGTGGGCATTATGCTGTATAGGGCATTAAGCTGTATGGGTGCAGTTATAGGGAATTATGCTGTATGGGGGCATTATACTGTATGGGGGCATCTGTGTGGGCATTATACTGTACGGGGCAGCTATGGTGGCATTATGCTGCATGTGGGCAGCTATGGGGAATTATGTTTTTATGGTGAATTTGTTTGGGCATTATACTGTATGGGGGCATCTATGGGGCATTATACTGTATGGTGGCAACTAGAGGACATTATACTGTGTGGGGGCAGCTATTTGTCATTATACTGTGTGGGAGGCACTATGGCAGCATGATACTGTGTGGGCTGATCCGGGTATGCATGGGCAGGGATTGGGTGGTATTAGAGGTGTGGCTTAAAAGAAAAAATTGTCCCTCTTTGTGATACTTGAAAGTTGGGTGGAATGCTTTAATGTTATGTTGCATACAGTAATTTTGCTCCCAAAAGAAAATTTTTGGAGTTGCATTATACTGGGCTTTATCAAACTTGCAATTCATGAATGGGTACCAAGGTGACTGCACAACTTTCAAGCCTTTGTGTTGCACTGCATTAGCAGTAAATGAGAAAAGTCACTTGCCTTACTAGCAGTTGAAGTTGCATGGCCATATCATGTATCTACTGTTTATCTACAGGAACCTCTAGATGTGGAATGAGTGTGAAAATATTACATGCTTCTAGCTATGGAAAATTATAAATATAACTGGGCATGTGTCTGTAAGGTTCTTCCAGAAATCAGCCTCTTATAACTGACCCAATACAACAGGACTCAAAAAATTTAAATATTTTTGTTTCTTTGAGTGAATTGATATTTTCATTAGTCTCTTGGCATCAAAAAGATGGGATTGAAATAGAATGACCAGAAAATAGCTTATTGTAATCTCTAGCAGCTGCATGTCTTAAGGCAAACGGACTTAAAATATTCACAACGGGTCAAAATGACAAAAATTATTCAGCGTTTCAAGGCTCGAAAGATAGAATGACCAAAGATGGTCTCGGGAGATGTTGGACGCTAGATGGCGGTTTTACATTTACTAACACTGCTCAATATAGAAATATGTATTATTTATTGCAGTGATAAGTACCCTTAAAATTCATTGCGACAGTGGAGGGACTGACATAACCTGCTCCTTAACCACTGCTCAGACTCTACTATGTTTTACAGAAGTCATTTGTTATCCATGGTTTCCTGCTGTCACTCACATTATTCTCCATAAATACCATACAGAACCGATAAAAACAAGGGGACATATACAAAAACACTGAAAAAGGCCATACTTACAAATGGACACAGCCAGGTCAGAAACGCTGATGAAGGAGTGAGCAGGTGCTTTAAATAATAATAGCCACTCCCACTGGTCTTGAGGGGAGTGGTGTGTGGTGCATGGGATGTGTAGTAAGAAATAATAAATGAATAGTGTATGTGCAAGTGTAATACTATAAGTGAAATATAGGGGGCAGTAATGAGTGAAGTGCCTCAATAGAAATAAATGGATAATGGGGTGCAAGTGTGTGAAACATGGAGGGATAGTGTGTACGTCATGAGGCACAACGTGTATAGCCAGGTAGAAGCCTATTTGTGACGCCTTGATAGTTCATAGAGCGGGCTACCCTGCTTACTATGCCAAACAACAACACACCATGCTCTACCAGCATCAAAGACCCGGCTGTGTCCAAGAGAAGCGAATATACGTAATAATGAAAAATACCTGGGGTATTAGTGATCATTGCCTCATGACGTACACACTATCCCTCCATGTTTCACACACTTGCACCGCATTATCCATTTATTTCTATTGGATATGTTATTTTATTGTTTGCTTTCCCCATAGCGATTGTGAGAAAGGTCTTGGATAGGCCGAAACGTCAAAAAAACGTTCATCGCTGGTAATACATGAATTTTGCTTTGTACAATTGGAATGAATGAATGAAAATAAATAATTCTTCCATGAAAATCCTATACAGTCAAATAATTTTGGAGTGCGTTTGGGTTTTCTTTATATTTTATAAGTGGGGTACAACCCGAACCTGAACAGCAATTTTATAAGTGGCAATCGGTAGTTTGGGACGCTCCCCCACACTGAGCCTATGCATGAAATAAGGCATCAACACAGTCCAGTGGATGGAGCCATGTAGAATGAAAGCCCATCTGTGTAGGCCCACAGTAGCGTTTTTTTATTTACTCACCTTATGAGGGGGGGGGGGTGGCGGTTAGAATAAATGTCAAATCTGGAGACAATCACACTGATATCACCTGTATGGTGACATCACTTTATTATTTTTGTATTGTGAATTCACTCTACACATTATCTTTGTATGTGTTGTGACATCATTACATAAATTATTATTGTATTGTGAATTTACTCTATTTTGCGACATCGGTGTGTAAATTATAATTATGCTGTGTTTGTTATTCAAGTGTTGTAACATCATTGTGGTCTTTAGACATTAGCTGTGACATCACTTTGGTCATTATCTCTGTTATGTGACCGCACTTTGCATATTATTTTCATACTGTCATATAACCCTTCCTTATTACCCCACACTGTTTATTATCAAGGTACTGTGACATCACTCTGTTTGTTATTCCTGTTTTGTGACATCAATTTGTAAATTATCCCTGTTTATACTGTGACCAGGATCGCGGAGTACATAATCTATGCACTGTGACATCATTGTGACTATTAGTAATGTACTGTTACTTTTTTTTACTATAGTCATTATCCCTATATTCTGACATCACAGTGTTTATTATCCCTATGGTGGGACATAAATGTAACAATTGTTCCTGTGCAGTGACATCACTGGGAGAATTTTAGGTGCCTATGAGGTGCAGTGGTAGAAGTTGCATCTAGGAGTTGATTCAATGGATCCTCTACCACATAAGAGTACGTCAGTACTATATTTTGCATGTATAATTGGAGGGCCCTGTTACAGACTTTGCTTTGGGACCTAAACACTTGAAGTTAGGCCTCTGTCTCTTTTTTTTTTACTAACCGACTATTAAGATTATTTTTGATATTAATGCTCATTTAGCATCATTACATGTATGTACGTTTGGATGACTTTGGAGGTTGATACATTTTTTGCTGTGTGTCCCATAGAACACACTGGCCCTTAATTCACAATAATGATTAGGCATGTTTAAATGTGTTCAGGTTGTTGAAAATAATAATTTTATTTATGGGACAATTGGTTATTTTTAAAGAGGTTATGAAAGTAAATTCCCACCTTTTAAGACCATGTCATTTTTAGGTACAACAATTTGTCAGAGCACTGTTATTCTGGATAGGTGTTAATTGCCAATTCTGGGAATACCCCTTACAACTATGGCAAATAATACTTTTCCTAACGCCTCATGCACACGACCGTGTGTGCAGGCCGAGTCCCGTCAGGGACATGCTCTATCTTTCCTCGGATCGGAGACTCGGACCATTTTTCACGGACCCGATTCACCCGTCAAAGTTCATGGGTCCGTGAAGACTATCGGGTGCCACTCGGATGGTAAACAAAAATGTGAATATACACCGCGTTCCAAATTATTATGCAAATGTTATTTTTCGCTTATTTTCCTAAATAGTCGATGCAAATGACAGTCAGTATAATCTACAAGCCATCAACCGTTGGAGTATAATGTGAATTTTATTGAACAAATCTCCTAATGACAACAGATTTTTTTTTAGAAGTAAATAAGAAGTAAAGTTTCAAATTATTATGCACAACAGAGATCAAAACATTTTAAAGGCTGTAAAGACAACTAAAATGGTAATTTGTTGAATTTGCAGCATCAGGAGGTCATATTTACAGAAATCAAAAGCTCTTTCAATAAAAAAAAAACTTAACAGGCCAAGTTACATGTTAACATAGGACCCCTTCTATGATATCACCTTCACAATTCTTGCATCAATTGAAGTTGTGAGTATTTGGACAGTTTCTGCTTGAATATCTTTGCAGGATGTCAGAATAGCCTCCCAGAGCTTCTGTTTTGATGTGAACTGCCACCCGCACTCATAGATATTTTGCTTGAGGATGCTCCAAAGGTTCTCAATAGGGTTGAGGTCAGGGGAACATGGGGGCCACACCATGAATTTCTCTCCTTTTATGCCAATAGCAGCCAATGACACAGAGGTATTCTTTGCAGCATGAGATGGTGCATTGTCATGCATGAAGATAATTTTGCTACGGAAGGCACGGTTCTTCTTTTTATACCACAGAAGAAAGTGGTCAGTCATAAACTCTACGTGCTTTGCAGAGGTCATTTTCACACCGTCAGAGACCCTAAAGGGGCCTACCAGCTCTCTCCCCATGATTCCAGCCCAAAACATGACTCATTGCTGACGTCGCAGCCTTGTTGGGACATGTTGGCCAATCCCCAACCATCCACTACTCCATCCATCTGGACCATCCAGGGTTGCACGGCACTCATCAGTAAACAACACGGTTTGAAAATTAGTCTTCATGTATTTCTGAGCCCACTGCAACCGTTTCTGCTTGTGAGCATTGTTTCGGGGTGGCCGAATAATAGCTTTATGCACACTTGCAAACCTCTGGAGGATCCTACACCTTGAGGTTCGCGGGACTCCAGAGGCACCAGCGGCTTCAAATACCTGTTTGCTGCTTTGCAATGTCATTTTAGCAGCTGCTCTCCTAATCTTATTAATTTTTCTGGCAGAAACCTTCCTCATTATGCCTTTATCTGAACAAACCCGTCTGTGCTCTGAATCAGCCACAAATCTTTTCACAGTACGATGATCACGCTTAAGTTTTCTTGAAATATCCAATGTTTTCATACCTTGTCCAAGGTATTGCACTATTTCACTCTTTTCGGCAGCAGAGAGATCCTTTTTCTTTCCCATATTGCTTGAAACCTGTGGCCTGCTTAATAATGTGGAACGTCCTTCTTAAGTAGTTTTCCTTTGATTGGGCACATCTGGCAAAACTAATTATCACAGGTGTCTGAGATTGATTACAATGAGCCAAAGAGCCCTAAGACACAATACCATCCATGAGTTTAATTGAAAAACTAATAATTAAATGTTTATGACACTTAAATCCAATGTGCATAATAATTTGGAACACGGTGTATAGGAAATACAGTCGTCTCTGGAGCACCTTTGACCCAAGTCAGTAGTGAGGGATTTATATTGTACCTGAATAAACAGCGTTCACAGGAAGTCTGGGTTATGAGTTAATGTTTACGCTCAGAAATATCTCATTCTAGCTCCATAATGATCACTCTGGAATTACAGTTAACAAGTTTAACCCGTTAGTGACCAACCCATCGTGTTTCTACGTCGGTCACTAACGGGCCTTATTCCGATGCCATAGACTTTTTACGTCGCGGCATCGGAATAAGTAAACAGAGCAGGGAACTGTCAGATCTCCCTGCTCTCAGCTGCTAGAGGCCCTGCTCTGCCGTGTGAGATCGATATAAGTATCTATCTCACCCGTTTAACCCCTCAGATGCGGTGCTCAAAAGCGAGCACCGCATCTGAGTGGTTTTGGAGAGAGGGAGGGAGCTCCCTCTCTCCCCCACCGACACCCGGCGATACGATCGCCGAGTGTCTGTGTCTCTAATGGCAGCCGGGGGTCTAATAAAGGCCCCCAAGCTGCCTGGAGTGAATGCCTGCTAGATCATGCCGCAGGCATGACCTAGCAGATGCCTGTCCGTGTTAAATGGACAGGCAGTAATACACTGCAATACAAAAGTATTGCAGTGTATTATAAATGCGATCTCAGAATCGCATATTATAGTCCCCTAATGGGACTAGTAAAAAAGTGAAAAAAAGTTTAATAAAGTTATTTAAAAAAAATTTGAAAAAAAAATGAAAAACCCAGCTTTTCCCCTTACAAAATGCTTTACTATTAAAAAAACAAAATAAAGTTAAAAAGTTACGCATATTTGGTATCGCCGCGTCCGTAACGACCCCGACTATAAATCTATTACATTATTTAACCCGCACGGTGAACGCCGTAAAAAAATAATAAAAAACTATGGAAAAATTGCTGTTTTCTGTGAATACTGACTTTAAAAAATGTAATAAAAAGTGATCAAAAAGTCGCATCTACTCCAAAATGGTACCAATAAAAACTACAAGTCGTCCCGCAAAAAAAAAGCCCTCATACAACCGCATCGGCGAAAAAATAAAAACGTTACGGCTCTTCAAATATGGAGACACAAAAACAAATAATTTTGAAAAAAAAGCGTTTTTACTGTGTAAAAGTAGTAAAACATACAAAAACTATACAAATTTGGTATCGTTGCAATCGTAACAACCCGCTGAATAAAGTTATTGTGTTATTTATACCACACGGTAAACGGCGTCGATTTAGGACGCAAAAAAGAGTGGCAAAATGTCAGATTTTTTTCTATTCCCCCCCCCAAAAAAAAGTTAATAAAAGTTAATCAATAAATAATATGTCCCCCAAAATGGTGCTATTAAAAAATACAACTTGTCCCGCAAAAAACAAGACCTTATACAGCTATGTCGACGCAAAAATAAGAAGGTTATAGCTCTTGGAATGCGACGATTGAAAAACGTAAAAAATAGCTTGGTCGTTAAGGTCCAAAACAGGCTGGTCATTAAAGAGACTCTGTCACCACATTATAAGTGCCCTATCTCCTACATAAGGAGATCAGCGCTGTAATGTAGGTGACAGTAATGCTTTTTATTTAAAAAAACGATCTTTTTTCACAACGTTAGGAGCGATTTTAGTTTATGCTAATGAGCTTTCTTAATGCCCAAGTGGGCGTACTTTTACTTTCGACCAAGTGGGCATTGTACTGAGGAGTGCATGACGCTGACCAATCAGCATCATGCACTCCTCTCCATTCATTTACACTGCACTAGCGATATAGATATATCGCTATGTGCAGCCTCATACACAAGCCCTAACATTACTAGTGTCCTGATAATGAATACACATGACCATCCAGCCTGGACGTCATGTGTACTCAGAATCCTGACACTTCTGAATCTTTTTTTGTGAGATTCAGGCAAGTGAAACCAAAACTCGTTTAGCTCCGTGATCTCGCAAGATTTCGTATCCGTTGCTGGAATCTCACAGAAAAAGATTCAGAAGTGTCAGGATTCTGAGTACACATGACGTCCAGGCTGGATTTCATGTGTATTCATTATCAGGACACTGTAGTAATGTTAGGGCTTGGTCAGCGTCATGCACTCCTCTGTACAACGCCCACTTGGTCGAAAGTAAAAGTACGCCCACTTGGGCATTAAGAAAGCTCATTAGCATAAACTTAAATCGCTCCTAACTTTGGGAGAAAAGATCGTTTTTTTAAATAAAAAGCATTACTGTCACCAACATTACAGCGCCCATCTCCTTATATAGGAGATAGGGCACTTATAATGTGGTGACAGAGTCTCTTTAAGTGGTTAATGTCAGTTTGTACATTTTAAAATGTAGGTTTACAATTGCATAATAGACAACTTTATAAACAGCAATTCCCTAATATGTATATTATAGTCACGAGTGAGCCAGCAAAACAGTCATCCATAATTATTCAGTTTCACAATAGTATATTGTAATATTAAGTCCAGGATCAGGGGCCCAATGGAAAAACTTAGAATGGGGCTCATTCTCCACTGAAAGCTCTGCCAAATATACTCTGCTTTTATTAATATTTATGTCCCCCCATAAGGTCCAAAAATGTTGCAATGACTGATTTCATAATAGATCGGTGTATGGGAGCTCTGTTTTTTCTGACTTGATAAATTATGTAATTATTGCTGTATGCAGCCACCACTAGGGGGAGCTAACTACTTTAGAGTTTATAGAGCTAGAATTGAACTCAATGAGAGTTGTATAAACATAGTAGCCACTGCAGGTACCCACAATATCAGCGTCAGCAAGTAGGGAAAGCAGTTCAGTCCTGGACCCCCTCTCACCACAGGCCCCATAGCATTTAAATGCCCTGCCTCTATAATCGTTACACCTATACCAGGTTCATATATTCCGTTTTAAACATGGTTCTTATTGACATTAGTCTTTTCTGGAAAAGCTGGAATGGGTTGCAGACAGCGCAGTTAGTTAAAGCATTTATTTATTTCTGTTATATTTGCGCAGTCTCTTCCTTAAAAAATGCAATGTTAAATATGAGACCTAAAATATGCTTTATAATCATCAAACGCTCTCCCTTTGTTTTTCTCCAAATTTGCTAAATCTCTCTCATCTTTTTCATCCATCACATATGTTCACTACAGTCGGAACAACTGCAAAATTCTTACCATACTGGATAAAGAGAGTTAAAAGGGTATTCCTATCATACACATTTATGGCATATAACCTATGGGAACCCCCCCCCCCCAACTATCGGGGGGGAAGTAAATTTAAATAGGTTAATGTTCATTATAATGTCTATATAATTGCATTTGCACTATAAAATATGCAGAAATACAATTCTATACTTAAAGGGGTTGTCCGAGATTTAATGACTTTGTGTTAATGCTTGTAATTTATAAATGTAAATACATTTGTAATATGCTTACATTTTCCAAAGTGGCCCCGTTTCCAGATCCTGCCGTGGGGTACTTGACGGGTGACGTCACTCCCTGCACTGGCTCTGGCTGCTTTGTTGATCTTGAATAATTTTCCGGGTATACGACACGTCTCTTGTGTATGGGCTGTTCCACTTCACATCCGGTACCGCACATGCGCTGTCACTGCTGTTCTCGCGGTCCCTGCTATTCTCGAGATAACAACAGGGGCCGCGCAAGGGCGTTACAACAGAACAAGCCGATATACACCACGTCACAAGTGACATGTCGTATACCCGGAAATGAATTCAATATCAACAAAGAGGCCAGAGCCAGTGCAGAGAGTGGCGTCACCAGTCAAGTAGCCCACGGCAGGATCTGGAAACGGGGCCACTTTGGAAAATGTAAGTATATTACAAATGTATTTACATTTATAAATTACAAGCATTAACACAAAGTCATTAAATCTCGGACAACCCCTTTAACCTAGCAACCTGTTCACGGATTCAAAGTTGCTTCTTTCCCCATTGAAATCAATAGAGAGGTCTCTGAAAAAACACAAGTGAGCACCAGGCATTTATAGTATATCCTGTGGAATGGAAAATGGAAATACCCCTTTAATTACGAAGGAAAATTGTAGATCCAAGTTTATAAATGACGTAGAATAGATCACATTTAGTTCTGATGCACACGACCGTTGTCTTCCTCAGTGTCCCATCGGTTGTTTTTTTTTTGCAGATAGAAATGTATGGTTTAGTATGATATCGGCCATGGACACACATTTAATTGCGGATCCATGTGTCAGTGCTGCAAAATTATAGAACATGTCCTATTCTTGTTCGTGTTTGCGGTGTGTCTCACCCATTGTAGTGTATGGTTCCACACTAAAAAAAAACAAAAAACGGACTACACCCGAAAGCCACTAGGATCTGTATTTTGTGTTACGCAAAATGGAAACATGATGCCTTATAAGAGATGGTAATTATAACAGCTGCCCATTATCTTGTATTACTATAGAGTGTGGATAACAGCTTAGATAGAAGCAATATGTATGCATAATCAGCAAAACCACCTTTACCCCAGTAATACATCCGATGGGAATTTGAAATAATTATCAATTCATTCACAGCCATATATATATCCCGTTGTTTATAGCAGAATCCCCTGTATGACAGCACTATGATATAAGATACATATACAAACCTTAAAATAAAACACACAGCGGTATTTACAACAGCCCAAAGTGTCTTTCTGTTGATATTTCCAGATGCGATTTTGTTGAAATTTGTGGTTTTCAGACATTTTCCAGACGTGTGGACTCTTTGTTTATGGCACAAGGATTTGTGTGAAGTTATCACATCAAACAAAAACCAAAGATGCCAGAATCCCCCATGTTAGCTGACAGTGTGCGAAATATCTAGACGTGCACATAGCGGTGGTCACTTTGTGCTTACTAATGTATTGTTTCATGATGTCACAATGTGGGGTGGGGGCAGAGGGTGTTTGACCATTGGTCTCCCACTAGTGTTGAACATGTTCAACAGCTTTACTTAAAGAGCTTGTCTCATCGCAGAGGCACCTGAAACCCCCGAGAAAGGGAGGTTACCATCGAATGCTCATTTCACCTACAGCAGCTGCTACAGGAGACGTGTAATTTTCCATACGACCATTCAAATGAATGGCCGCTCATATAATACATGAACTGACCAGGTCCAACAGAGCAAAAGCCGCTACTTGACACTCTGGCTCATAATGTAGCGTCCCAAGCCCTAATAACTATGGAAAGTGGTTGTCGAATTGAGACAACCACTTTAAGAAGAGGATGTCAACCACTACATGTTTTAATAAAGTTTGTGCTTTACGTTAAGACCCTTTTTACTCTACGTTTGTTATATCCGGAGGAGGTTTGGGAGGATTCCCTGAAGGAAACCTACGTACGCCTCTGACAGATACCGCTATATAGGCATATAGTGGCATTCGTCACCCATAGGCTATTACGGCTTTCATTTAACATATATACGTCATGAAAAGCCCATGATGTATAAGTTTGATGGATAAGATACAGTGGCATCCGCCACCCAAAGGCTACAATGAAAAGAAAAAATTCCCACGCAGTATACGTATATTTACTGGTTGCCTCTGTATGAAATAGCACAGTCTGCTATGCTATTCCACACAGCAAAAAAACGGTATCCTTGACATATACAGCCCAATGGAGGCAGAGAGAACACTATTTTGGCCTCTGTCGGTATAATGGGAGCCTATGGGTACGTTTGACGTATACGTCGGGAGCTTCCGGTAAATGTACACTGCAAACTCAGTGTGAAAAGGGCCCATCTATTAATATACTGTACTAACAGGCGCAAATGGCTATGCCACAGTACACGAAAAACGTCCACAGTGATGTGACACCAAACAAGCAATGTCATTGACGACATTGTACGGGTATAATAAACAAGGTGAAGTAAGGAATATTTTACATATTGATATTGATGGACAAGAATAGTGATGTCCCCGCACGGTTATAAACATCGTGTGGTGTCATATACTAGGGAAGTTGCAAACAGTGATAACACAGTACAGGCAATAAGCGTTGTAACATTAAGTGAACAATGCTCACAGTGATGTAGATACTGAGTAATAATGAACACAATGTTCTTCTGACACAAAAAAAATGCTAACTACAGTATGATGTAAGCGCAAGAGAAAAGTGCACACACTAAAGGTACAAGGATGCAATTAGTGATGTCAGTGTAAAGGAATAATGCTCAAGGTGATGTCACAGTACAGGAATAATGGATACATATACTGTATATCATAGTCTCTGTCATGCACATAGTGATGTCAACCTATAAGTAAAATTGACCCAGAGAATTTGATGTCACAATACAATAAAGCATTTAGAAATACTCCACACACTCATTCGATGCAAATATAGATTTATTGAAATGTTTTCGGTTAACGATTAGATTACCTTTACCTACACGCTCAATCTATCTTATAAGTCAATCAGCCTCCGGCACTCAGATAGTCTAATGAGGGTCTTTTGACTGAACACGTTTACCATTATTCTGACTTGCCATAAAATGGGTATTTGACCAATCAATAAATATCTGATATTTGCATCTAGTGAGTGTGCGGAGTATTTCTAAATATACTACTCACCGGGAACCCACTACCTGCACCTGTATATTTGGAGTGATGGGCTTTATTTTACACAATACAATAATACGCACAATCATGTCATAGCGCATGACTAATAAATACTGATTTCACAGTGGGCACTACAAGGGAAATGTAGTAATATATCACATTCATTCCAATAAATGGGCAA
The DNA here is from genome assembly GCF_050947455.1 of Rhinoderma darwinii. Lineage (NCBI taxonomy): Eukaryota > Metazoa > Chordata > Amphibia > Anura > Rhinodermatidae > Rhinoderma > Rhinoderma darwinii. Next base: position 38,082,264 of record NC_134697.1, on the reverse strand, counting down.
CCATTCACTGGAGCTGCTCTTACTTAGCCAGCCTGGCTAATAAAAGTAAGTCTCAAGCAGAAGATCCCCTTTGGTGTCCATATACATTAATAGGACATAGGGTCAGGGGTCATCTTGATGGGACAATACGCACAGTAAAAATACAGAGTAGGGATAATGCATGCCGTTGTGTGACAGCACAGAAATAATAGACACAGTGAAGCCACAATACATGGATACTGCAAAATATGATGTCACAGCAGAGCAATAATACTCAAGGAGATGTCAGAACAGAAATACTGCACACACTGATCTCAACTTATAAGGGTATAGGACGCACATCTATCAATGCAGATGAATTATGCGAACAGATGCCAGAACACAGGGATAGTAAGAATGATAAGTAATACGGAAAAAGTGGTAAAGATATAAAAGCGTACCCAAACTATCTGAAGAACAAAATATCTTTATTAAACCTCATAGTTAAAAACATTATACCATAACTAGCACATAATAAAGCAGTCATATATGCAAGACGTATTCACAATACTGATATGTTGGGGCTCAAATAAGTCCACAATACAATTATGCAACAATTACAGATAATAGGACCCATTTACAGGCGATACGGTAACATTGAATATTTAATTACCAAGATTTTTTTTTATGTGCCCTAAAATTGTACAGTGGTAAAAAGTGCAACAAACAAGCCAAAGTGTCTAGGAATAGCTTAAAGCCGACAAGTGCATTTAAGCAAAATGTAATAAATATATGTTAAAAAATTATTTACAGTGAGTGTCACCAATAACGATGTCCTAAAAGCCAGGGAAGAGAGCTTGGTGATGTCATAACTAATTCATAATACACACAGTGAAAATACATAAGGTGTTACCAGAGGAGGATACAGGCAGTCATGTCACAATACAGGGGCACTACAGGACAGTGATGTCATCACCTGAGGAATATTAAACACAGTGATGTCACATTAAGCAGATAACGATTACAGTGATGTCTCTGTATATGGATACTAAACACTGTGATGTCACAGTTAAGAGGTAATGTACAAAGTGTTTTCACAGAAAAGTGACAATGTATGCAGTGATGTCACAATTAAATAATACATACAGAAAAGTCACATTACAGGCATAATGCACATAATAAAGGAATAATAGGTACAGCGGTGTCAAAACACTGGAATATATACAAAGAAAGGGACTAATATATATAGTAGTGTCATAGCATAGGAATAATGGACGGAGTAATTTCACAATAATGGGATAATGAGCATAGTGATGCCACTGCGCTTCTATCCATGGTGAGGTCAGAGCAAAGGAACAATAAGCAATGTGATGTCACCGCACAGGGTTATTAAAACCATTGCAGGTATAATAAATGCAGTGATGTCATAAAACAAGCAGAATTTACACAGCGATATCACAGCGTATATACTCCTTGTACAGTGACACTACATTGTGCATGATTTGTACGATGACGTCACTGAATACAGTCCAAGAGCTTCAACTTTGGAACATGAAGTTTTAATCCAGTCCATAAGAAAAAACTTTTTTTTTTTGTAATTCTTTTATATAATGTAATGTTGCAAACATCAAACATTTAGAACTACGTGAATTCATTCCAGTTTCTCCAGGAACTTGTTTCTCGTTTCCTTCATAAAAATCCCCTTGCACGAATCACTGTATATAGCAAGTTTATAAACAATGGTGGTGTTAGGTGTGTGAACTCTGCATTTCCTTGTCTTGACTGCCTGAACATCTGGCAGATGTGATACTGCTCTGTAGAGCTCAACACACAGCCTAGTATAGTGCATGGGCTCACGGCTGTCCACGTCACAGCAATGACGGGGGCCCACAATGCTTATACCAGAATCTCGGTTACGTACACCAGAAGAGAACATGAAAACATATGTTTCAGTTTTCCAGGCTTGTCATGTCGTTCCAAGATGTGAAAACTGACTCTATTCTGTATGTTTATTGACTCCACGTTCAGAACAATGAGAGCATTAAATATTAACCACGGCCATTTTTATGTAAGATTAGTGCAATGGTGATTACTGTAATGCTCAAGAAAACGTATATCACGGTAATTACATGCAAAGTATATTGGTAAACGGGGCAAGTGCATCATCCTCACGTAGCAAGATTTTCAGCAATTAACAGAACCATCTGGCTAAGATGAGTTTGTCATTTGGCACAACTCAACATAAGGCCTCATTCAGACGGCAGTAATTCACAGAATTGTGGAGTGTAAGCCTAAAGCTGGATTTACACGAGCGTGTGCGTTTTGCACTTGTACTTAACAGCTCCGTGTGTCATTACCATATGATGCGTGGCTGCATGATTTTTGCGCAGCCGCCATCATTATGACACTCTGTTTGTAAACAGAAAAGCACGTGGTGCTTTCGGTTTTCATTCATACTTTTCACTGCTGTTGCGCGAATCACGCGCGTCACACGGAAGTGCTTCCGTGTGCTGCGCATGATTTTCACGCACCCATTGACTTCAATGGGTGCGTGATGCGCGAGAAACGCACAAATATAGGACATGTCGTGAGTTTTACGCAGCGGACACACGCTGCGTAAAAATCACTGACTGTCTGCACGGCCCCATAGACTAACATAGGTCCGTGCGAGGCGCGTGAAAATCACGCGCGTTGCACGGACGTATATCAAGTTCGTCTAAATAAGCCCTTAGACCGACTATTACTACTTCGCAATCTATAGTCCTAAGTAAACATGCTACATGAGTAGATCTAGAATATTATCATTTAATAGTCCAAATTTTTTAAAGGCATGTGAGACAACACCTTAAAGCGTACCTACACTTTGAGATGACTTTTCTGAATAAGCTGTCATATATATGTGTATATGAGGAAAAACACTATTTCTGGCCATTATGTGACTTGTATTCTGCATTTTTAAGCAGTTTTCCCCTCTGCAGGCTTCCCTCTCTAATTCGCAGTTGTCTCTGAGCTAATGGGCGGAGCCTAACTGCTATCATGTCTTCTATATACTGCACACATAGGAGAGCGGGATTCTCCTCTTCTATCAAATCAAATATATATATATATATATATATATATATACACACACATACACATACACACACACACACACACACACACACACACACACACACACACACACACACACACACACACACACACACAGTACTGTGCAAAAGTTTTAGGCAGTTGAGGAAGAGTAAGAATTCTTTCAAAAACAGGAGTGTTCATGTTTTTTTTTTTTTATCAATTAACAGAATGCAAAGTGAATGAACAGAAGAGGAATCTAAATCAAATCAATATTTGGTGTGACCACCCTTTGCCTTCAAAACAGCATCAAATATTCTAGGTACACTTGCACACATGTTTTGAAGGAACTCAGCGGGGAGGTTGTTCCAAACATCTTGGAGAACTAGACACAGATCTTCTGTGGATGTAGGCTTCCTCAAATCCTTCTGCCTCTTCATGTAATCCCAGACAGACTCAATGATGGTGACATCAGGGCTCTGTGGGTGCTGAAGAAAGTTCTTAATGACATTGGCTTTATGTTTGGGATCGTTGTCCTGCTGCAGAATAAATTTCGAGCCAATCAGACGCCTCCCTGATGGAATTGCATGATGCATAAGTATCTGCCTGTATTTCACAGCATTGAGGACACCATTGATCCTGACCAAATCCCCAACTCCATTTGCTGAAAAGCAGCCCCAAACTTGCAAGTAAGCTCCACCATGCTTCACTGTTGCCTGCGGACACTCCGTATTGTACCACTCTCCAGCCTTCTGTTACCTCCAAATATTTCAAATTTTGACTCATCAGTCCAGAGCACCTGCTGCCATTTTTATACACCCCAGTTCCTATGTTTTTGTGTATAGTTGAGATGTTTGGCCTTGTTTCCACGTCGAAGGTATGGCTTTTTGGCCGCAATTCTTCCATGAAGATCACTTCTGACCAGACTTCTCCTAATAGTAGATGGGTGTATCTGGGCCTCAATAGTGTCTTCCAGTTCTGAGCTGCTGGCACTGCTGGACATCTTCCGATTTCAAAGGGAAATAAGCATGATGTGTCTTTGATCTGCTGCACTAAGTTTCCTTGGCAGACCACTGCGTCTACGGTCCTCAACATTGCCCGTTTCTTTGTACTTCTTCAAAAGAGCTTGAACAGCACATCTTGAAATCCCAGTCTGCTTTGAAATCTTTGCCTGGGAGAGACCTTGCTGATGCAGTAGAACTTGTGTCTTGTTGCTGGTGGACCTGTGACATAAAACGGTCTTCCACAACCTCACCTTCATAGCAGAGTTTGGCTGATCCTCACCCAGTTTTAAGCCTCCTACACAGCTGTTCCTGTAAAGGGGGTTTTACACTGGGCGATTATCATGCAGATTATCGTGTAAACAGGGCAGCGATCAGCAGATGAACAAGCAAACGCTCGATCATCTGCTGATCGTATCGTTTTACAAAAGTGAAATATTATCATTGTCGGCAGCACATCTCCCTGCGTAAAGAGGGAGATGCGCTGCAGACATGATAATAATGTATGGGGACGAGCAATCGGAGTAACGACCGCTTGTCCCCATGCATAGCTCTTTGTGACAGGAGCAAACGAGTAGCGCTCGCTGCACCGGCATATTGTCGGCCGGTGTAAGAAGGCCAGTTAATGACTTTCAACCTACATATGAAAATGACGATCATTATCACCTGATTGGTATAATTGCTTAATCATACACCTGACTATAATACTACAAAATCCATGACTTTGTGCAAGTGTACCTAGAAGTATAGATACTGTTTTGAAGGCAAAGGGTGGTTATCCCAAATATTTATTTGATTTAGAGTTCCCTTCTGTTCATTCACTTTGTATTTTGTTAATTGATAAAAAAAATTGCATCATTCTTCCACAACTGCCTAAATCTTTTGCACAGTACAGTGTGTGTGTATATATATATATATACACACACACACACACACACACACACACACACACACACACACACACACACACACAGAGCACACAAGACAATGGCAACAGCAGACTGCGAACACTAATATGCATTACTGCTAAATCTACTTACAATAGGGAGGTTTTTAGCGCACATTTTGATCAAATTGTGTGAGCCCACCTGCCACGACAAGGCGACCTCTGTAAGGTGGGAACCTACGCTGCACATACACCCAGAACTGGGACTAAGCCTACATATATACCTGGGGATGGTAGGAACCAGCATTAAACTAATTAGAATCACCCAGGGCAGAATCGGAGGAGTGCAAGATCAAAAATGTAGGCAGTCACTAACCCCACATTGGAGTGCTGCAGGATCTCTTAAAAATAAATAAATAATATATATATAAGCTGTAGCATCATGGAGGACATTATACTACAGTAATAACAGTACTTCGAAGAATCTAAAATAAAAAACTGATTCTGGTTTGTTTAATACTGCCCAAACTTTTGCTGGTACTGTATATTTATACACAGACATATAAGGACATTTTGAAGATCAAAATTGTACCAAATGAAGAAATAATACACAAGTCGGGGACTCGTATACAAGGTAGAAACCAGAAAGATCGGTTCTAGATCAATATTGTACGTTTAAATTAATTTCCCAGGTCAAAAAGAGGGACATTTGGGAGAGTAGAGGGTCTTTGGTCTAAAGTGGACTGTCCCTCCAAGAGACACTTGGGAATGACAACGTCTAGAGAAAGTTTTCGCTGTTACAAAGTTATGTATAAAGCGCCACCCACAGGACATATACAGATACTACAAAATAATGAAATCTCATGACCTAATCAGTGCAATCGGGACCTGATCTACGAAGAGTCAAGTAAAAATGTGTGTTTAATCTCAGGCCACACATCCAGGGTTGTGACCTGCTTGTAACTTTATAGCCAGTGGGATTGTAATTCTCATAATTTTACCGTTCACAGTAAATGCTACAAATGTGTTCATATTGGTATCTGAATTGTATTCATATAGGACTGGTTTTCCAGTTTGTCCATTTGTCTGTCATTTTTGAATAAGTTATCCAGAGAAGAAGTAATACAGCAAGCAATATTTCTTATCCTTTCTGTGCTATGTTTTCCATTACAGGAATGGCCGGTCTTAGCTACATGCGACCGATGTGGACGCACAGGGCGCCATGCTGTAAGGGGGCACTAGCGGGTAAATATGCACAGCGCCATGGCTATTGCTTGGGGCATCAGCGAGTCAGGTGCCACTCCCTGACCTCAATATTGGCTGCCCCGCACTGCGGCTACCGCTTACCCTCCTCATCTTGCGTCCTGAGTGATGATCAGGCGTGATGACCTCATTCAGGACACAAGACAGGGAGGAGACTATCTTCCCATGCGTTTCTGGGGTGGTTTGAAACACAATTTCCAGAGGGCTCAGCTCCAGCAGCATCAGTGGGCAAAGTGCACTGCTTGAGAGCAGGCCAGCAGATCAGTCAGACTCTGGGCCTTGGTTGTATGGGGGCACTGATGGGGGTCTAAAAAGGGCAATAATGGCAAATGGGCAGAGGATTCAGCGCCACCTTGGTGCCCATTTGCCATTTATTGCCCTTTATTGTTTTTCTGTGACAAACGGTGCTAAAGGAGCAGTGAATGGCAAATAGGCATCAAGGGGCACCAAACAGAAGGACACTTAAGGGACAATAAGTGGCAAACGGGCACCCAGGTGACAATGAACGACAGTTAATAAATGGCAAATGGGCACATAATTCAGTTCAGTTCCTCCATAGTGCACATTTACCATTTGTTGCCTTTTTAGACCATGTACACATTACATTAAAGGTGTTAAGGGGTTCTACTGTTGAAGCAGTAGATGAGACATTAAATGGGTACTCCGGTTACAACAATGCTATTTGGTGGGTGTCGGATAGCTGGGACCCCCACCATTTATGAGAACAAGGGTCCTGTACCCCTTGTTTAAATGGAGCGTCAGGTCGCTCATGCACACTGCCGCTCCATTCATTCTCTATGGCAGTGCCAAAAATAGCCGAACGCTGTACTCGGCTATCCCCGGCACTCCCAATAGAGGATGAATGGAGCAGCAGTGCGCATGAGCGACCTGCCGCTCCATTCAAACGGGCGGTACGGGGCACCCGTTCTCATTAATGGTAGGGGTCCCAGCTGTCGCACATCCACCGATCAGCAAGTTACCCCCTATCATACGATCCTACTGATAGGGAGTAACTTGTTATAACCGGAATACCCTTTTAAAATAAAAAAAAGAACTTATACTTACCGCTCTCCTCCAAGATGTTCCTGCGCTTGGGGCTACCGTTATCTCCATTCTCTGTTTGTATATAGAGCAGCTGCAGCGGTGACATTGGCTGCAGCCTTTTTATGGCCTCAGCAGTGTTCAGCTGAGGCCAGTAATAGGCTGCAGAGGTGATGTCCTGTTAATGTGATGTCACCGCTGCGGCCGTTCTGTATACAAACAGAGGTGACGGTTTTATGGTCTTAGATTTTACGGCTTTCATTGTACAGTAAAAACTACAACTCAACTTTATTCTGCAGTGCAATACCATTACGGTGATACCAAATTTATACAGTTTTTTATATTTTACTACTTTCACAAAGAAAAAACTATTTGTTTAAAAAAATTAACCGGAAATTTTTTGTATTAGCTTATTTTTTTGTGGGACAAGCTGTAGCTTTCATTGGTACAATATTTTGGTACATACAACTTTTTGATCACTTTTTATGATTTTTTTTTTTTAATATAGCTAATATGACCAAAAACTGTGATTTTGGCGATTTACTTTTTTTTTAATGGCATTCACTGTGCGTGTTAAATCAGAAGTGATAGAAAGTACCCCCTGAACTGTCAATGGGGTGTGTAATTGGCAAGGGTACATGTGACATCGCTGTGACACTGTCCAATCAGCTACGGACAGTGTCACAGCAAGAGCTGGAGAGAGAAGAGCGAGAGCGTGTGCGCACAGCTCCACCGCCACCACGGAACAGAAGAGGAGAAGAAGAATGTGAATTCTTCTTCTTTTGTTCCATGGCGGCGGGAGTATCTTCGGCAGTGGCGCACATGCTCTCACTAACTCTTCAGCCCTCGGCAGACAAGGACAAGACTGTGTGATCTCTCGCCGTGAGCTGAAGAGTGAGAGCATGCACGCGTGCTCGCACAGCTCCGAGCTGCGCATGTGCGCACACACGCTCTCCCCTCCCCATCTCTTACTGTGACACTGTGCGTAGCTGATTGGACAGTGTCACAGCGATGTTACATGCCCCCTTGCCAATTACATGCCCCATTGACAGTTCAGGGGGGTATTTAAATATCGGGCACCAAATATAACGGCACCGATATCTAAAGAATGGAGAAAAAAATTATAGTGCCCCAGGGTTTGTACAGCCCTGCCCATTACATGCTGCACTCAGCTGCACACGTATGGGCAGATGAAAGGTTCTCTTTAAATGTTTAAATGTCCCCTTCTGCTTCAAAAAGCTGATCATGTGATTCAGAGATAACTTTAGCATTTGGAAATGAGCCTGTATATTCATATCCCATGACCTACACAGGTACAGATGTAGCAATCTTTAACTTGACTCCTCACGCATTAAATACACAGTGGCAAGAAACTTTAACTTGAATTTTTCAATGACTTTTGTTGTGTGATATCACATTTTACGCCTCGAATTACGCCTGAAAAAACGGCTCCATTACGCCTACAAACATCTGCCCATTGCTTGCAATGGGAATTACGATGTTCTGTTCCCACGAGCCTTTATTTTACGCGTCACTGTCAAAATACAGGGCGTAAAATGACGGCTCGTCAAAAGAAGTGCAGGACACTTCTTGGGACGTTTTTGGAGGTGTTTTTCATTGACTCCATTGAAAACCAGCTCCAAAAAGGGCCGTAAAAAACGCAGCGAAAAACGCGAGTTGTTAAAAAAACATCTGAAAATCAGGAGCTGTTTTCGCCTGAAAACAGCTCCGTATTTTCAGACGTTTTTGCTCACTGCGTGTGAACATACCCTAAGATTTGTAGAATAACGTCTGTTACTGCAGGTCTTATCATTGCAGTTAACATCTCAGACACTAGGTGGCAGGCAAGCTCAGCTGATCAGTGATGCCAAGTGGTCATGTCTAATAGATTGCAAGATACTAGGAGACAGACTTGTTGCAGCAGACAGGCCAAACAAGAGCTTTACACCCTCCGAAGTTGAGATAACTGATACACTCTAATCCCTGCAGACACTGTTTACCTCATTCTTAATACGATTCTGGCAGCAGTAACTTAACAGCGAGACTATATGAATTGTAGATCATTTAATAATAAGGCGGACTGAAAGTTGATTTTCTCATAAAAGTTGTTAATTGTTCAACAGTATCTCTGGTGCTTGAGTTTTAAAACCAGACACATCCGCAGTGTATTGTGAAAGCTGCAGCGCTATGTAATGAACACACACATGATATAGAGAAATTACAGCCTTATTTATCATGACTATAATACCATATAACACAATTCACTCTCAAGACACTTCAGTAAAGTTAATGTGTGAGTAAGTGACAGCACATCGGGATCTCGTAAGATCCCTATGTGCCGAGTACATGAATGGAGAGAAGTGTATGATGCTGATTGGTCAGCGTCATACACTTCTCTTTACAACGCCCAGTTTGTCAAAAAGTAAAAACACGCCCAGTTGTCTAGTAAAAAAGTCATTAACATAAATCTAAAATAGGTCATAACTCCGTCAAAATTGATCTTTTTTTTTTTTTTTTTTAATAAAAACCACTTCTGTGATCTATATTACAGTGCCGATCACATTATGTAGGAGATAGGGAATTTATCATGTGGTGACAGAGCCTCTTTAAAGTTTAACTAAGCTTTTAAAAAACTTTTGACATGTCATAGTGACATCAGAAATTTTGATCGGTGTGGGTCAGAGCGCGGAGACCCCCACTGATTGCTAAAACGAAGTGCTCGGGTGAGCGCTGTGCCACTTAGTTTCTGATCGGCTTTCCGCGGTATACGAGTTAAATAGAAAGTCTATGACTCCTATCACTGTGACATGTCAAAAGTTTTTTAAAAGTTTAGTTACCCTTTAATAGTAGAGTACAGATAGTATTGCAGTGTATTGCTTGAGTGATGATGTCATGTTTAAGTCCCCCAGGGGGACAAAAAAAAAACAGTAAAAAAAAATGTTTAATACAATTTTAAAAATATACAAAAAAAGTTAAAATAATTTTTTTTTTCCCATTTAAAAAATAAATAACAATTATTTAAACAATAAGAAAAGTAAGCATAATTGGTATCGCCGCCTCCGTAAAAGTCTGAACTATTCAAATATCACCTCATTTAACACGCCGAGGGAATGGCGCTGGAAAGAAAATTCACAATGCCAGAATTGCTGTTTTTTGGTTACCTCGCTTTCCCCAAGGAATAAAAATTAGTTTGTACCCAAAAATAATACTAATAAAAACTACAGCTCGGCCGGCAAAAAATAAGACATCACACCACTCCATCCCCGCAAAAAACATTGACAGAAAAATAATAAAGTTATGGCTCTCAAAATATGGCGACACCTTTTTTATTAACAAATACTTTTTTCTTTGTAAATGTAATACAAAATAAAAAAAAGTATATAAATTTGAAAAGCTGCAGAATATATTGACACTTAAAGGGGTTTTCCCATGAGAGACATTTATGACATATCCACAGGATATGTCATAAATGTCAGATTGATGTGGGTCCCACCTCTGGGACCCGCACCCATCTCTAGAACGGGGCCCCCTAGACCCCATCTAGCTTTGTCCGATCTCGCTGCCTCCCGGCCACTTCCTGGTTATATGGTCGGGAGTTATGAAAACAGCGTAGCTTGCTGACAGCTACGCTGACAGCTACGCTGTTTCTGTAACTCCCATAGTAGTGAATGGCTGTTACGGAAGCAGCGTAGCATGCGAGCTACAGTGTTTCCGTAACTACCATTCAGTTCTATGGGACTTACGGAAACAGCGTAGCTCAGCGAGCTACGCTGTTTTCGTAACACACAACCATATCATCTTTTTCATGGTCGGAATTCACCTCATTCAGACACAAAACAGAGCGGCTGAACGGGATTTAGGGGGCCCCGTTCTGGAGATAGGTGCAGGTCCCTGAGGTGGGACCCGCATCTATCTGACATTTATGACATATCCTGTGGATATGTCATAAATGTCTCTCATGGGAAAAGCCCTTTAAATATCACATACAAAACTTTTGTCCTAAAAGGAATGGCAAAAGCTTCTCAGCCTATTTTATTGAGCGCTTAGAAGTTTTCCACTTACCGGTCCACAGCCCCATTTATTGCTCCTACTCGGAATAATATGGCAGGAACTATTTCTGCTTATCGGATGTATCCAAGTCTTATACATATGAGCTTCTCATGCAGAAACAGCTAGGACTACATTCCCCATCATGAAATGCTAACTAGTTCATAATAATGTTTTCCTTGACATTTTAAGTAGTGCTGTTCAATAAATATTAACTTACAAAGCCTGGGGATATTTTTTTTGCAGTTGGTTAGGAAATACGGATAATTTATAGAAAAAAAAATCTGGACTGTTTCGATGCAGAATATTAAAACTACTCATATGGCTATGTTCACATCTGCGTCAGGGCTCCGTTCCGTCATTACGGAGCCCTGACGGACACAAACTGAAACCGTAGGTTTCTGTTTCCATCACCATTCAATGGTGACTGATCCGGTGCCAATGGTTTCAGTTTGTCTCCGTTGTGCAAGGGTTCCGTCGCTTTGACTGGATGAATACCGTAGTCGAGTGACGCAGATGTGAACGAAGCCTTACTCTGTTTAAAAGTATACAAACACAATACATCAAAAACACTTCCAAAATGTTTGTCCGCACTCCCCCATATATATCCTAGTTTAACTTGGCAGATAAGGCATGTTGCGTTAATAAGGTCAAGATAAGCGGTTTCCAGACACATTCGGTGCTACCCATTTTTGCTCAAACCCTATGTAAAGGATCTGCCAGACACAGCTTCTGTGTCGACGCCCGTGGGTAATCAGTCTGCACCTGCTCCTAAGTCTGAGAGAGTGACACGATCTTCTACCAGTCAGGCTGGGAGGCTGAGGAGTGGGAGAGCCTATCACAGCCTGGCCAGACGGAGCTATCTCCCGCCGTCTGTCTATTTATACCTGCATTTCCTGCTCCTCCTTTGCCTGTGATTCTTTTCTGTTTCCTGGCTCTGCTGCTCCTGCTATGATTATTGACCTTGCTTCATTTTTGACCCTGGCTTTACTGACTACGCTCCTGCTCTGCGATTTGTACCTCGTGCACTCCTGGTTTGACTCGGCTCGTTCACTACTTTTGTTGCTCACTGTGTTGCCGTGGGCAACTGCCCCATTTCCCTTAGCTTCTGTGTACCCTTGTCTGTTGTGCACTTATCGAGCGTAGGGACCGTCGCCCAGTTGTACGCCGTCGCCTAGGACGGGTCGTTGCAAGTAGGCAGGGACTGAGTGGCGGGTAGATTATGGCTCACCTGTCGGTCTCCCTACCCCGTCATTACACCCTAGATTTCTTATCAACTTCATTATAACAGAGGGGAAACTTCCAGTAGACCTGTCATGGCTTTTAGTTGTCCATTCAGTTAAACTTTAATATATAACTATAACACTATTTTAATATTGGCTACTGTAGTTTAGACAAAATCAAAAAGGTCTCAATCGGTCTTGGTATAAAGTTATTGATCACTGCCTGGTTTAGCAGGGATGTACACAATGTGCTCTGCATAAATTAAGCCACAGATTGACTATTCAATTCCTTGTATAATGGGAGCCTTACAGCCAACCAGAAACTTACTCTGCACTGATGAGGAGCCACAACTCCAAAACAGAGCTGTCTACAGATTGGTGTTTCTGGTTTGGCTGAATCATGTGTCAAAGCTCAATAAAAGGATCACACTGCAATTTTTAAGGTCTGCACAATGCTTAACCATACATCCAGGTATGAAGATCGTGGTCGACACTGCCCAAAACACGTGGCCAAACTTGGGAGTCTTAAACAGGCAATAGGCTTTAACATATGCTTTGCATACGGGTGGTGCTCAAGGAAAATATACAGCACTCACCCCTGAAAAGCTGTAATTTTCCTTTATTTTGGCATCTTCATGAAGGTATAAAGGGGACATACACACACAGCACACGACCTATGGGACGTTTCTCGTCACTCCGGCACTTTCTTACGACTTCAAGTCTGTGTGCGTATGTAATTTTGATACCTGCATGAAATAAAATGACTGCTTTTAAGGGGTGAGTGCCGTGGAAATTTCTTCCTACTTGGATACAATACTTTATTATACCTCCTACTATAAGGGTATATTCACACACGGCTGATTTTGCAACATCATCATCATTTGTCTCATTCATCTTCATGCACCTACTACAGAAACATACTTATTCACATGTAGAGAATGGAATATCAGTCTCAGAAATTCCTGTAATACTTCGGCTACGTGTGAATTTACTCTAACAATGCCACATTGCCTAATCTGAATTATTAACAATCCTTAGCCAGTGAAAATGGCCTTAGTATTTGATAGGTGGTCCACGATGAAGTCCTATCTGTATACAGCAATGTACTAAACCTATTCAAGTCAGAAGATCCTGTATAAGAGTATAAACACACCTGGCAGATTTATTGCAGAAATGTCTGATTATTCCATTTATCTGACTAGAGCATGCAGAGATCCATTCACATCCCCATTAAAATGCATGTAATGGATTTTTCAGTTGTAGAAATTTCTGCAACAATCTGTCAATTGTGAACTTACCCTAAAGATATATTAAGGTAGCGGTCTTGCAGGTGGAAACATGGTGTACTACAAATTTGGAGCACTAATTTCTATTACCTATGTTAGAAAAACATTTTAGTATAAGGCTTCATGCACACGACCGTAGTGCTGTGCACGGGCTGTGATTTGCGGCTCAGACGGCCGTAGAGTGTCACCCGCAGCTGCCCGCAAATCACGGGCCGTGCACATTGCTGTGTGCATTAATTTCAACTAGCCTGGACCGCAAAATGCGGCCGTAATAAGACATGTCCTATCTTTTTGCAGTCCAGGCTCACAGGCAATGCACGGACCGTGGAAACCACGGTCGTGTGCATGGGCCCATTGAAATGAATGGGGCCGCAATTCACCCGCAGATTTGCGTGTGAATTGTGGCCGCAAAAATAAGTTTGTGTGCATGGAGCCTCAGACTTGTTTCTTTAAAAAAAAAATATATAATTGGGATATACAGGTTAATCTACAACCCCTATTTCTTTATCATATTCATCCTGGCAAATACAGTAGGAGATAGTAACATGGCTAAATGCCCAACCACCGTACCCTTGTGTCTCCTTGTAAAGGTACGGATATGTAACTTCCTTTAATTCTGGGTTCCGATTGAGACATCATAAGAACATTAGTCCTATGAGAAGGCGGATTTCCTCTTTTGGGCCAAAAACTACTGAGAAATAGCTGCCAAATACTGCACTTGGACTTTTATTTTATCTGGATCAAAATGGCTATAACGTATAATGCTGAATGTTAGGGTTTAATAGAAGGTGAATTCATTGTGTATCTAAAGTAATATATTGTAGCTATTGTTATTACAGGAAGTTGTTTATAAACACCAGACTATGAGAAAAGAGAAGCTTTGGAAAATATTTATGGTTAGAAAGGCTCCTTGATAAACTGCTCATAAGATATCCCCCCCAACAGGACCCCCAGCGATCAGTTATTATCTGAGGGGGAACCCGGCAGCAATTGTTCAATCTCCCTGCAGCGCCACTACAGGGAAAATTAGGAATTACACAGTGCCCATTAAAATCAATAAGATTTTACGCACATTTCGACGGCTCAGACACACCTCCGTAAATATACGGAAAAGTGTCCATGGCCAATAGAAATGAATGGGTCCGCAATTTTGTAATTACGCATAAAAATTACGGCCGTATGCATCGGGCCTCAGTCAGTAACTTTGGGTCCTCTCAGCTGAAAAGTTGATACAATTGTATACAGTCTAGGCAATGTCCTGTGAGCTAAACACATCAGCGGCATATGCAGAAATCTCCCTGGTAGTTTGCTACAATGTATCAGTCTGGGGTCCAGGATGTTTAGCTCACAGAACATTGCCTAGACTGGATAAACTTGTATCTAGGATTTGCTGCCTCGGAATGTAAAAAGCGTGTTCTCATTTACGGACAGCAAACAAAAATCTTGAAAATGGTGAGATATTGAAACACAAAGTAGAAAGTTGTAGAACTTTTCATTTATACAGTACATTGATTAAAAACCATCTAGATCATACAGGAAAACCTCTTTAACGTGGATCCATTAGCGCACAACTATGATCAGTACATTGTTTAATGGAAGTCTGACATCCACCTCCTGCTTCATCATTGGCTTAGGCTTCTGCTCTATCCCTCTCCATTCTTTGCTCTGTATATTCTGATTGGCTGCAGTGTAGCACAACACCAATTTGCCAAGAAGTCAGAACATGGAGAGCTAAACTACAAGCAACTAAACTAAAAGTGAAAAAAAGAAGATTATTAGATAACGGACACATATATACTGAGGCATGTGGACCTAGAGATCCACATTGTAGACTCTTGAAATAGTTGAGGGGCATGGCACTTTCCTAGCACCGCTGCCACTTTGTTGACAGGGGTCAAACATTTTAATTATATGCCATCAATGACTCTTCCAAGACAACCACTTTATTGAGGATTGAAATAAACCAGAGACCCTCACCTAATTCAAATGAAGGCTGATGCTCTCCAAAATGCTGGGCTCCCCTCACTGCTGATCAAAAGTTCTGAAGGCGGTACACGGATGCTGGAGAATGCATTCAGCCAAATCAGCTTTTATATAGGCCAACATAGCACTGTTCACACTAGCATCATGGCTTCCCTTCTTTACATGATGCACAACAGATATGATGGATCTGTCAGGAATGGTTTGTCCTCCATTGACATATGAGTCAGGTTTACATGTAATTTTACTAGATAGAACAGTGCAGCCATACCAGTTCCTGGTGCTTCCAATTGCACCAGGACCCTATTGAAATTTTTTAATGGTGAGGGTCCTGTTTATTATTAAAGCAAATACGGTATACAAAATACCTTATCTAAATTTGCCAAAAAGCTTCTCCACCTAAACAAATCCTACCCAGATCCATCTAACCATGCCTAGTTTCCACTTTATAATAAAGCCTTACTAATCTGGAACATTTGTATGGGTAAAGAACCTAAACGATGCTTTTCCTTCTAGTTTAGTTTCTCAGAACAGTCACGAGGGCAGGCTTGCCCAGAATCAAGCCTTTAATCATACATATTGGCTCGCTACCGCTTTATTTTGGTTAATTTTTAAAAAAGGATTCTTTATTTTGCGACTTCAACACATTATTCGCTGTTAGATGCGTAAGTAATAACAGGATCACATAACCCACCCTGTAACAAAAGCTGCTGGCTATATATTTTCTTTGGATTTTTTAATCTTCATCTTTTATAAAGTCAGCGTTGAACTCTAAAAACCTCTTTTGCCTTCCAAACAGTTCAAAATGTGAAGTAATGTAATGATCGCCATATACCAGGGAGCACTTTTCTATCTCAAATTGTAACGTTTATGTGAAACTTGTGCCAAGTATGAAAAAGAATGAAGAAATAACATTACTGCTCTGCAGCAGGGAAGGAGTTAATAAAGCAATTCTCTGCTGAAATGGAGGGCAGGAATTCAGGCGCCTTGCAGGGCCCTCGAGAGCTGGAGAGGTTATTCACTTGTATATCAGAAGAGGGGTGAAGTTCTACTTAGATATGGATGTCTGCACAGCACACAGCTCCATTGTAAACTACATTGTAATGAGATATACGGAGCGGCCATGGTCCAGGTTTGGAGGATTTCAAGAGCCCTACAGGATCAGAAAGTTTGACAAGGGCGCATGTTACTTTGTCACGGCTAAGTGTTTGCTGTCCTGAGTTTATCTGAACTCTACATCCTGGGTGTCGGGTGCCACCGCTCCTCATGACGGGGGGGGGGGGGGGCATTTAAGACTTCAGAGGACATATAACTTTTCTATTCTCCCAACAAGAGTATTCCATATTCGATGACTAAATATGAGTTAAATGTCATGACTAGAGGAAATGTTTGATATAGTATTAACCATACAGTTAAGTGCAAGTTATTGTTCTTCGTTATGTAAAGTAAAAGACGCCTGGAATAGGGCAGAAATGTTGGTCACAATGAAGTAATATTATAATAAATAGATTAAAAGCTAGAAACATATTTACTCCAATTACTTACAATTTTTAATACATTTATTTCAAAAGGATTCCCCCAAATAAGTTATAACCATATTGCAACTTGCATAATTCATTATTTCAGATTACGATGATGAATTAAGAAGTAGTTATTGAAACGTAGAAATTGAGGGAGAATAAAGGGAAACTCTTATTGGAATTAATCTTTAGAGAGTCCTTCAGGTGCTGCAGTGAGTGACTACTCTGTATGTCCCTGCTCCTAGATAGACAGACGTAGTCCACACACGGGTCAGTAGAATCATGCTACTCATACTACGCCACCTGCAGAATTTCTCTTGGGGAGATTATCGCTTGTGCTTAGTCCCGAATGAGGAAATATAAAGTACATATTTTCTATTTACTGGCACAGTTTCGAAGAGTGCATGAATGGGGGTCCCAGTCAGGATTAAAAGTGTCTAAATTATAAAATTTTCTGTAATGCTTTGGGAAAATCTGAATTTTGCTGCCTGTTTTGAAGACTGGAAAACTGGAACTGTTGAATAATTGTTTATTAACACTCTGGGAAAAACGGGGTGATTTTTCAATATTGCTTTAGGGTGCCTGAGAAAAAATGGTGCAAATTTAACAAAATGGCGCACAAGGGATGATAACTCTTGGGCATCTTGCTAGACATGTAGTCACTTTTCATTACACCACCTTGGCATACTTTACACCAACATTTAGTGCATCTTAGCTACACCCTGTTTCTAGACACTCTTTAAAACTGTTAAGATAGGTGCAAAAAAGTTTTGAATTAATTTGATGCATGCCATTTTGATACATAGTTTATGCCAGAATTCTGGTGCATTTTGCTTTGTAAATCTCTTCCAGTGTTATGCCTGGTGCACGGCCTGAGGGGGCGGTGCATGACACACAAATTCTCTCTTTACAGTTCTTTGAATTCCTGTGTTATGCACCGCCCCCCTCAGACACTGCACCAGGCATAACACAATGTAACCTGTTCGGTCTTGCATGTCCCTTTAAAGAGGCTCTGTCACCACATTATAAGTGGCCTATATTGTAGACAATGAATATACATTACCTCCAGCCAGGACAGGACGTGTATTCAGAATCCTGTCACTTCTCTGCACGTCTCTGTGATTTACAGCACAGCAGGCATAGTCTCGTGAGATTACGCTGTAAGCTGTCATTTACTGCGAGATCTCGCTGGGCTATGCTGTAAATCACAGAGACGTGTAGAGAAGTAGTCAGGATTCTGAATACACATCCCGTCCTGGCTGGGGGTAATGTCTATTCATTGTCAGGACACTGCAGTAACGTTATAGTGTATTTATGTGGCTGCACATAGCGATATAGCTATATCGCTATGTGCAGGGTAAATGAATGGGGAGAAGTGTATGACACTGATTGGTCACTGATTGGTCAGCGTCATACACTCCTCTGTACAACGCCCCACTTGATCAAAAAGTAAAACACGCCCAGTTGTCCATTGAGCAACTCATTAGCATAAAGCTAAAATAGGTCATAACTCCGTCAAAAATGATCGTTTTTCTAAATAAAAACACTGCTGTAATCTACATTCAGCGCCGATCACATCATGTACAATATAGGCCACTTATAATGGGGTGACAGAGACTCTTTAAGTAAGTCCTATACTTTTTAATAAATGAGGCTAAAATAAAAAAAACCCACTAGCATTACTCTACCTTTGTTTCTGTTATAATTTGACATCCAAGGGTTGATCCCTAGAATCACAGACGCAGGTGGAGGGGATATTTGTTCACAAATGTGTTGTTTATAGTGATAGTATATGTACATAGATCTTTATTTATGTATCCCACATAAATTGATAAGACATATGTAAGCAAATAATATTTGTAGAAACTGTCAATACTTTAATCTCTAACGTTTGACTTTTTTTTTTTACCCATCTCTGGTTGCTCGATTTTCTGCTACTTCTACCTTGATTTTACAATAACAGCCCGTGAAGTTTGATAGCTGACATAATAATCTCCCTCTCTAGATGGGTATTACTACACGGAGATACAAAATGTAGCCAACCCCTGGAGATTTGCCTTTAGTTGTTCTGGTTCCATGAGATAATTTTTTTTTTCATATAATATTCTAGTTTTCTTTGGAAATGAACTGGTTGATAAACACGTAGATTATACAGATGATTTAAAGCATTTTGAAATGGAGATTAATTTTGTCAGTCAACAAATATAAAACTTGCCGTTACCTGCTGAGCGGCAAAACATTCAGTCACAATCTGTATTTATCTTGCCAGACATGATTTAATAAAATAGACAGGAAATCCGTAACCAAGCTTTCTCCCACCCAGCTCATTTATCAGCTCATCAGACTATTTTGTGTTAATGTGGTAACAAACAGAAAAAACCCTCAGGTAGGGCATCATACAGAAGATGTAAAACCTTACAAGATGGTATTTCATAAACCTAAGGGCCCGTTCACATCAGCGCTGGCTTCCGTTCATCTGTTACGTTTAACTGTTTAGTCGACTACGCTATTGTTTCCGTGAAAAAAACCCAGAAACCTACGGAACGGAGGCAAAGTGATACCAACTGAAAGAGAAAAAAATACCATTGAAAACAATGGTAATGCAAACAGAAGCGATAGTTTCCGTTTGGCTTTCCATTCATCTGTTCCTCTGACGGAAAGATTGAACGGAACCAATGAATGTAAGCCAGCGCTGATGTGAACAGACCCTTAGCTTTTACCCTTATATAGACCATTTGATCACTCACCTTTGTCCAGCATTGACAGTGTTAACAACCAGTTATAATTGTATAGGTACCCAGGAAACAGTTTATTGTTCCTTCGCTTATCAGATTACTTTGCTGTGTTAAAAGAGTGGAAAATTGGCAATATAACTTATATTACGTGAAACTTAACCCTTCTGTGGTTCATCATGCAAGGAATTCCTCCAAGCAAGAGGAGCGAGAAGACAAGGATATTAATACAATAACTGGTGATTAGACGTCTCAGAAGAAATGAAAAATAAAAAAATCAACAAAAACTTAAAATAAATAAAACTAAAACAAAAAAATTTATCCATTATCTTATTACCTTTGTGTTTAAAAAAATAATTAACAATAGTATCGGCCATTGTTAATTGATAACATACAACACTACCACTTCTTGTATCCACAAGTTATTAACTGGCCGTGTAAAGGATAGAATAGGTAGAGTCACTGATCGCAGAGATGACAAAGTGGCTTATATCCATCTATGACAATACTGAAAAAGAGGGCGAAACTATCCCGCAGGAACATGGAGTCTGAGGCCAATGGTCAATAAAATGAAGAGTACAATTCAGCGTACAATTTTCTTCACAACTTTGGTAAGTCTCTAAGTTTATCAGTGCCGCTGCCTATTCTACACATTATCCATGGAGGCTTGTAGTAACCCAACATTTTTAACAAACTTTTTATTTGCAGTAGAGTCTGACAGATTTACGTTTGGTCAGTGAGGTCTGTGAGACCCCTACCAGCTACTACAATGAAGAGCGCTCAGCACACTTCTGACTGCCATGCCCCTTAGACTTTTAGCTCTGTGATCTCACAGCTTTTGATGGGACACTCATAGACGTAATGTGATATGCCGAGCCAAGTTCATCACAGCTTTTTCATATGCATATCATATATGTATATAAAAACCATACCAGTAGCAGTAGTACACTCTTTACCCCACTAGACCTTCACCAACACGCATGTGTATTGAGGTCCATCAAAACAGGGCAAAAGCAAAAAATTTTGGGATATGCAGAAAACAAATGTCTATGGTCCACTTTAGTCCTCCAGTAAAATCCAGTAATTAAACTTAAGCTATGAAAGAAGTGAGGGCTCAGACAAATGTTGAAAACCCCTTTAAGATGATTTTTATCCACCAGAAAGTCACAAGTAATCCCCCTCCCGCCCCCCCTAGAGCGACAAGTGCTTCCAAGACATGATAGTGCTTTCATTCACATATAGAAATTCCCCAGAAAATATAAGTCATAATTTCCCTGCCCGACTAGGCTTTCGAGTTCTTCAGTGCCAGGGACAAAGCCAAAGAGAACTGCCACAAGGAGTTCACTTGAATTTCGACCAAAGTCTTTATTAAGCCTTAACATAATTAACAGTCAGCGCTCATAAGCTCGGAGACAACTTTTCATGTCATGAATAACAACACTTGGATTCATCCAAATTTCCGCCCCATATAATATTTTGTTAAATGTTTCTAGGGAAACAGATTTTGTAAGAGCTACGAATATTTTATGTTTATACAAGTCTGTTTGTAAAAGTATTACTACAGGCGAGTTGTCAATCATCACATCTTTTATTTGTTTTCTATTGAAGGTAATAGAGCTGTCGTCAGCGGGCAAAAAGGAAAAGACTACTATACGTATCTGATGAGATAATCGAAGCCAGTTAAATAGTATACATGGCTGAATGAATTTCCCCACAGGGTATCGTATGCCCTTATTCAGTGATTCTTGGGTGAAACTATAGATAAATATAGTCTTTAAAGGGCATCTGTCACCATTTTGTAAGTTACAACCCACGTTATATTACAATATATTCTCACAGGACTATTCAGATAAAGGATGTCTCAAAATTTTGTAGTGTCCTGATAAGCAGTTTTTTAAAGGAATGTTTACTTAGAAACGAATGGGTCTAAAGTGTTTGACTAGGTTAAAAAAAAAAAGTAAAACGTACTTTGTTCAGGACCGCGCTCCCAGTCGACTCGTATTGAGTGATCAATTGGATCAAAAACTGAAATAATGTTCCAGCATCTATCTCTTTTAAAATAAAAAATATATGTTGGAACATTTCAGTTTTTGATCTAATTTAGGAGGCAAAGTTATGTATTCTGAGAGGACCAGACTGGGACAGCGTCCCTAATAAATTGTAATTATAATGTTATAAGTTAGATGACAAAAATAACCCTCACATAATGCAGAATATATGTATTAACCCCTTAGTGGCCAGCCTATTTTAGACCTTAATGACCAAGCTATTTTGTAAGTTTTTCCATCGTCTCATTTAAAGAGCTATAACTTTTTTATTTTTGCGTCGAATTTATTGATTAACTTTTATTAACTTTTTTTTGGGGTGGGGATAGAAAAAAAAAACAGCAATTTCACCACTCTTTTTTGCGGCATAAATTTACTGTTTACCGTGTGGTATAGATAACGCAATAACTTTATTCAGCAGGTTGTTACGATTGCAACGATACCAAATTTATATAGATTTTGTATGTTTTACTACTTTTACACAGTAAAAACACTTTTTTTTCCAGTGTCTCCATATTTCAAGAGCCATTACTGTTTTCTTTTTCCACCGATGCAGCTGTATGAGGGCTTTTTTTTTTGCGGCACAACTTGTAGTTTTTATTGGTACCATTTTGGAGTAGATGCTACTTTTTGATTACTTTTGATCACATTTTTTTTTAAAGGCAGGATTCACAGAAAACAGCAATTTTTGCAGTTTTTTTTATTTGATTTTTTTACGGCTTTCACGGTGTGGGTTAAATAAAATAAATTGTTTTTTATGGCAAAGTAAATAAGTTTTAAAACAAATGAAAACTGAGTTTAGGACATGTTGTGGGAACCCAGTCTAAGGCCTCATGCATACGACCGTTGCCGTTAATTGGGCCGCAAACTAGGGATCCTAGTGTCTGTATTTGGGTCCGTAATGCCTCAGAGTTGGTTATGCAACCCTTCTGTACATCCATATATTACAGCCGTGTTGTTTCCGTGTGTCGTCTGTATTTCGCAGTCTGCACCCATAGGAATGTCACATTATTGGATTTCCCAGGCGTTTCTTAGCAATAAATCCGCAAAATGCAGATTGCACTTGGATGGCTTCTGTGTGATGTTCGTTATTTCTGTGGACCCATGGACTTGAATGACGGCACGGATCCGCAAAAACGGACAGGGATAGGACATGTTCTATAGTTTGCAGAACGGAACAGGAGATCCGCAAAAAACACTGATGTGTGTTTGACCCCATATAAATTAATGGGTCAGTGTACTATCCGCAAAAACTGTTGATAGTACACTGAAGAAAAACATGGTTGTGTGCATAAGCTCTTACCCTGACTAGTATGACTTACTAGATCCAACATGTATCTATATGAGGGTACGGGCGTTTTTAACATAACCCCTTCTCCCTGCTTGCATTCTGGGCTCTAATGACCAAGCAATTTTTATAGTTTTCCCATCGTCACATTCGAAGAGCTATAACTTTTTAATTTTTGCGTCGACATAGCTGTATAAGGTTTTATTTTTGGGGGACAAGTTGTATTTTTTAATAGAACCATTTTGGGGTACATATTATTTATTGATTAACTTTTATTAACTTTTGCCACGCTTTTTTGCGTCCTAAATCTACACCATTTACCGTGTGGTATAAATAACACAGTAACTTTATATAACGGGTTGTTATGATTGCAACAATACCAAATTTGTGTATATTTTGTATGTTTTACTACTTTTACACAGTAAAAACACTTTTTTTTCTAAAATTATTTGTTTTTGTCTCCATATTTGAAGAGCCATAATTTATATTTTTTTTTCGCCAATGCAATTGTATGAGGGCTTTTTTTCTGCGGAACGACTTGTAGTTTTTATTGGTACCATTTTGGAGTAAATACTTTTTGATCACTTTTTATCACATTTTTTTAAAGTCAGGATTCACAGAAAACAGCAATTTTTCCGTTGTTTTTTTATTTTATTCTTTATTCCATTCATCGTGCGGGTTAAATAATGTAATAGCTTTATAGTCGGGGTCATTACGAACGTGGCTATACCAAATATGTGTAACTTTGTTGCTTTATTTTTTATTTATTTTTTTAATAGTAAAGCATTTTGTAAGGGGAAAAAGTGGGTTTTTCTTTTTTTTTCCACATTTTTTTTTATTAACTTTATTAAACTTCTTTTTACTTTTTTACTAGTCCCACTAGGGGACTTTAATATGCGATCCTCTGATCGCTTTTATAATACACTGCAATACTTTTGTATTACTGCCTGTCCGTTTAAAACAGACAAGCATCTGCTAGGTCATGCCTCTGGCATGACCTAGCAGGCATTCACTACAGGCAGACCTGGGGGCCTTTATTAGGCCCCCAGCTGCGATCGGAGACACAGACACTCGGCGGTCTTATCGCCGGGTGGCGGTGGAATGAGAGGGAACTCCCTCCCTCTCTCCAAAACAACTCAGATGCGGCGCACCCTATTGAGCGCCGCATCTGAGGGGTTAAACGGGTGAGATCAATACTAATATCGATCTCACCCGTTCGAGCAGGGACGACCCCAGCCCTCAGCTACATCTGGCAGCTGAGAGCAGGGAGATTTTTTTTTTTTTTTAAATCAGACACGTTTTTATTGAAAATACAACATGAATTATACATCCTTTGCATTTCTGATAAAGTACAAAGAAATCAATCAACAGGAGAAAAAGCAAAGTAACAGCATAACATCTTGTGCTTAGAACAAAATTCCTGTAATTTACGTTACACTTTGTATTTCATCATCATTAGTTATACCAGTATATATATCCCCCTCCCTAACCCTAACACCCGAACTCCCCCCCCCCCTCGCAGTACCTCCTCTGTTCCTTAATTCGCCAAGTCCCTCCACCTCTTCCCTCCTTCCTGTATGCCAGCCAGTGATCCCACCATACCTTGAACATATCTATGCGGCAGTCCACCTTCAAATAGAGCAGGGAGATTTAACAGCTCCCTGCTCTATTTATTCTGATGCAGCACCGTGAAAAGCTGTATGCATCAGAATAAAGCCCACTAATGGGCGTAAAAAGGCGTATAGGCGGTCATTAAGGGGTTAAAGGCTATGTAAACCTTTGAACACATTTTTTAATAAAACAGTGTATTATGGCGTTCAATGGAAATTTAGAATTGTTTCTTATTAAAAAAAAATGTTTTTGAAAATACTTTTTGAGATACTGGTCCTTTGTATCCTGGATACATTGAAGTTGTATCTTGCACTGAAACCTGAATCCGTCTGGTTAGTGGGACTGACGACTTCGGTGACAGCGGGTCCTGCGTGTTATCCATCACATCTAAGTTCATAACTTAGATGTGATTCGATAACAGGTGGATCCTGCGTGTCAGAAACACGCAGGACCCACTGTCTTTCAAGTTTTCAAAGGTTTATTTTAGCCTTTAAATTACTTTCTATCTATGAAGACTTATCAGACACCAAAGGCATTGGGGCAGCACAACCTTTGTTGGTGCACAAAATGGATTTGTTTGGAATATGTCAACACTATTACCGAAACTAGAATGTATATGTCATCCATGTTTCCTCTGTATCTTGGGGGTAGTAATCATCTGGCAATGGCCACGTTAACGCAGAACATTTCATCACCTGTTTAATATTGAGAAATTTCAGGTTTACTCTTGTAGGACTCATCAATGATGGAATGTCAATTAATTATTAATGGAATTAAGTAGACAAGATGAGAACGTAGAGGCGGTTTTGGCTCAAATCCACATAAGAGTATAAATCTAGTGATGATCTAATATGTTTTCTCTATGACATACTTACAATGTTGTATAAGGTAAAAATAAAAAACAGAGATACCGGTGTGACCTAACGTTTTGTCCAATTCTGTATTATGGTTTTAGAAAAAAATTGTCACATGTAAACACAAGTCACACATAAACTATGAAGAAGTAGCCTAAAGCTCCGGGACCCTGGTGTGAAAGCCACACCTAGCCAACCACATGTCCACTAATGATGCCACGCGCCACTGCACCATCATCTATATAGTGAGATATGTTTAGTGAAACCTCGTTAATGCAGCTGCATCACTGTAAAATGTATATTACAAAATTGCACCTCCAATACCCTCTTGTTTTTCTACCTCTATTTTCTTCACTTTCACTGGGTACTATTGTTTTTGACTAAGGTTTGGCTGCAACTAACTTCTGCAAGCCCTATTGCTTCACCACAGTACTGGAAGAATTACTGCTCACCATATCTCTACAGAACTTTATTACATTAAAGAATGAATTTCCAAAAATATTGAAATTTATCCATCAGGGAAACTTTTTCAGTTCAAACTGAGTGCAACAATTTGCCACCGATGTCGTAAAGCATAGCTCTACTTTGGTGCTACCTTATTCTAGAAATCTCTTGAAATTAATTTTATAGCAATTACCTGAAATACTTGCCTTAGTAAATATACAGTATTCTCATGAAGACACTTGAAGCTGGCCCGTTCATCAGCTGATCACAACAGGTCTGGCTACCAAAACCTCTCTAGATCAGCTGTCATGCCGGGTAGAGATTTCCCCAATAGTAATCGACAAGTCCACTCGAGGGGACAATACTACTATTAGTAGTAAAGTAATACCTGCAGCATAAAGACGACATAGAGAACTTCATGATTAGTTTGATTGATTTCAAATGAATTTTACCTTTGGTGGACAGTGAT